>NC_058410.1:30208245-30528706 GCF_002201575.2 Neomonachus schauinslandi
TTTATTTATTTATTTATTTATTTATTTATTTATTTATTTATTTATTTATTTGACACACACACACACACAGAGCACAAGCAGGGGAAGCAGCAGGCAGAGGGCAGAGGGAGAAGCAGGCTTCCCACTGAGCGGAGACCCTGATGCGGGGCTTGATCCTAGGACCCTGGGATCATGACCTGAACCGAAGGCAGATGCTCAACCGACTAAGCCATCCAGACGCCCCTCCACACACACTCTACCATATTGATCAAGGGTAGATGAAGTGAGGTCACAGGACACTAACTTATGATTTCCAGATCTTCACCATGGCCAAAATTTTGCTGATTAGGAGGTATTCCCGAGAACATAGTGCCTGTTTCTCTGTTTGAACTATTTAAGACTTCAGAGTTAGCTCTTATATAACTCTCCTTTAGTGCAGAGTGGAGTTCTTTTTCATTCTTTCCCCCAAAAGCCAACTTTACCCTAGTTGAAAATTTGCCAGTAGAAAGACAAACTAGAAAATGTACTATCAGAATATATGAAGTAGTCAATCCCCATGTTTTATATATAAAAGCAGATTTCATTCCATGGAGAGTCAAGGGCAGAGAGCTGTGCTTACATCCCTTGGATATATGGAGCTTTCGAAAGCTCCATATATTTTTGTTTCATTAAAGAAGTTCTGAATTACTGTGACAGTGAGAATTGTTTCTTTCTAGGGTTTCAGCAAGGGTGAAGGTACAGATGTTAGCTTTGGTCATTGTTGGGAAACTTTTAAATCAAAGCTGTGCAAAGCTCCAGATTTATCAGTAGCCAAAGGATATATAAATCTATTCTAGATCAGAATTGGGAGAATGAGTTTTATTTTATTACTAAGCACTAAACCAGCTGCCTCATCACGTTTCAGCTGTAGATTGGACAAAAATATAATTCCTGACAAAAGTCTCTGGTGTGATCATGAGATATATCAACATGGAACATTTTATGAACAACGGCCAAGTTTAGGATTAAAGAACATTCATAAGCAAGACAAGTTTTCTGGAGTAAACTTCATTGTCTTTTGAGTTGTGCTTAATGTTCCCTTTGTGTGTGTGTGTGTGTGTGTGTGCATATATATATATGAATATATATATATAGTGAACTTCATGAAGCTCTAAAAGTCAGTTCCCAGTCTTTCACTTATGTTGTATTCCTTTCCCATTATTGCTAATTAAGAACCCAGTACCACTTTAGTAAGATGTAAAATAATGGCTTGTCTGTGTAATCCCACTGCCCCCCATCCCTCTAGGGAAGTTCCCTGAGTTTAGAGAAGCCATACTGCTTTTTAATCTTCTCAAATGTACTTCTGTGGCTAATGAATTTAAATTCCAAAAAATAAAGCAAGATCCTGCAAAACCCTAACCCCTTTCCCTTTCCCTTTAATTAATTTTTAAATTGAGATATAGTTGGTATCTAATATTACATGGC
Source organism: Neomonachus schauinslandi (assembly GCF_002201575.2). Classification (NCBI taxonomy): domain Eukaryota; kingdom Metazoa; phylum Chordata; class Mammalia; order Carnivora; family Phocidae; genus Neomonachus; species Neomonachus schauinslandi. The sequence goes on from NC_058410.1 coordinate 30,209,689, forward strand.
TTTCAGAGGGCTAGCTTTAAAAATTACTTCCTGCTTTTCTCTTTCTTCCCCTCCTCCTTTTTCTCTTCCTATTTTTTTCTTTCTCTCCCCTCTTACCAAAATGTAACTGCCTTGTGCTCTATTTCTTTTTTTTTTTTTTAAAGATTTTATTTATTTATTTAAGAGAGAGAGAATGAGAGAGAGCACATGAGAGGGGGGAGGGTCGGAGGGGAAGCAGACTCCCTGCAGAGCAGGGAGCCCAATGCGGGACTCGATCCAGGGACTCCAGGATCATGACCTGAGCCGAAGGCAGTCGCTTAACCAACTGAGCCCCCCAGGCGCCCTTGTGCTCTATTTCTTGACAGTCGGTCTCATGATTAATTTAATTTAATTAACTTAAACAACCAAATTTGTGGTGGAAAACAGCTAAAGATGTTACCACTTCTTTAAACATTTTTCTATCTACTTACTGGCTCAAATAATATATTTCATAGGTCCGTGTAACTCAAAATTTCAAAAGTAGGATAGGATTGGTTTGATTTATAAGTACAAAGATGTTATTAAGAAGCCAGCATCTCTCGTTTTATTATTTTAACTGCGTAAATCTGGCTCTGCTTTGTGTTGACAAGATGGTGGCAAAAGATATTTGGGCGACCTGTTTCTTCACTCATGTCCAGGGAGAAAACTTGCCTGTGCTGTATGTATAGTTCTATCTTGATGCTGGCCTTCCTGGAGGCAGATCTGTTTTGAAGGACATATTGACTCAGGCATATCTTTCAGGGGGAGGCTGCCTCGACCACCAGAAGGCCCACTTTGAAGGGGAACATTCGGAGTTGACAATTTTGCAACTGGCCAGAGCTCCATCCTTCCAAAAAAGATTTCTTTCTGTCAACATACAATTCCTGGGCCCTGGTACTAAATCCTCAATGGCGCCTGAGGAGAAGGAAGAGTTAAACTTTGCTGTCTTTCATCTTCCTCATCAGTGCTGAATTTTAAACGATCCAGCCGAAATGCCTATGATTTAAATAGCAATTACAATTTTTAAAAGGTGAAAAGAACACATTTTTAGACAATTTATTTGCATTTTATTCTTAATTCATAGGAAAATTGAAGGAGAATTGCTTTTCCCCCTTTCTCATCCTAAGAAACTAGATTCTGACTGTGTGCTCCATGGCTTCAGGGGTATATATTTTTATGGCAAACAGAAAGTAGGAGGCACTCAGAGTTGGCCCTTCCCTGCCCCACCAACCCTTTTGTTCTGGGAAAATGGTCCACCAAGGGAGGCGGCTACTGCAGGTGGAGAGCCAGGGCCAGCCAGATAAGGATGCAGGAGTGCTCATTTCAGAGCCTGAGGAGGAGCAGGTAGTTTGGGGTTCACAATGGGTGGGCTCTTGTGCCCCTAGGGGACATAAGACCTCCCTTACGAGGTGGCTCCTAGCTGATAGGGGAACTGAATACTGATGTCAAGGGGAATGCACTTATTCCCTTTCCTGATGTTTCTTCCCTTGTGGAGAGACCTCCACAGAAGTCAATAACTTGATCTCTGCCCCACCTCCCCATACCTCCCAGTCTTCCCAAGGGAGGAGAAGCAACCGCTCTGATGAATGAGATGGGAGAAAGAGGGGCCTGCGCACCCCAGCTCTTCTCCATTTGTTTCTGCTCTGCTTTGCTGTCCATTTTCCAGGCTCTGCCTCTAATGGAGGAGGACTGCCGTTGCCCACAGCAGCCTTGGCTTGGTGAGTGAATCAGTCTAGTCGGGTGGGTGAACCAGTCAATCTCTGGAGTTTAGTTTTAGCAAACCATTTGGCCATTCTCTCTGACGTAGCTTTATCCATATCTGAAGTGGCCTTTCGATCTCCTGTACATTTGCTGCATCTCCCAGTTGGTCCTGAACTCAAGTGGGAAGAAAAGGGGGTGCTGTGTATTGACCCCTTCAGATACCAACAACTAAGAATCATGGCCTTGGACACTGAAGTTACAGAGCCTCCTGCCCACTTTGAAGAACCTTTCAAGCATTCATTCATCTGTTTATCAAACTTTCACTGGTATGCTAGGCAGAGTTCTAATGGGGGAGGAGGGATGTCCGGTGGGTGTCTCAACCACGGCAATGATGTTGTGAAGACTGGAAACCTTTTCTATGTTTGAGGGCTCCATGAGAGTTTTCAGATCCTTAATGCCACCCCCAAAATATGACTGATGTATTTAATTTCAAATAAATAATACAACCTTTCTCACATGTAAGTACTGTAGATCACATTCATAACTGCTACTAATAATTTAAATATATTTTTGAAAATATGGAGGGTAGGATGGGAAGGGAAAAGATAGGGCCCTTCCCTCAAGCTATAGGGCAGTTACACAAACAGTGTAAAAGTTGATCGTCTTTTTGCACAAAGCTACTCTACTGCTTGGGGAAAAAAAAAATCCTAAACTTCAAGTAAATTAGTTTCAAAAAGATAAAGGTTGAACGTTAAAAAAAAATAAGTAAATAAAAGGCTAACTGTAGTTCTCTGTTCTCTCCATACCAAGAAAAAAAAAAAATTCAGGTTATAGTACAGAGAAATAAATCCAAATACGTTAATCCAATGAGTTTCCAATTTAATGTAATCTGTAAATAGCTGGATGGCCAAAATATCATATTTCCAAGGAATGAATGTTATTTACTGTGACAGAATGATAGCAGAAAAAAAAAATTATCAACCTTAAGACCTTTGAAAAAAAATTGCAGTCCTTATACCTTGCTCACTTCAGAATCTCCAAGGAAAAAGATTTGAAGACCTAAATGCTAATCATTATTGTTAATCTCACTTTTAATTCTTATCTTTGATGCGGGCTAAATGCCACAAGCTTTTAAAATCTTTCCATTTTCTCCTCGTTCACCACGTTTGCCAAATCCAAAAGTGGTGTGCGAGGAATAGCTTTAGCTTTTTGAAGATTTTTTTTTTTTAATATGTGAAAAAAAAAAGACATATCACTGTGCCAATTCCCACCATGCTCTAATCATAGAAAGTTGGGTTTAATTTGTATAATAGCTGTCACAAAGCTTGTTTCCTGGCAAGGAGCTCTGGCTTTCAGCAGAGTCATGAAGTGGGCAAACACTCTTTGGGCCGATCCAATTCAACCTTTCTATGGCCTGGGCCCCACTCCACCCTGGATTCCATTGTGGCCTCCCTACTTCCCTGCTAGGAAATTCCACATTTAGGGTTAGTGGCTCTCCCCTAGTATATTTTAATTTTACGATGATGCAGATAAGAAATGCAAATGAGCAGAATGAGCTATGAAGAGGCTTCCATATAATTCTGTGTCTACGTCTGTGGTATGATGTCACATTGTGCCACAATTTGTTTACACGTCTGACTCTCCCACTGGACTAAGAGCTGTGCAAGCTCACTCTTATTCACATTTGTATCCCTCATGCCTAGCTCAGGTCAAGGGGCACAGTAGGTGATCCTTTTATTTTTAATGAATTAATAACGAATGGATATTTTCACATTAGGAATTTTGACAACGTGCAAGCTGTTTATATTCATCTAAACTGCTACTTTTGATTCCAATTTCACTTTTCCTCAAAAGGTATATTTGAAAGTTGGATCTGAGTGAGCAGAATGGAAATGTAATTTCCATGGGGTGCAAGCAGAAAAAACATTTTTATTCTTCCTCTTCATTGCCCTTACCAATCTGCCCTATAGAGGTATTTCTTCTCTGACTGTTGGATAAAATCTGAGGCAGGCCTTAAGAATCTTATAATAACTCTCAGAAAATAAAAAAGACCTTCAGTTACTTCTAGTCATAGTAACAGCTTTATTTCAATCATCAATATATCTACTTCCATGTGTTGTAAAAATTCCAGACTTTATCATGTCTGCTTTCTTAGCCAGCCCAGGCTGCCTCTGGGCTGGAAACCCGCAGTGAGAAAGAGGGACATGGTCAGTTTCCTTTCTATTTCCTCGAGCTTCTTTCTCCTTTCTCCCAACCAATCTGAGGCTCTAACTCGGGACGGGTTATGGGCATTCGATGTTCCAAGTTGACCTCGTTGTTTTAGTGCTCCTGTGGGGGTCTTCAGAGGCGCCTTATGAGACTTCACATCACACGGTCCTCTGACATGGGTGATGCAGTCCCTAACTGATCTGGTGGGATTACCTCACTCGGTAGCTCTTCTGTGTAGGGCTCCTTCCAGATGCATCCAGGATCAGTCCCTACTGTCCACTTGGTCCATGGTATATGCAAGCATCCTTGAGTGTACCACCTGCCCAACACAGACCATTTTCCTTTCCCATCTCAACAGGTAGTTTCAGCTTAGCCTTTTAGCTTTGGTTCTATAGGAATGGCTCAAATTGATTCCTAAACACACAGACACTCATCAAGTTTTCCAAGTGTGTCTCTGAAGCCCTTGTCATCGGCTTCAGTAAAGAAGAGACAACCCTCTCCCTTCCGCAACATCTAGGGTTGGGAAAGGAAAAGAGCCTCAGCTTGCCAGCATTTTTTCAAAGAAATTCCTTCTTCAACCTCTACTTCTCATACCCTTTGGGGGATGTTAGGGTGGGCGGGTCATGGAAACAGCTTTGGATCACCAACTTTGCCAGCCCTGCATAGGAGGTGCAATACCTCACTTGAGAACATGGGAACATTTGCTACCGATTAGCCTCTACTCAACCTTTTCTTCAAAAGAATATAGCCAAAATTGAGGGCAAAAGTGTCTACTTTAACATCCTATATAAACACAAAAGGCAGGGTTCATAGTAGCCTGTTAGTTCATACCCAGATTCTTTAAAATAAAGGGGTTGGGTTTCTGGTTCAAAAGTTTGGATGAAAATATATGTTACACCTAAGAAATACAGAGAGGAAAAACAAACACAACAGGCAAACCACAGTGGTGGTTTTGACTGATTTCTGGAAAATGGAAAGAAGGTTGGGGAGTACTTCCCAAGCACGCCCAGGAGAAGGCTGCCGGAGAGGTGGCAGCTATTCTCATTTGCAAGCTCCAAGGACATGCTAAGCTTAGCATAGGCAGGTTCCAAGGAGTGGGAGGCCTTCATTTATTGGAAGGCTTTCTCCAGCACAGTAGTGCTTGTGGCTGTCTTCCCATCTATCATCCCTCACCTCACACTTCACAAGTAATTAGCTGCTGTCTTTAGCCCAAGGGGAAAAAAAGCCACAGAGATGTGGTAGCTAAAGAAAGGGAGTGATCTGTTACACAGAGTTTAGGGCAACAAGAGTGGATGCCGGCAAATCAAAGTAAAGCCTTAGCCTTTTTGTTGACAACATGAGCCCATGTGTTCCGTGTAGGGCTTCCACCCAGAGTAAACCCTGTCATTCAGTCTTGTGCATGCATGCACAGACACACACAGACAAACACACACCTCCCCCTGACAGTATGCTGGTTTCAGGAAGATTCTCATTGGGAGAACAGTCCTATGGAGTAGCTTTGGAAGCCATGCCAATCTCCTCCATTAATCAGTCTAGCCCTTCATGCAAAAATAAGAAAAGACAGCCAAGGATCACCAGACTCTTGCCACAGAGATCGAGGCAAACACCAGAGGCTATTCATGGTGCAAGTTGAGAGGACCATGGTCTCTGGCACCCTCCAGGGAGGCATGCTTGATCTGGGAGCAGCTGAACACATGGTGGGGCTGGTCTCCAGCAGGAAAACCCCAATTCCTGTTGCTCTTGCTTTGTGTAAAGTAAGCTTGACAGTCATCTTGGATGAGAAAAATAAACATTCCGGTCTGCCATACAAAGAAGTCTGAACGTAGGTGACAATTATTTAGGACCCTCCTAGGAAATGCCATTGTTCACGTCTGGAGATTTTGAGGGCACCCGTTATTGTGAAAAGTTGAATTTCGGTACCAGTCCTCCTTGTGAAGGCCCTTGATTACAAAGGAAATTTCAGACTCCGCCCCTGAGAAGCATGAGCCATCATTCTCAACTAGCTTGTTGCCAAGTAACCAAGAACAATTTCCCCAAATTAGTCATCAAGAGAAGGACCAAGAGGAATAAACAGAATGACTAATCCTGGGGAAATCTAAGTTCACCCAAGAAACCCGAAAGGAAAAAAAAATAGAAAAGATATTGTGCCCACCACACTCCCACAATAACATCTGCCCACCTACCTGCCTTCAGAGTAGAAGGGTTCAATTGTCAAAACAAACTCGCTTGAATACTAGAGCTCACCCAGTAGCACACTTCAATGATAATTTGAAGACTATGGACAAGAACTAGGCACACATGTGGCATTTCTTTTGTGAGGAGGAGCCCAAATCTGTCAGACTCAGCTTTTTAAAAAATGTCTCTTTCTTCTTCATTAGAATGCATTTTGTTTTCAGATTAACAACTGGTTTCGGAATGATGTTTGTGGTACAGGGCACTGTCTGCTCCCCAGCCTGTCAGGCTGCATAACTCCCTTAAGTTCCAGCCTTCTTTACAATAAGCAATCTTGATCTGATACTTGTTTCTTTCTTGGGTTCATTGTAAGTTTGGTTGAAGTATAGCTTCAGTGTTCTTTTCTCAGAAGGGTAAATGGTAGAAAATCTTCCGAGATACCCATGTCTAAAAATGCCTTCATTATGCCTTCATGTTGAAGTAATAGTGTGGGTTGTTATATAACTAATTCTAGGTTGTCCTAATTGACCACCTTGACACTTGGCAGCTCTCTTTCTGTGTGTGTGTGTGTGCCCATCTAACAGTAAACATCATTAACGTACTTATAAGAAGGTCTGGTCAAGGTCAACCATCCACCTGCCATGTCTGCTCTGTAGGAGGAGGTCACATTCCTAGTAACTTTTCCCTTCCCAACTCTTATCCTGCCTTTTACTACAAACTGTCTACACGGCTATTTAGGGCCAACCTTTCCACTTGTGCATCAGATCCTGTTGTTTTTTATCTATTAAAAGCTATTGCTCTAGCTATTGTTCCCTTTCTCTCCTGTATCCCTTTATATTTTTTCTCTGTTCTTCTAGATCACTGCCATGAGCATATAAGCATGCAATAACTTCTCATATGTTAAATAATCTCTCTCAATCCTGCATCCTTGTCCAACTCCTGCCCCATTTTCTCAGTTTCTCTTAATAGAAAAACTCCTCCAGGGGCGCCTGGGAGGTTCAGTCAGTTGAGCAGTCGACTCTTGATTTTGGCTCAGGTCATGATCTCAGGGTCTTGGGATTAAACCCCTCCTTGGGCTCTGCTCTCAGCAGGAAGTCTGCTTCAGGATCCTCTCTCTGCCTCTGCTCCTCCCCTGCTTGTTTGATCTCTCTCTCTCTCTCTTTCTCTTTCTCAAATAAACAATTAATCTTTAAAAACAGAAAAAGAAAAACTCCTCCAGTATATCAATTATTTCTCAGTAAAATTGGGAACAAACTTAAAAGAAAAAAACAAAACTCCATAGAGTTTTCTAGTTCCTACTCTAGTTCTTTCCCTCCCATTCTCTTTTGAACCTACTCCAAATGGCTTCTACCTTTATCATTCCACCAAAACTGTTCTTTCCAACCTCACAGTGATGCCATGTTGCTAAATCCAATAGGGAAGTTATCAGTCCTCATTTTTCTTGACTCATTAGCAAATAAAACATAGCTTTAACATTGTTGATCACTCCCTTCTTTTAATCATATCCTTCACCAGACATCCAGGACATCACACTATTGTGATTTTTCCTACTTCATGGTAAGTATTTTCAGGAAGAACCAGCAAATGAAGAAGAGGAAAGCTTCCAGAGTATAGATTAAAAGATGAAAAGTACTAACAAATGAAAACTGCAGGGGGAAGAAAAGGCAGGTGAGGGGAGACTAAGGAACATGGGATGCAGTGGATAAATGATAGGGTGGCTCCTCCATGATCCCCACCTCTTGGTATTCACACTCTGGTATAGTCCTCTCCCCTTGAGTGTGGACTGGACCTATGACTTTCTTTTAGTGACTTGACTATGGCAAAGGTGATGGATGTCACTTTTGTGGCTACACTACCTTATACAAGATCCTTTCTTGCTAGAAGACTAACACTAGGGATTCTCTCTCCCCATCTGGCTTTGAAGTAGAGAATAGCCATGTTGGGGAGGTCTATGTGGCAAGTATCTGAGGGAGGCCTTAGGGAGCTGAGGGCAGTCTCTAGCCAAAAACCCCCAGTAAGCTGGGGCCCTCAGTCCTATAACTGGAAGGAAATGAATTCTGCCAAACTTGGAAGCAGATTCTTCCCCAATCAAGCCTGCAGATGAGACTGCAACCCAGCTGACACTTTGACCCTGAGCAAAGGACTCCGCTGGACTGTGCTTGGAGTCCTGACCCATGGAAACTATGAGATAGTAAATGTGTTTTAAGCTGCTGAGCTTGTGGCATTTTGTTTCACAGTAATAGATAACTAATACATGAGAAATCAACCTAAAGTCTGGTTAAGGGGAGTTCTAGAAATAAAAAAATACAGAAAATAAAGGGAGGAAATAATAAATTACACAATACAAGAATTCCAAAAATATAAAAAAAAATTAACAACTCCAACTGAAAACTGCTGAGAGGGATTAATAGGTGCAGAGAAAAAAAGATTTACACCAAGGTATGAAATTCCAAAAATCCAGGAATAAATAAAAGCTTAAGAAATTTTGACAGGGAGAAGAATACCAGTTTCTCTAAAAGGAATGAAGATTAAGTGGGCAGCCTCTTACTGGATGCCTTCAGAGTTCTGAGGAAGAGTTATTTTAACCTAGAGTTATATATCAACCCACACCATTACTCCAACATGAAAGCAAGACAAAGGTATTCTCAGACATGTATAGCTCAAAAGGTTTTCTACTATTTACTCTTTGGGGAAAAAATGAGGATTTACTTCAGGAAAACTTAAACTGAATCCAAGAAAAAAAGTATGAGGTCAAGAAAGAGGAGACTAACCCATGATGAAGATTACACAGCAAAGCTGAAAAGCAACCTATTCATATTAAAACAAATAGTCAAAGGAGGTCAGTGAATTCGCCTCCACAAATATCTTTAAGAAGCTAGATGACCTTAGTGAAAAATATGTATATGCTTCTTTTAGGAAAATATGAAAACAATTAGAAACTAAAAGAAAAACAAACATCCATAAGAAAATCAAGGTTCAAATATGAAGTGATAAAAAATGTGGCATAATTCTAAATAATTGGTAGAATATAAGAAAATAAATTATCTGATTTTGATATTTGACATATTTTTTTCTTTTAGTATTACAGCTTTTAGTGACACATGAGTACATTTCTGTATGTATCCCACCACATTAATTCAATTAATTCTACAGTGAATAATGTATTTATAAGCAGTATCCTGTTATAAATGTGGTATGATTTTTAAAAAACCATCTATAGGCAAAGTATGAATAAATTAATTAGAGCTAAAGACACTACAAACATAAATGCTATAAATATTGATCATGTAAAAATAAGTTTAGTTTTAGAAGTTAGAAGGTGATATAATGAGAATTGGAGGCATGTGGAAAAATCCAATCGAAGAATTAAAAATAACTATAATGAATTAGGAACAGAGACTGGGACTGACAAGGTTGTGTGAGTGAAGGAGCCAGTAGGAACGGAAATCCATTCTGCACTCTGTTCATCAACCCCTGTGCGTGAGGGGGACAGCTTGGGGCCTAATTTCCACGAGGCCTGGCTAGGGAGAAGAGGAGCCACCTCTTGCTGAACCTAGAATCCATCCCTCTGAGCTTCCTGACAGCCCTGCTCCAAAATGCTCAAGACAGTGTGGATATGTTGGGACAGGGGAGTGTTGCTTCTCTAGGTGTAGAAGTCACAAAAGCCCCCATTTCCTCCCCAGTTCTAGAGCAAAGCTCTGGGGAAAAAAAAAAAAAAAAAAAGTTCCTCCCCTATAGTTGTTTGGGTCTTTTCAACCCTGAGCACTCAATTCTATCGATCTCCCTCTTAGGCAGCATAATTCCCCTCCAGCAGCTGAGGCCTTGGCAAAACAAAAACCAGGAGAGGGGGGCCTGTCTTCTGGGTGCCTGGCAACCACCACTTCCTGCAGCGCTGCATAAAAGCACTGGGTCTGGCTGGGAACACAAAGGCCTGGCGATCTTCTGGGATGGGGGATAAACCCTCCCTAGCGGCCAGACCGAACACAAACTGATATTTTCAAAGAATGATCTTACAACATTCTTCTCCACCTCCCATCTCCCCACACAATCTTGGAGTCTTTGAAAAGAAAACATTTCCCTATCCTGTGGCCCCTCCAAGAGGACTAGATCTAGGTTTCCCAGGAGGTTAGCTCCCCAGCCTGAAGCAGCTTATCAGGTGGTGAGGGATCTTCCCCACGTTCTCTGGACTACTAGGCAGGGGCATCTGGGTCCCCAGCAAGTGGACCAAGAGGCAACTCCCCAACTCATTATGTGCCTGAGGCATAGAATTTTCTTAGGCTCTGAAGCCCCTAGTAAAACCTCAAGTTTGGGGAGCAATATTTGGCTTACATCAGCTGGAGAGGAAGAGAGTCAATTTTTGGCAAAACCAGATCCTGTCTCCTAACTGGGGGTTGTGCCCTCCTCTTCCTCACTATTCTTTTCCCCATTTTTAGGACCTCTATAATGTGAAGTAAAAGGGAAAACTAAAGAAGCCAGCTAAGCCTAATTTCTTATTGTTTGTAGTGTCTCCACCCCTTGCTCTCTCCCAGATTCTCCACAGTTACTATAAACACAGCCCAGTTTCCTCTCTCTAGGGGTACATTCATTCCTGGGTAGATTCCACCATAAGAAAAGCAAATACAAGCCCATTGGGCTTCCCTAAACCCTTGGTGCTTGCTTCGGATCTTCCACCATGGGGCTAAGAAGGGCTCCTTGTCTCCCCTGGAGGCACCAGGGGGCCTACTGCATGTTTCAGTGGTTTTGCTTCAGTTCCAGGCTCCATCAAGGACCAAGTAAGAGCCATTTGATGGGGTACCAGACCAGAGGGTACTCTCTCTAGGGCGCCTCAGGACCCAGCTCTCTAAAAGGGTGCCCACACCAAGTTCCCCAAAGCTTGCTCAGGGAAGTCAGGGCTTTTTGTTGCTATGGAAAATTTTCATCTATTACAGCAGGCAAGATATGGGCCACTGAAGTCAATTTATTCATGCCTTGCTCTTGCACTCAGGTAAGTGAGCAACAGCTTCCTTATTCCTTACCTCCCCCCTTTCCTTCACCCATTTCAGTGGGTAGGAGAGAAGTTGGGGTGGGAGAGTGGGTATACAATGTCTAGTAAGGGTGAGGATGCAGCAAGTTGAAGCATCTGTTTTGCACATACCCTCCTTTAAATGAGCAAATTCCCAGCCACAGGTGTCTAAATCTCCTGGGCTATCTCCTTCTGCACCAGAAACTCTAATTTCAGTACAAGCGCAGACCCCAGCCTTTTCGACAGCCTTCAGGTGGGTGTTTAGGAAATGGACCTGCAGTGTCCTCTGGCTTTCAGTGGATTCTAAATCCTCTTCTAAAGTTCTTAGACATTTTAAATGCAATGTCTGAAGAAAGGTTGCTCTGTGAAGAGTTCCTGTTGTGCCCCCCTAAATTAACCTAATCCCCAGGACCTCAGAATGTGACTTTATTGGAAATAGAGTCTTCACAGATGTAATTAGTTAAGAAGAGGTCATACTGGACTGGGTTAGTTTCTAATCCAATATGACTGATGTCCTATCTTTATAAGAAGACGGACAACACAAGGAGAACACTAGGTGAGGATTTGAATTATGATGCCACAAGCCAAGGAACTATCAGAAGCTGGCAGAAAGTTCTGAACAGAGCCTTCCCTAGTACTTCAAAGAGAGCATGACTATACTGATGACTTCATCTTAGACTTCTAGCTTCTTGAACTGTGAGACAATAAATTTTCATGTTTAAGCCCCTCAGTTTATGGTACTTTGTTACAGCAATCCTAGCAAACGAATGCACCTGAGATATTTCATAGGTGATATTATTTCTGGCCTTGGACACCTGTCACTGTGAGACCATTTACTTACTATCTCCACTTGTGTCAGACTAGTAGATACAGCTACTTATTTTCTGATTGATTTCCATCCTGGGCTTCCCCCACCCAAATCCTAACAGCTTAGCCTGTAACTCAGGTGGTATGGCCAGGTTGGGATAAGCTGGGGTGTTCTTAGAATTCATACGAGGTGGGGGAAAAATATGTTCTTGGATGAATTTTTAGATGTGTATTTTTCTATCTCCAGATTTATTTGAATCCCACATTTCTGGTGTCATCACCCACTCAAACTCAGTTTGAGGGCTCAAACTCAGAAATAAGCACCAAAAACTGGCTTTGGCTACTCAAAAGAGATCTCACAAGTCTATGTATATTACTCAGCAGGAGAGAGATGGAGTTACCCCTTCCTTCCTCAGGCACAGAGCCTATTAAATTATGTGAATGTTTTTTGGGGGAACTGTTTTCCTTTAGCCTGGAGTTCCTTCCTAGGTTCCAAATGGAGATGTAGAGAATGTGAGATGTGGGAAAAGAGGGGGTGAAGAGCCACAGCCTATCAGACCTCCCAGGAGCTCAGCAGGCTGCTCAGGGATCAGAATTTACAAGGAAGGAGAAAAGACCACTCCCCTTTCTCTGCCTTGGTCCTAAGCAAGGGCACAGACCGTTGCCTCAACTCCTCACAAAGTAGCTGAGACCGGCCACCACCTTTTGCCGAATCTATGGACAGTGTAGACACAAAGGACAACAGCTCAGAACAACAAAGAACAACAGCTAGCCCGATGTTCACTTGGCTGTACACCTGCCTACCTCCCTGTTCGGGAGCCAACTCTTCCCTGCTGGGCCTCCAGCAGGGTTTCCCGGAGTATTTTCCTGCCTCATCCCTGAGCCCTTCTTCCTTGAAGCCCCAAAGAAAGAACATTTCCCTCCCTCCCCACCCAACCTCATCCCAGACCTCAAAGTTGTCATTTTTGGTTTCTAGATCTGCCGCTTTCACGGGAGTGACTATGGAAATTTCCACTTGCTTCCTGGAATTGCATCCCTAGTTCAGAGGGGTTGGCCTTCTTCTTTGACCCTGGCAAGACAACAGTATCCAGACAGAGCCAATCAACATTAGCACAGTTCTCCAGGCCAGAGTGATTTAGTCTGGTACCACAGCACCTGCCAGATACCTGCAGATCAGTTCAGACTGAGCTTGGTCAAATCTAGTCCAGTTGCTTTTTTTTTCCCCTAAGGCTTTATTTTTTAGAGTGAGTTTAGGTTCACAGCAAAATTGAGCAGAGGTATGAAGATTTCCTCTATTCCCCCGGCCCTCCTATCAACATCCCCCACCAGAATGGTACATAATTTACATTAGTGTTCAGTGTTGCTGTTATATATTCTATAGATTTTGACAAATGTATAAAGACATATTATATAATCATACAGAATAATTTCACTGGTTTCAAATTCCTCTTTGCTCCACCTGTTCATCCCTCCTTCCCCTCAAACCCTGGCAACCACTGATCTCTACCATATTGACTTTTCCAAGGTGTCATATAGTTGAAATCATACCAAAAGAAGCCTGTTTCTATAGCTTCTTTCACTTACTGATACGCATTTAAGGTTCCTCCATGTCTTGTCATGACTTGACAGCTGTAGTTGCTTTTTAACAATTTCTTCATTACGAGATGGGTGGTGGGCCTTCCTGCTCCTCATGCAAACTTCAGGTCTCCAGTTCCAACTCGTGGCAAAGATTCTTTTTTTCTTTCCATCTATCATCAATCTATTTTTGAACAAGAATTCAGAAATGAGAAGACTGCCACAGAAAGGTGCACACTAATGTGGTTATTTGAACTCAAAAATGAGCTTAAATATTTCCTGGTGGAAAATAAGTATTATTTGACTGGTTTGGCACTGAGGCCTATCGCGATATGTGACAGATGTTGTACACAGACAGAATCTATATAGTTCCTTGCTTTTAATGAATATATCCAAAGAGTATATATATTATGCAGCATCCTGGAAAATACAGACATTGCAACTATTTAAATTCATGGTAAAACATTTAGATGTCAGCTTGGAAATGTATGAAGAGCTACAGAATTTCTCAAGAGTTTTTCAAATTTTTTACGGTATACTTGAGCAAAGATGTTTGAGGGCCACCAGCTTGAAGCAACTGAGTGAAGGAGCAAGGGGGGCTCCATATTTTCACGTTAGTTACTCTCCAGGACATCATTGCAGGACAACTGAATACAGTCATTACCCAGGATAACCCAGGAAACATTCCATCTAGTTCCTACCCTACATCAGCTAAGGCAGGGAATATAATGCTACCAGCCTGATGATTCAAGTGAAATGTCTTTCAGAATGCTCATCCAAAACTTCATTCATCATCTAATTGCCTAGCCACCTCAAATTTGGCCATTCTTTAGATTTCTTTTTTTTTTTTTTAAGATTTTATTTATTTAAGAGAGAGAACTTGAGAGAGAGCACAAGTGCATGAACAGGGGGAGGGGCAGAGGGAGAGGCAGAGAATCTCAAGCAGACTCCCCTCGGAGTGCAGGGCTAGATACCAGGACCCTGAGCTCATGACCCGAGTCCAAATCAAGAGTTGGACGCCCAACCACCTGCGCCACTGAGGCGCACCTCTTTAGATTTCTAATTGCCCTCCATGGTGTTTAAATGTTTGGAAAGGTAGAGAAGGAAATAGAAAAGAAACACCTGAGAGAATAAGGACAAGGAAAGTTATATTTACTAGGGCTTGATGGAATCTTTGTCCTGTTCCTCACCAGCCCCTTGGCCTTGGATAAGACTCTCTCCTTGTCAGTCCTTTGCCAGGGGTGAGACAAAGGGAGAGTTGCATCTGCAGGGCCCTGAGCACAGCAGGCCCACATCAGGCTCGGCACCCAAAGTGACCTGGAGTTAACTAATGTTTTTTGATAATTTTAAAGATTAAAGATGACATGAAGTTAATAATTCTACCATATAATAATTAACGGCTTCATTTATAAACTAAAGCTGTTGAGTAGGTCACAACATAGTTAATTACTTAAGCATTTAGGGCCTCCATTTCTCTACTTGTCAAAAGCGCACACTGAACTTGATAGTCTCTGAGGTCGCTTTCAGTTCTTACATGTTGTGGTTCTTAGTAATGTCATTATAAAGCTGAAGAAAAGAAATGGCCAAGGATCAGTTTACTTACTCAATAATGATTGTGCATCAGGGAGATCTCTCCTGAGCCCAGGAAAGATTAGGCTGTGGGCAGAACCCTTTAAAAAAGTGCAAATCTCCTAGTCTTCTAGAAATAAATCAACAAAGGCATCTGGATGTTGCTCATCTTCTGAAAGATACTTGCTCTTTGAATTAACATATGTACTAATTCAATTTTATTATGTTTCTTATACATACAGATCTTCAAACCTGGGTTTTCTTTTCTTTCATTCTCAAATGTCTGCTTAGGAAGTAGGGGATCCACTAAAGAGTCTCAAGTAGGTTACATGGGTTGTGGAAAGATTTAAGTTGAGTTGTGATGCAGCTGAGGTTTTGGAGAGAACCCAGACTCTGCTGGCTGGTGAGTCTGGTGCTGGGGACAGGGTCTGGGGTGGGTGGTGCCATGGCTGTCCTGCCCATCAAAATACACAGGTCTTAGTTCTTCTACCTTTTTCAGAGGGCAGAGATAGGTTCTGGCAAAAGTTCATAGAGCGATAAAATAGAGCTGTTTTCTTCCAGCCAATGAATGACACAGATACCATACAATGAGGATAACTGAAGTGACAGTGTCTCAGCCTAGCTGGGCTACTCTGTGGTGCTCTGCAAGGGGGCAAGACTCTAGAATTTGCCAGTAGGTCCTTCACTGTCACTTAGAAGTTTCTATGAGGATAGAAGCAGCCAGGAAAGAGATGGAGGGGCTAGAAACTGCCTCATGAATGTTCCTTATTTTTTTCAAGAGAAATTTTTAAACGTTCCATTTGTTGTGAGCCATGCTCAAGATGATGATACATATATCTTAAGAATTCCATTCATATTTCTTCCCAAAGTGAATACCTTTTCACACCCAGGGTAGCTTCAAGTAGACTCTGTGACCCAGATCCTGCCTCAAATATCAGTACAAAACAGAATAAAATAAGAGTTCTGGAGACAGAGAAAATTATATGAACCTAAGGAGACCATTTATGACTAACCAGCAAAGTGTCCTTACTGAATAGCAGCTGGGATCTGGAAAACTGAAAAGATGGCTGTTTTATGTGATAACAAAGAAGTCTCCATCAAAGGCTGCAGTCTTTGAGATTCACATAGAGAAAGGAAGAATATTGGACTCAAAAGGAAGGCCAGGTCCAAGCACAATGAATGCAGTCACACAGTCTGGAAAAGTCTCTAGTTCTTCCACAGGAGTGTCCTGTTCGTGGTTCTATCCCCATCACTTTGTACCGGCTTATCACTGCTGTATTAATAAGCACACATTTGTACGGACGGCTGAATGAATTTTTTGAACGATTGCCCATATTCCTTTCCCTCCAGGGCCCAAGGACCCCTGGGTGGGCATAGATGCAGCGTGAACAAACAGCCTACTGGAGCCACAAAACCCACACAGAGCAGCGACAAGAGCAACTCCCACCATTGGTGAGGAGCTCTGTCTTTTCCCAGCAAACACGGGGGTGGGGGCGGGGGGGGGGCGGGCAACTTGTTGCAATCTCCTCAGCCCCTTGCGGCGGGAAACCTGCTCTTCCCTCTAACTACCAGGAGGGGACAGCAGAGAAGAGCAAATTCAGGTTCGAGGCCTCTGCAAGCAAAGCCCACCTCACTCCCACAGCTACCTCAAGGCCTATTTTCCAAGCTGTGTCCTTCTAAAAGGTAATGTTTTTTTGTTTAGTGGAGAAATTACAGATCTAAAATGAAAGAAGTTAGCAGAAATCTGCGTTACAAGTGCTTGGTGACTATACGGAGACGTTTCTTAGAGTGTTGGTGTTCTAAGAACAGCATACCCTATGGACAATTTCTCAAACTTTCTGGATAATGTAAGACCCCTCTCATTTTGAAATTCCTCAGAATACCTATTAACCTCTCAAGGGACACCAAAACTCTGTAGAACATGAATTAGGAAGCGCTGTCCTAGCAAATCCATTCTGTCTTGATGCCCACGTTGATTCTCGGCTTTAAAGGTGAGAGAACCTTTCTTTGGCAGCAGGGAAGGAAGGACTACAGTGCTGCCCTTGCTATTTCGTAGAGTGAATTATCTAAAGATGGAGCCTGAAAAATGTAGATACACCCTCAATCCTTTATACTTGGTGCTTTCCCTTCTCACTTCTCTCCTGGGAAGTCAGGCCAGCCCCCAGATTTTCATATGAAAGTTAAAGATCTCACCAGGGGCCTCCAGTTGGGTATGCGGCTCTGTGAACTGTTGAGTCAGGTCATGCTATTGTAAAGGCTGGGGATTCATAGACTTTTCTGGTTTATCACCACTGTATCCCTTGCCAGTCTACTGTCATATGCTGTTTCTGTCCTTATTTAGAAACGGAGTGCATGATTTGGATGGATAAACAAATAGCTTCTCATCTACAGTTACTATTACTATTGTGTTGGTGAATAAATTATATTTAATATAGCACCTTAACAGTTTTAAAGGCACTTTCAAATACTTCACTAATTTCAGTGATTTTATCTTCACTAAAATCCTTTTAGAGAGTTTGTGTCAGGAATTTTAGACTCTGGCCAACATTAGCCAAAAATGAATCAGTTGCTTGGTTTTGGAGTGGTTTAGAGAACAAAGGGGGGCAATAGGGAGAACAAAGTCTTGGGAAGAACCAGGAAAGTTCTAGAGAAATGGGTGATAGGAATTAGCGAATGGTCTTTTCTGAGTTCTATCATCAGAAATGACTGACTGTCCCATTCAGCTATGTGTCACATCTGAAGACTCATATCCCAAAGACAAAACATCTCATTGTCACAGCAGGCAGTTACAAGCCTACCCCTTGGCCAAAGGGTGGTGTGTATTAGTTGGCAGGTCCACCAAAACAGCATGTAATTTTCCCAAAAGAAAATTACAAGGATATTGCCAAAAGAAGGGAGCTTGGCTGTTTGGCAAAAACAGCTTTGGTCAAAGCAAACATATGTCTCCCTGTCCAGAGAAGGAAATTAAGCCTAAAGGGATGGTGTGAACTACACAAAGTCAGGTGGATATTAAAAAAAAAAACCCAACATTAGAGTTTATATGATCCTACTCTTGAACTAGTATTTTTTTTCTATTATTGCCCTATATTTCTATGGAGTCCCTTGAATGCAAATAGCAACAACAGCTATGACTTATTAAGGATCACTGTGATCAGATACGGTTCTAGATACTTTCTGTATATTAATTCATTTCATTCTTATAGGAAACCTAGGAGATGGGTGCTATTATTATCTCATTTTAGAGATGAGGAAACTCGGTCACGGTTCCCAGACTTCCTTGCAATCAGGCTCTAGATGTCAGTTACATGCATCTGCATGAAGGTAGATACAATAGGGAGGCTCTTTCCTCTGCCTCTTCAGGGAGTTTCTGCTAGCCTATGGGATCAGGCAGATGTGAGATTTTCCTGAGGCAGCATTCCAGCATCAATAGCTTCCTGAAGAACACAGTGATGGGGGCAGTTATGGTCTGACCCCTAGATTTAAGCAACACATTCTTGAGCTCACAGCTCTGTTCGGTGGCCTTGGATATAGGAGCTCAGCTAAGTAAGTTCTGTATTATTCTGGGAGTCATTTCTGTGTGCTTGGAATCTGATCTTTCAGGCCTTCTAATGATTTTATAAGCACTCATTTCCCTGTGTTAAATTCTTTCCTGCTTAAAATTCCAGCACTGAACTCTGACTAATAGGAGCAGTCCCTAACTTAATTCAGAGAGAGAAGATGTGAAAGAGGGGATCCAGGCCCAGCCTGTGGACTCCCTGGGCAAGACAAGTCTACTCCTGGTTTAGCTGGTTGTGCTGAAGTAGGAATGGAACCACCACAGTGAGGAGTGAGACAAGACCCCGTCTGAGAGGGGAAATCAAGTCAGGGAGGCACTGATTGTCTGGCCCACTGTAAAGTCCGTGATAGGAGGAGATTGCAGAGTTCAAGTCCAGCAGGGGCAGGAGATGGGTCTGGAGATGTCAACTCAGCTCAAGCCAGACCCTGCAGCGTATCTTAAGTCTCATTAAGAAACTGAGACCAATCCTCAGAGCACTGGAAGCTGATGAAAGGTTTAAAATAGCTGGAATCCATTTAAGAGTCTAGATGTGAGAAAAGAAATCTAATTGGTGCCCCATGGAAATGGCCTCAGGGAACAAGAACAGTCAGGGGAACCTGTTAGAGGTTCTGCCCACAGGGGCAGGCGGTCAGGGGGCCTGGATTCAGAGAGCAGCTGTAGAGAAGGGGAGAAGGGGAGAAGGGGAGAAGGGGAGAAGGAAAGGGATCTGAGAGATGGTTAGTAAGCATGTTCATCTGGACAGAATGCTATTTCCCAAATTCACGGAGTCAGATCCAAATTTTGTGCGGCCTGGAAGTTTTAAAACTTGGGGGGCTCCTACTTTAAAAAAATACAAAATTAAGTATGAAAGTGAATATTTATTTAGCTAAATTACAAATACTAAAAAGCTGCCAAGTGTTACAAACAATACATCTCACAATACTTTTTCCCCATCTCCTCTTCATACACATGTTTTTGGTGACCTTATTTTCTACAGAGAGAATGGAAAGAACCCAGCCCGTCCTCTAGCATGGCCGTCCTCCACAGCCCTCATGCTCCTGGTGCCGGGAGCCATAAGACAGGTTCCCATTGAGAGACTGCTTCTAGCTCTGTCCCTTTCCTCATTGTGTCCCATGAGTGACAATGTGGAATATGTGCCACGTCAGTTGGCACAGCGGGCAGCAGGAGAATTTCTGGAAGTCCTTTTATAAGGAGAGCCAGCAAGAGCTTAACTAGACACCAAAGTGCCTGTGAGCCATCTCAATGAAGCCCAAACCAAGTGTTTCTCCAAATTAACTGCCCCTAAGCTGGATCCCAAACATTCCAGGGCCGCTATGTCACCTGACATGAAGAAAATGTGACAACGAGGATGTCAGTGTCATGGTGCAAAGAGTTAGTGGTCTTAATTCACTGAAGTTAAGTATTTTACTTTTGCAAATTTTACGAAAACACACGATCATATGAATGAATTGCTGGAAGGGCCAATGTGAGTGAGAGGCGCTGAAGCCTAAATTTTGTTAGCTTTGTCGTCAGTCTGCTTCTGCACACACGATCTCCCCCTAGACGAATTCAGGAACCAGCTCCGACTTGGAGACTCTGCAGTCAGAAATAATTCCCAAAGTCCTGCTCGGAGCTGCCCCTGGGCCCAGAACTCACAGCACAATATCTAGTAACCTTCAACACCGGCCCTGGTAGCCACAACAACCGACCACCCCCATTATCACCTAAAAGAGGCGTGAGATTCCTATGAGTTCCTGCCACCAGCTTCTGAAGGAAAATCCAGGGTGTGTGATCTGCTCGGCAGAGTCTGGCCCTTTGTGGAAAGGTAGCCAGAAAAGGGGCCTTCCCAGCTTCTGTGCAGTTGATTTTCTATTCAATACCCTCCTTCGGTGACCAGCAAATGAGGAGACGTGTGATGTAGGTAGACCAGAGCGTCCAAGCCAATAAAGCCCGCTGTTGTCCCATGGGACTGAGCAACTTTTTCTGACATCATGGTTTGAAAGGAAGGATAGCCTAAAGGAAAGGCTGAGTCACTGAAAAAATTTGGTGGATGCCTCCATCCAAAGACCATGTAAGAGTACTGAGGAAGATCTAAAAATTAGAAATAACTTATTTGGAAAAATTGCTGATCGAATGAAGAAGGGGCTCGTTTATATAGCTAAACAGGATAAAAGCAGATGTAGGCCTGACAAATCAATAAGACAGTGTCATTTGAAGGAAGATTATAAGGGGTATAGCCCTCTTAGTTGCTCAAATGGATCGTTGTGCAAATTAGAAAAAGCTGCCCCTGCCTCATGACATTCTTAGTATCATTTTCTGGAAAATTTGTTTTACAATTAAACAAACCAACCTGTGCTGTCTGTGAATGGGAACGGTCCACCTATAGTTGTGCAGTGTATAAATTGCACAATAGTATATGGTAGCCCTAAATTCGAAGAATTTTTCTTCAGATTCATACTCATTAGAT
The DNA here is from genome assembly GCF_002201575.2 of Neomonachus schauinslandi. NCBI lineage: Eukaryota > Metazoa > Chordata > Mammalia > Carnivora > Phocidae > Neomonachus > Neomonachus schauinslandi. Next base: position 30,230,722 of record NC_058410.1, read on the forward strand.
ACACGATATTATAACAACATTAAGAAAATATTTTTTCTGAAAGTACTTTTTACACATGATTTACATATGATTAGGATCGGTCTAAATTTCTTAACATGGCCTAAGATTACCTTTCCAACATTATTAGTGATTTTCAATTTTTCCAAGTTCCCTTCTAGTCACTACCAATATGCACATATGTTTTTAAAAATTACTGTAATGGTAATCAGCATGCAATTTTGTACTCTGATTTTCCCATTTATAATAATAGTATAACATTTTTTATTGCTATACTGTCTTTCTTTTAATGATTTATTCTATAGTTTTATATCAAGCAAACATATAATAAATTCAACATGCTTCTTTTGTAATTTGAGGAACTTTAATCCACATGTTGTGATTGGTAATATTCTACATATAGGAAACAAAGTTATATTGAAAACTTTTAGAGAAAGAAGTTATTTAGATAGTATAAACAGGCAAAATGGTAACTATCCTTCAAAAAAATCATACCAAGATGAATATTTTATTGGACTATGGGTAATGAAGAGCTGAATTTCTATTTGGGTATTTTTTGTCTAAAGATCATATTTCTCCACTTGTGTTTACACTGTAATGAACCATTTTGGGATTAAAAACTCTGGAGGTACATTCCACATAAACATAGTGCAGTAAGATACACTGCCGAGAAGCAACGGGGTGTAGTGGAAAACATGTGGGTTTTGGAATCAAATGAACTTGGACCGCTGTGCTTTGAAATTTTATGTTCCACAAAAAAGACTTGCACAGGAATGCTCAAAACAGCTTTATTTATAACAGCCCAAACTGGAAACAGCCCAGGTGTACCTCAGTAGGAAAATGGATAAATAAACTATGGTATATTCTCCCATGGAATATAATTCAGCAATAACAGAATGAACTTCTAACCACACACACAAATGTGAGTGAATCTGAAAACTATGCTCAGGGAAAGAAGCCTCACACAACACTACATACTTTATGATTCCGCGACGTGAAGAGCTAGAACAGGTGAAGTTAACTCATGTGAAAAAAAAAAAAATCAGAACATTGGTTGCTTCCAGAGGTTGAGGTGGGAATTTACTCAGAAGAGATATAAAAGAACTTTTGGGGATGATGGGCATGTTCTGTAACTTAATGGGGGTTGTATGTGTTTTTCTGGAATCATGTCACGGGACCCTTAGGATTTGTGCACTTCATTGTATGTAAAATGTCACAAAGAAAATAAAAGAACTTAAACAAATATTAAACTCTAGTTAATGACATACATGCCGAAGTATTTCAACTTACCTTGAAATTCATAAAAACTAAGATGGGTCGATGGCTGGATAAGAGGGATTGAGGTATAGACAGGAAAACGAGCAAGGATGTTGTAATGTATTGATTACAGATTCCTCGTTTTCCCGTGTTATTGAAAATGTTCATAATAAAACATTGGAAAGCCTTTTTTGATCTTGGGCATGCTCATGAACTTCTCAAATTCAATTTCTCAAAATGGGGGTGGTAGTATTTACCTCATGAAGTTGTGAAGTTCAAAAAAATTGCCACAAATACAAGCCCGTTGTATGGTAGATGTTCCTGCACCTGGCAATGCTCCTTGCGTTCTTTCTGGCCCCCTCTTACCCATCTTGCCAGTTTATAATATGTAAAAGATATGTCTTCTAGGATTCTGTAGCACTGGCTATGAGCAGGTGGTCTAAAATGGTGTATAGCACAATAATTGGTGTTATGGGGAATGAACTGTGTGCTGACCGTGGAAGATATATTTCTTGAGTGGAGGGACAGCTTTTATGAATGGCGGTGGCTCAGGGACAACCTGTGGTGATATTTGCTCCAAAGAGATTAATGGAAGGGAGAGACGAAGGACAGACTGTTACAGGCAGTCATCAAATGGGTTTTGATATTTAAAAACTAAATAGTTCTTCAGGTCACTAAAAGCTCCATTTGTGAGCACTCACTTCAGAAATACTAATCCAGGGTCTACAGCATGCCTGGTATTGTGTCAGGAGCTGGGGCTGCAGAGATGGACGAGACACACAGACATGGTGCCTGTCCGCTTGGAGTTTACATTCTAGCAGTGCTCAAGTTGGTTGGACTTCCAGGAATCCGTCTGTTAGCCAGCAAATATTTCTTGAGTATTCACTCAGTGCCAGCACTTGGAATGCCATACTGAACCAAACATGCTCCACACTCGCATAGAGCCTACTGTCTAACAGAAAAGCCAAATTTGATCAATCCACACCAATAAATCCACTATAAATTAGAAACGTGCAAAATACTATGAAGGAGAAGTACAGGTTACTTCAGAAAATTCAGGCAGAAAACTATTCCCCTGTCGCCTGGGTGAAAAGAATTTCCCCCACTAAAGTTTGCTTAGAGTTAGGAGAGTAAGGTGAGCCCAGAACGGACTGGAAGAGCCATGGCTCATGCCAGGTCGGCAATGGAATGAAGAACAGAATTAGTTATCCCAGGAGGCGATGTAGTCAGTCACATTGTTTGCTCATTCCTTTTGATTTCTTGTTGGTTTATGCCTTAGGAGTCCCAGTATAGTTCAGCTACAGAAATCAAAGTGAGAATGGCCTTTAGCCATACTGAGGAATTCTAGAATTAAGTTTGTCTTCTGTCCCATCCAAGACTACAGCAAACACCCCGACACTTGGATGGTGCCAACAAGCTGCTGGAGAATACACAGGGTCTGGGATCATTAAACGAAGCAATTATAAACGAAGCAATTACACAATCCACCTACTGCAAGAACATGCCCCTCCCCACCCCCACCCCCCCAGTTGCGGTCACTGGCCCTGAGCAGAAAAGGTAGCAGCAAAGAGAACATGGAGAACTGATGAGAGGTGTGTGTGTGTCACAGACAAAAACCGCTGCCCCTACAATCATAACACATTCTGGGAACAAATAAACACTAAAGCATCACTGCACTACACATTCTTCAGTGGGGATGAGCTGATCTGGGGGATTCCGAACTTCTCACCTCTGAACCAGGAGGGAGCTGGGCTACGTTTGGAGAACTTCCCTTTCCAGCACTATCAGCAGACATACAACAGGTACACAATCAATACTGGTTGAATTACTACAGGTTTCTTTCCATTTGCTCCCCGATTTCCTGGACGGAGAAGAAAAATTTAGAAATATCTAGTGATGAGTTGGGCGCCTGGGTGGCTCAGTTGGTTAAGCAACTGCCTTCGGCTCAGGTCATGATCCTGGAGTCCCGGGATCGAGTCCCGCATCGGGCTCCCTGCTCAGCGAGGAGCCTGCTTCTCCCTCTGACCCTTCCCCCCTCTCATGTACTCGCTCTCATTCTCGCTCTCTCAAATAAATAAATAAAATCTTTAAAAAAAAAAAGAAATATCTAGTGATGAGCAAAGGAAATATACAAATGATAAGTTCATTTACAGCTATGTTCTGATCCAGCCAAGAAGTAGAACTAAGTCCTGAGTAGTTCGGCTTCTGCTTACGGCACAAATCTGCCTCTCTGTCCGGGGAAGTGACTAGGACGAAAGGGCATATTTCATGGCATCCTCTTAAAATCAAGAAGGGCTGAAAGGGAAGGAAGCCAAGAAAATCAGAGAGGGACAAGGCTGGGAAATTAGGCTGTAGGAGAGCTACAGCATTAGACTGCCTAGCTTCACAGTCTCAGCCCCTCCACTAACTGTCGAGCTATGAAACTTCAGGCAAGTTACTCAGCCTCCACTGTCTCTTCTGTAATATGGGGACCTGTTCACAAGTGGGTTTTTTTTCCTTGAAAGAATCATCTCAAAAAAAAAAAAAAATCATCTGAGTTAAGGTCCTTAGCACAATTTCTGGCACATAATGAGTTCTCCATAAATTTTAGTTTTTACTCTTAATAATTTTCTAAAATGATCCCCATTTCCTCTCTAAGATTTTTCACTAAATGTGATTTGCTAACTATATAACTGGAGGTAATATATCACAAGTCTGAAAGACCTTTTGTATAAATATTTCACAAATCAGGGGGAAAAAAATCCTTCTCACTCCCTGATTTTTGCCTCAGCTCTCTGTGGCCGCTAACACGCACACACAATGGGTCTGGTCTCTCTGAATTGGAATTACCCTCCTCCCAAAGCAGGCTATCGTCACACATCACACAACCTGACCGAAGATTCAGGGTTGGTTCCTCTCTTAAAGACAACTATGCTTAGATAAACGGGATTACTTTGCTATAATCTCAGGGTGTAAAAAGTCCAAAGAATCTCTGCAGTCTGGGTCGGTGCGCACTTGGTCTCGGGCCTGGATTTGTCTGCCAGGCCTTGCAGAGAAAGAGGACAGACCGCATTCACCTAGAGCAAAATCAGGCTGACACAGTAAAGATGTTTTATGCTTTGTTTACATGGTAAGTGTCCCGACTCTTGGAAGAACAGTCGTGCTGAAAAATTGACATGCTTTTCCTTCTGGTATGTCTTTGCATGAATTGCTCCCCTCTCTGCAAGAGTAACTGATACCATCTGTGAGCATTCTGGGCCCTTCTCTCTCCTCATTCCCTTTCAAGCTGCATGTTTCTCTTCTCTGCCTCTTTTCAAAGGTGCAGGCACACAACCCCCCCCTGCCCCCCCCAGCTAATTGCCAAAAACACTAGATCTGAGCTCTGTCCCCAAGCCTTTTAACCCCTCGCTTCCAGCCCCGCGTCTGAAGGCGAAAACAATCCTGGGAGCCCGGCCCTCCCACTGCCTGTGATAGGCTGCCTGGAATAGCAACAGCCTGTGTCACCGAAAAGGGCAAAGCCTTCTGAAATAGAAACAAAGTTGGTTACAAATCACACTGGGTTTTTTTTTTTTTTTTCACCCTTCTTTAGCAGGCGACTATGGGGAAAGTGACCACTGCTGTCAGCGCGGGCAGCCGGGGCGGCGCGGTGCCACGGGGGCGCCTGTAACTTCTACGCGACCATGGTACCTGTTGAAAACCGCGAGGGCCCCGGGCTGCTGAGCCCCAAGGGGAGAGCGGCTGAGACCGAGGGCGGCGGCGCAGCCGGCGGCGGCCGGCATCCTCCCCGGGCCAGAGGTAAAGTGAGGCACGGGCCGGCCGGAGCGGCGAGCTGTACTCGGCTCTCGCTCCTGTGTGTGCGCGCGTGTGTGCGTGTGTGTGGGGGGGTGGGTGCGCGCGCGTGTGTGTGCGCGCGCGTGTGTGTGTACACGTGAGCGGGCGAGGGGCGTGGAGAGAAGGGGACAGGATCCGGTGGGAGCAGGAATGACAAGGAGCTGTAATGTGAAGATCCAAGTCCCACTACTGGCAGGATGGGTCCATTGATTGTGTTGGCAGAATGTAGAACTCGTTCATTTGGGGACGAGTGACCGGCAAGAGAGTCCCATGTGTAAACATACACACACACACACTTTTTCATTTATTGTCACAAATGGGCAATCTGTAACAAGTGGACATTTACAACCATGTTTTAAATCAGTATTTTCGGTAGGCTTCAGGAAAGTATTAGTTATGTAATCACTGAACACAACTTTCTTTTTTAAGTTCCCAGCCTCCGTGTGTAATGAATTTGTAAAGAATTCAAGCCTAAAACATCTGCTTGATTTGCTCCTGCTGTCTTTCCAACTGGCCTTTCAAACTGAGGTTCCTTTAATACTTTTTCCTTTCGGTGGTGAAATCTGAAAAAGTTTTAATTCATTTCAGTGATCTTTGCTCTGCCGAATGCTGTTCTTCACTTCCACATTCACAATTCCCACAAACATGTTGCAAGCTTTTGGCCATCCTTTCCTACTCTTTTAGCTGGTTCTCAAAGGAATAGAAACTAATCGTAATAGGAAATTAAATCAAACACAAATAATTCTCTAATTCTCTCTCTCAGCTCTGCTCCCCTTCACCATACCATAGATTCCCAGGCCATAGATTGGAATTTCATGAATAGTCCAGAACACTAAATGATACAAAAGGCATGTACCTTTCACCTTGCGATGGATATATAAAGTTATGTTTGCGTCCTGGGTTTGTCTGATCTTGGACTTGAATCCACAACCCCTCTGTCGGAGGCGCAGATTGGCTCCTAGGCAATGAGAAGCTGTCAGCCTTCCCTTACCCTGCACCCTGCTCAGCTTTTCTCCCACTTTCCCACTTCTGCTCAAGAATGAACGTCTGGGGCCATCCTTCAGGATGGCTGAGTCCGTCTCTTAAGCAGAGCTTCCCCTTCCTCCCAGGTGCTCTCTGGCTCAGTCTCAGAGCAGCCCAGGGAACCTTGTATTTGAGGGTTCATGGAAAGAATCGCAGTGTTCTCTCCAAGTTCTGAAAGATTGAGCCGCAGAGCTTGCTGAGGTGGCCAAATCAACAAAAGTTCACTAAATAGTCGGTGATAATGTCACAAAGAAGAAAAGAAACTTCGTCCTGAGGGGGCTCTACAGCAACAATTAAAAATGGACTATTTAATTTTGATACAGCTTTGAAAGCACGGTGTACTCTTAATAGGTTAAATTGTGCAAGTGCACAATTATCCTGAAGTAAGGTCACAAGTATTTGTGTTTGGAAAGATTGAATATACGCACAAAATGCAGTTTAAAGTGCAACTGTTTGTGTTCTGAAGAAATGACAAATGGATAAATACTGTAAGTTATTTTTTAAATTTAATTCTAAATGAACCTTTATTATATACAAAAGGAAGCCGAAATTTTCCCTAAAATCTTAAGTGAATAAAACTTTGATCTGTGCTATAGTTTACATTTAGATGAATACAAACATTTTAACATTACTTGTGTAAATTTTCCTAAATTTTCTGAGACATCTCTTGGTACCCAAAGGCAATTATATATATATCTACCAAATGCATAGTGCAAGCTCGCTCTTTGTTTTGGGATTATACTTTAGTCTGTTTTATAAAGATGTTGAGGCTTAATGAAATAATGCTTGTCAAATACTTCTTTTGACTTCTTTGTATTTTAAACTTTCATAGTTTCATCCAGGAAATTCAGAGTATTTAAATATGCTCAATAATTATCATTCTATTCCTACATTTGAAGACACAAGTTTTTCTATATTCCTAGATGGGAAAATTAAAGCACAAAGAGGAACAAGTCATACAACCCAGGGGAAGATAATTAAATCATTCGAGATACTGAAAACCAAATCAAAACAAAAATTCCTAAACTCCATGATTGCACCCTCAAATACTTTTATGCATAATAAAAAGTGCTGGCAGATCTTGCTCGGCCATCCCTTCTTCAGCTGGAGAGAATGCTTTGTTCCAATGACTAGAAGCTAATGAACTTAAATTCATTTTCAAGAAGCTATGACTCAAAGTGTATATATTTTCAGTAAATTTTTTAGTGTTCACAGACATATTATAATTGACCTCCTAGGCAGGGTTGAGCTCAATCCAGGTGCCTAGAGCCGACCACGGTGTAGGTGATATTAGAAAAGTACGCCGCTAGAACATCTCACACAAGGGAGAGATGTGTGGTTGGCCAAGTTCACTCAGTGCTGGTGCAAAACTGACCGTGGTGTCTCTGGCCTGGGAGGCTGGATGCCTCCTCCTCTGTCTCAGGAGATGGGTCTCCTAGGCTCTTCTAATTTCATGTTTCAAATGACTGGCTAAGGGGAGGGTTTCCTTAAGGCCCCCTCTACCCTACCAGCACCCACCCAAACGTTCCGAAACCAAGAACAGTATTCATTGTATGAATGCAGGTTCTCAGCACAGCAGATCCCGCTGCCGTATGTACTAGAACGCAGGTCACTAGAACTGAACTCACTGACCCAGTTGGGAAGACTGGGCTTCATCCCCGCCAAGACCCTTCTCAATCCAAGATGCCACAGCCTGAGACTTAAGAAATGCACGCTTGTGCTAACCAGATGAGTAGCCAAAGGCAGTTCTCAAACTTGTTTAAATCTGTGAAACTCCTTTTGACAAAGGAAAAGCTGAAGAGGTGATCAATATGTAAGAGAAGTCATCATGGGACCTCTCTAGGGAGAAGAGGGGAGGTAGAGAAAGGAGAAACCTGAGGCAGGTGTCTCCCTGCTCCATTCCTATCCCTTGTATCCCTGAGCAGACTCCTGGGTGGGGCCGCAGTAGCAAACCCCAAGTCCATCACTCCTCTGCTTATGCAGGCCGTGTTACTGAGGTCAGGGCATTTTTACTATGCTCTTACTGAGTCTTGGAGTCCCAGGGTTAGCCTTGTCAGAGAGCTGAGGAGACTTTTAGAAGCAAGCTTATCCCCAGAGAAAAGTAAGTCAGGCCAACCAGCCTGACCTCATAACAGAGCCTTGGTTGTGAGAGGAACAGTTCTAACAACGAACCGGTCATTTTGGGAAGACCCAGGGCCTTAGCCATCACCATTTCTCCAGGCTTTCCATATATCAAAGAGTGACTGTGTTTGATTGTGTTTTAAAAACACACATATTTAATAAATTAATGGCTGATAACAGCAAAAAGTGATGGTATGCAGCTTGATATTGCCACGGCAGTGACGGGATTTATAGACATGTGAATCTGTGAGGGGCTGGAGACTCTTGTCTGGAAATAAGACTAGATTTAAAGGTAACCACCTCTCTTCACTTCAGTCAGCTTATCTCTAGGATTGTGCATTTCACGTCACTTGGAAATCACACCAAAGTCTAAATTTGAGGCTTTTTGTGACTGTGAGGCTCCAGCAAGTGGCTCCTCCGAGATCTGGAAAGAGAGAAGGCTCTAAACAAACATGGCAGCACCTGTTTCACCACAAACTCTGCGGGGTGTCTGGCTCAGGCAGCCAGGGCTCTTGCTTCCCTTGGAGATCACGGTGACCTAGAGAGGGCAGAGAGGTTGCCACTTGCCACAGACTGGCTGCCGGCAGCCCCTGTAGCAGCAGAGAGGCATTGGTGGGAGTCTGCCGGTGGCAAGGCCTGGCAGACACCGACGGGGGCTTCCTGCAATGAGGCTGACCTGCGGAGGATGGAATTAGTCAGCAGGCACTGGTGGGCTGAGCTGGTTTCACAGCTCATGTCTATTCGAATCGGTCAGTGCCCCTTTCCCGGTCGTTAAATATTTTTAACGTCATCTTTCTGTCTGGTAAGACTGCTAGCAGGAGTGGAGGTCTCAGAGATCCCAGGAACAGGCCTAGTGTTTGTGAATTTTCAACAAGGTACTTTTTAGTGGGCTGGATCTCATATTAGCTTGTAAAACAAACAAACAAACACCCTCAAAGTACAATGAATCCACCCTGGAGCCACCTAAGGAAACTGCGATTTACATGTGTAAATTAAAGGTGATTCGGCCAATTTTAAAATGCTGGTTTTAATTGCTGTAGATATGTGGGAATCTATTGTTCATTCAAGAATAGTTAGTTCTTGAATATGGTTTTGTAGGTAGCATTTTCTCAATAGTAGGAACCTAAGTAATATTTAGCCTAAGGGTGTGAGATGTTCTGAGAGCTCCCAGTGGCCCTCCATTAGTGCGCAATTAGCTTGTGCCTCTAAGCGTTGAAACAATTATTTACTCAGATTCTGTGAGTGAGCACTGGTTGTCTGTGATTCTTTTTTTTTTTTTTTTAAAGATTTTATTTATTTATTTGACAGAGAGAGACAGAGCGAGAGAGGGAACACAAGCAGGGGGAATGGGAGAGGGAGAAGCAGGCTTCCCGCTGAGCAGGGAGCCTGATGCAGGGCTCGATCCCAGGACCCTGGGACCATGACCTGAGCCGAAGGCAGAAGCTTAACAACTGAGCCACCCAGGCGTCCCTGTCTGTGATTCTTAAATGGAGCAGAGTTGGGGCTTCCTAGTTCAATTTTTCTCATGCACAGTCATCCCCCAAAAGATGAGTTATTGAATAAAATAGGGGATGAAAGCCATGTAAAAAGACACTGAGTTATGGTGGTGAGTAAGGGGGAAAGTTGGAATGGGCTTCTTCCCAAGGGGCTGTTTGACCAAATACCAAATAAGGATAATTTCTAATCCATCTTCCTTCAGAAAGTACCCGATCGCTGTTAAAGGCAAAAGACTTGGAATTGCCCCAGATATTTCCCAGCCGAAACTTTGAGTCAAATATATAATCTTTGTAGTAAATCATAAATTCATAGCGTTCTTTGAAATTTAAGTTTGGTTTGCTTTGGCTCATTGGTATCATTTTACTTCCTATGTCATAGCAGAGTCATTTATGCATTTGCTAAATGGCTCTGCCTCGGTGATATACTAATTTTTCTATACAATTTAGGTAGAAGTAATAATAAGACTAGAATAAATGATCACATCATTTTATTTTTAGTAGCTTTTATTCTTTTTTGAACAATTACTCACTTTATACTGTTCTGCCAAAGTATCGGGGAGAAAAATGCAGTCCTTTGTTTGACTTAGAGGAGTATTTTTTTCTTTGAGTAAATCAAGTGTAATTCACCTTTAAGCTGCTACCTGGTGCTTTCCTTGGAAGTAATTGTTTCTCAGGAACACTCATGACTCAGGTCTGCCGGGCATAGTGAGGCTCTGAGGGCTGTTGGTTACATCCATATTATTGACTCCAAAACGTTGTGCTCCTGCACAGTTGGTAGCAATGTGCAATGCTAAGTTAGAAACCAGCCCGAAATGGCATCTCAGCCTCAGGTGTGCAAGACTTCTACAGAGAGAAAAGTTGTGATTAAGATCAGTTTGTAAGGTGAGAGAGCATTCCCAAGCTAATGAAATGTTTCAATTCCATTGGGAAACGAAATTGTTGAAATCCCAAGGCAAAATCACAGGAAGAATTTTTCATGATGTAAACCCAATTATGTAGGTACTGCCCAAAACAAAGGAATCCAAGAATTTATGAAAAGGCATAATTGTTATGCTGGAAACAAGGTATCGTTTTACTTCCTGCGCTATCAGGAAGGGAGACTGTTTCAAAGTTTTACTTTCTTGTTATGGGGATTTTACCTCACCGATTCAGACTAAACAAATCTTTGTTGAATGATTATTGTGGGTCAAATGCTTCTATTACTATTATCCCTTCTTATCTTTAAAACAACCCAATGAAGTAATATTATGTCCAGTTCACAGATAAGCAAACTGAGGCTAAGAGAATAACAGCAAACATTACCATGCCCAGCGCAGTTTTCTATCTCATGGATTTTTGTAGCAACTTTATGAAGTAGGTAATGTTATTATCTATATCTTGGGAATGAGGACACAGAGGAACAGAAAGGTTCAGAGACATGTCACAAGCTGGCTGGTAACTGATCAGGCACTCTGATTCCTGACCGTACCTTCACCATTCAGCCCAGGCACTTCCTAGAGAGAAGCGAAGGGATGCGCTCCAGGAACCATGGGTAATGTGGGGCAGAGTCTCAGTATCCTAAGATCCAATCCAGGGTCTTGCCCACTTGACCGATAATACCATCCAGTACTGATGTCTCTACTTCCTGCTCTGTTCTGTGATCTGATCTGGGATTTGGGGTCCCTGCTTCACTAGTTTCAGAACTTTATTGCTTTTTATTTTAGCTAGTTCCCTAATTTTCTATGCAACATGTCTTGGGCTATCAGGTTATACGTTTCTGGATAAAATATATATTCTGGTACCTATCAGAGTTCTGAGCTGACTGCAAGTACCGTGTGCAAGAAATACTGGGCAGCTCATAAGAAGTAGGAACTCCACCTTTCCTCTGTATTTCCATCAGGGATCACATGCATGTGGGACAAGTAACCACCGTCTTGAGCCATCAAATCCAGATGTAAGCCAGGAAATCTCTCAACGCAGTGCTCACGGTGACCACCCGCACTGTTTATGCAGATGAACCTGTCACCCAACACATAGTGCCGGTGCATGGTACATGCTTCATTGTTAAATGCGTAAATGAATTAAGTGTTTGCTCAGCTAAACTAAAGAACATTTTACTTCAGTAATACTTATTGAGCTGGATGCTTCAGAGTGAAAAAAGACATAAGACATTATCCATGGCTACAGATTTTACCAACTCATCAGAAAGATAAGAATCTAAGTAATTACAAGATGATCGTTTAGCCAATGTTGACTCTACTAAGACTGGACCCCGGGTCCAGTGGTGAATAAGAGACATCCCTGCGATGCAGACGCTTATTACCAACTGGTGGAGAAGGACAAGAGATCAGGGAACCCACGATGGAGAAGGTAGCCGGATGAATGATGCTCTGCTAGGGCCCAGGGGGCACCTCCACCAGCTTTTAATGGATTCTGGGAGATAGTAGAGCGAAGCTGAGTCAAGAAGGTATAACTGAGGTCAATGTGTTTACAGAGAGCATTAGAAGCAGAGAAAATAGCTTGTGTGCCAGTTTTGAGAATGGCGCATTCAGGGATCTACAGATATTTCTGTATGACGAGAGCACAGAGTTCATCCAGGGGCCAGAGGATGGCAAAGGAATCTGAAGATGTAAGCAGGGACCATAGCAGGAAACCTTTGTGCTAAGTACCATGAGAGGGAGAATTCTTAGGAAGAGACCATATCAGTTTAGAGAAACCAAGCCAGTCTCTGCAAGTGATCACAGTGGGGACAGAATTAGGGAGCCTTAGAGAGCCTCACCTGCATGTTGAAATCCTGCAGCTTCCTGGGGTCACTATTCTTCTAATATTTCAATAAACAGAGCTCCAGCCCCTATAAGGTTAAATCCACATGCCTCCTTGCTCTCCGCCCGTTTCTGCCCATCCTTAAACACACACTGTGTCCCTTAAGAGTCTTGTGGTTCTTCTGATCACTTTTTGCGCCAACTTCTTGTCTCCACTGATTGTTAACTCACCTCGTGCAACTAGTCTTTTCTCTTATTCTTGCTCCAATCCATGTGTGGATCACGGCCCTTTTTCCTTCCCATTCTCAAATCCCATTCACACAAGCTGTTTGTGGATCATTACTATGATTGGAAGAGAGCTATTGGGCAATTAAATATCCGATGGGCCCATTCTTAAAGGCTCCTGTCAAATCCACCATAGGGAATTTCTTGTAAATCAATTTATATAAAACCCATAGGCTGTGGCCCTGTTGTTTCCTTATGTGGCTCCCCAGCCCCAGCCCCAGCCCCACCCCTCCCCCACAACTTGACAACCTATCTGGACCTTTTCTTCCATTTCTCCTCTTTCTGGGCATTCTTAGCCATTCTTTCTTTCTTTCTTTTTTTTTAAGATTTTATTCATTTATTTGACAGAGAGAGACACAGCGAGAGAGGGAACACAAGCAGGGGGAGTGGGAGAGAGAGGAGCAGGCTTCCCGCCGAGCAGGGAGCCCGACGCGGGGCTCGATCCCAGGACCCTGGGACCATGACATGAGCCGAAGGCAGACGCTTAACAACTGAGCCACCCAGGCACCCCTTAGCCATTCTTTCTTGAACTCTCTTTCTCTTGCTCTCTATGTCTCTCTGTTTCTGTCTGTCTGTCTGTCTCTCTCTCACACACACACACGCATCAAAATTTGTCCTTTGTATTATATGAAACATCTTGGCTTTTTTTCTTCTCTCTCTTTCCCATAGTCCACCTGTATATTATCAACATGCTCCATGCACCTCTCCCTTAACACCCAGGGGACCATCCGGGTATTTATGTTTAGTAAATAAAGTGCCCTTCCTAAGAGTTTTGCATCCACAGGCTTTGCAATATTACTTGTTTCTTCCCATTGTATTTCCCTAATTTAAAAATTGTAAATGCACTAAGGATGATTCACAGTCATTTTCAAGTATGTAGACTCCTTTAGCAATTCCTTCAACAACTCTAAATCCTCACATCATAGTCTTCGAAGTTTTATATTTTGATTGGAAAATATAGGCTGACGGAAACCTACTGTGCAATCACTGGCACTTTGGATTTTTCTTTTTAAAGATTTTATTTATTTATTTGACAGAGAGAGACACAGCGAGAGCAGGAACACAAGCAGGGGGAGTGGGAGAGGGAGAAGCAGGCTTCCCGCTGAGCAGGGAGTCCGATGCGGGGCTCGATCCCAGGACCCCGGGATCATGACCTGAGACTAAGGCAGATGCTCAACTGACTGAGTCACCCAGGCACCCCAGAACTGATGTGTATTTTTTTTAATATTTTATTTATTTATTTGACAGAGAAAGAGATAGCAAGAGCAGGGAACACAAGCAGGCGGAGTGGGAGAGGGAGAAGCGGGCTTCCCGCCGAGCAGGGAGCCCGATGTGGGACTCGATCCCAGGACCCTGGGATCCTGACCTGAGCCAAAGGCAGACGCTTAACGACTGAGCCACCCAGGCGCCCGGCACTTTGAATTTTTTAAAAATGTTTTCATCACATCTGCATACGTTTGAAAGCTTGAAGTACAAATATGTTACTATTTTTTTCCAACATTCACCAATCACTGATGGGATGAGGATCCTTTTTAAAGGTCTTGTTAATTCTCAAATGTCCATAGCTCACCACAGCTTGCACACATTGAGAGCCCCATCCAGGAAACCTCAGAGATCTCTAGGTAAGAGGGCTGCTGGTTTGTTCTGCACATTCACTGCCCGCCCTCCTTAACTGTCTATTTAAAATATCCATAAAAACATGCAAAGAGATGCAAAATCACAAAAGCATGAAAGCCAGATATATTCATCAGTGTGTTAGGATTTAACCCTAAATAAGATGCAAACATAGACCTAATGCATAAAAGGCAGTGAAATTTTAGCTTTGCACAAACTCCCACGGGACATCCCTAATTGAGAGCATTTTCAGGAGCCGGCTAAAGGGAAGTCATCCCCACAGACCCCTGGAGCCGCACTGGCAGAGGGTCGAGTTTTGCTCCACAGTCAGATCTTCCCCCCCATCCTGTTACCGTTATTTCTCTTTCTCTCTCAGGGGCTACAATTTCCAGGATGTCAGCAACTCTGGGCAGGTAGGAAAGACAGCGGCTCGTTGCATTCCGGAACATGAAATCAGTATTAAGAAAGGACAAAGCCCAGGGGCGCCTGGGTGGCTCAGTCGTTGAGCGTCTGCCTTCGGCTCAGGTCATGATCTCGGGGTCCTGGGATCGAGCCCCGCATCGGGCTCTCTGCTCCGCGGGAAGCCTGCTTCTCCCTCTCCCACTCCCCTGCTTGTGTTCCCTCTCTCGCTGTGGGTCTCTCTCTGTCAAATAAATAAAATCTTTAAAAAAAAAAGAAAGGACAAAGCCCAGATGAGCCACTGGAATGGTGCCTTCCAGAAGTTTTAGTTTGGCAGGTACTGGTTTTGACAAGCAAAGAACTACGGGCCCCTTTAAATCATGCAGGAATGATATCTCTTATTCCTAGACAGGGGACCAAAAAATGGAAGCAAAAAAAATTCCTTCCTTCGTCCAATGAAGTCGCACCAGAAAAATAACTTCCAGACATCAGAAATTTGGCCAGCAGCTGTAATGCAGTTTTGAATGTTGGTGAGGTCCGGAGCCAACAGCCAAGAAAGAATTCTTGAGACATCTTTGGTGCAAAAAGGTGGTTTTATTAAAGCACAGGGACAGGACCCGTGGGCAGAAAGAGGGGCTGCACCGGGTTTGTGAGGGGTGACCGATTATATACTTGGGTGTTGGGGGATGCAAAGAAAAGGGAGGTTTTCTAAAGAACTTTTGTATGCTGAAGAGGACAAGACACTGGAGGCCTTGCCATTGTCAAGATTATTTTTCCCTCTCTGTAAAGCATTAACATGAAGATAGTTGGGAGTTTCCTTCTGGAATTTAGGTTATTGATAAGAACGCATTTTTCTTCTAAATCACTAAGACATTTTGTAAACTGATAAAGGCTCTTGTCTTTTTGGACTGTGATCTCTATTAGTTAACCGTTTGGTTTTTGTTTTGTTTTTTTCCTTCTCTTAGTTTTAGGGCAGCCAGGAGTGCCTGAGGAGTGTCACCCAGATCCCACCTGGGGGAGGTGATTATGGGGTGTCAGCTTGTGCTTTGTCCTCAGCTGGCCTTCCTCTGCCTCATCAGCTGCTCCCCCCAGCCTAGCTACGAGGGATTCCCAACTGCAACCGGTGGCTAGAATGAGGTGTGTCAGACACTGAAAACCCAACAGCTACACTAACTCCCTCCTCATTTTCTGCAGAACTAAAATATTCGACACTCACGTCTCAGTCACTCTTGCCAAGATGGACCATGGAACCCACTGGTTCTGGCCAATGAGACGTTAGGGTGAGTCTTCAGCTGGGTCTGAAAATTAAACTGGCAAAGACAGATTAGAGGAGAAAAGCATCCAAACGTATTTAATGTAGGTTCTACATGACACGGGAGCCTTCGCCAGGAAATAAAGACTATAAGAAATGGCTAAGCCTGGGTGGTTGTAAGCTCAGTTTGATGAAGAGTGGACAGCCATGGAGTAATATGGCAGGTCAAGCTGTATGAGGCAAGGCCTGTGTGTTTGGATCCTTCGTGGCCTCTCTGTGTCTTCAGAGATAAGATTGCTCCCTTCCTCTGGGTGTAGGGAAGGCATCTCTCATGTGACGGTTTGTTACCTGCTTCAGGGGAGAAGGGCAGGGGGAAGGTCAGAGGGACCCTCCTGCTTCTGCCATTTTCTCAAACTCCTTCAGATTAAAATACTCAATTAGCCAAAGTATCACGTTTTAGGGGTAGCATATCCTGAAACCCATCATCTTCCACGGTGCTTCTGGAAAGTTCCCTCACCGATAAAAGGAAAAAGGCCTGCCCCAAGACTTCTTCCGTTGTCACCTGCCTTTGAATTTGGTTGTGAGGGGATTTTATGCCTGGAGCTGCGGCAGCCACCTTGCACATATGGTGACAAATCAGGGACAAAAGCCAACCCTCTGAGGAGGCAGGAACAGAAGGATGGATACAGTGTGAATCCTTGGAGATACCAGACTCAACTTGGTCTTCTCGCTAATTAAACAGTAAATGCCACAATATTTTAAACCCTTGTTTTTTAGGTTTTGGTTTCTTACAGTCAAAAATATCATAACTGATCTGGGGGCTGGGTAAAGAGAAGGCAGCAAATCTGGCCATTGGCAAGGCCATTTTAAAAACAAAGGCAAGGGCTGCATTTTAAGATTTCTTTTTTAAGGGAACATACATCAGTTTTGGAAAGCATCTGATTTCTGTTCTCCGTAATTTTTGTAAAAGTGGACTCTGAAAAAAGAGACTAGGACGACGTCTGAGAGTGGGAATAAATCGAGGTGAAGACGGGGCCGAGGACGGAGGTGCAGACAGACCTGTGTGAAACGGTAATGAATGTGAGGATGCGAAAGCCGCAGGCGCAGAATTATGATCTGAAATCTGTGACATGGAGGTTAAATGGGAGACGCTATTCTAGGTGCACATAGAAAGGACAAGAAGAGATAGGAAATGAGATGAATATATATATAGCAAACACATAAATCATTATTACTAAACAAAGAGGGGGAAAACCCCAAACACTAGAAGTCTTTTCTCAGTAGAAGAAGTCAAGTAGTAGCAGCGGAATTTGGAAGAAGCAAGCGCCCAGATTCATCCTGGTGAAAGTCCCACACTGAAGGAGGGAAAGAGGGGAGGAAGGAAAGACAAATGAGTGGAAGGAAAGAAAGAAAAGAAGGAAAGTCCTACATGTCATCAGCAGAAGAAGAGAGTTAACAGAGCAAGAACCAGCGAAGGGTGAATAAACCCGTGTAAGCGATGTTCCCTCTGTGTACCTGCCCAGCCCCCGGAAGTCAGAGAAGATTGGTTTCAGGAACGTGTGTCCATACAAGTACTACTGAATCAAACCTGAGATTTGAAAAATGAAAAAGAAAACAAAGTTCCTATCCTTTTGTTTTAGAAAGGTCAAACGCTAGCAGGTGTAGAGGGAGGCCAAATTTTCCACCTGAGTTTCATTGTATGCTAAAGAGGATTAGGGGGCCGAGGAGGGGGAGAGTGGTTAGATGAAGGCTGGTGCCCAGTATTTACCACCGCAGGGGGCCTCACACGTGGTCTAGGGCCAAGAGGCAGCACCTGGGACCCTTGGCAGCTGGTGGAACAGCACCCCTCAACTCTCATGGGTCTGGGGGAGCTCTCTGGCTGAGCGAGTACTCCTCCTTCACGTGACATCCAGTAGTCTACTGAGCTCTCGCGTCAGGCCCTGTGTGGGTCCCCTGATGGTGACACTTCTACTCTCAAAGAGCTCCCGATCTAAGGCAGGTGACTGGCATAACTAAATGTAATCCAGGGTGCTGTGAGGCCACGGAAGGAAAGGCAAGGGGGAGAAGAGAGATCAGTGCTAACCAAAGAGAGGTCGTCTGGAAAGGTTTTGTAAAGAAGGGGAGATTCAAACTATATCTTCAGAGATGACTCAGATTTCTCTAGGCTCTGAATTTCGGGGAGAGACAAGCCATGAGGGGGAACAGCTTGAAGAGAAGCACAAGTCTGGGACGGTGCATGGCATTTTCCAGAAACAGCAAGTGGTGGGGATGGGCTGCTGAAGAGCTGGTGCCTGGAGCCTCCTGTGGGGCCTGCAAACCAGAGTCCCCGATGGGGCTGCTACACACAGTCTGAACGTCTAGAGAATAAGTCTGTGCACGGGGCTGCCGTTTCATAAAGTATAAATATACAAGTGATAATGAAACAATTTGTGGTCTCTACAGTGGTGCTATATTAACAAGCTAATAATAGTGCTGAAAGCTTTATAGAAACGCTAATACTGTGCTGCTCAAATGCTAAGCATTTACGTAAATATAAAGTTGTATGGGGGACCGTTCCATAATACGATGCATTCATTTTCGTCTACTGACAGAACCTTGGGGAGCAGGGGACCAAGGATCCGTATTCTGGAGGGGTGTTATCATTCATTCTTTTATCCAATCACTCAGCAAACATTCACTGAGTATTTACCTTGTGTCAAAGACCAGAGATGAGAATACAGATATAAAGAAAGCCAAGTTCTTGGCTTTAAGGACTTCTGGTTTAACAGGAGAAGACAAATGGATAAATAAATAAGCACCGTGAAAGATGACAGGTGCCCTAGAAACACATTCTTTCGGCAGGAGGAGCACCGAGGGGTTAAGGGTGAGGCTGCAGAGTAAGGCAGAGCAGGGTGGCCGTCCTGGGGGAGGTGGCGCATGAGATGACTCTTGGAAGATGAGTTGGGATGAAAGATACTCAGGGAGGAGGAGTGGAGAAAGGGGGAGGCCACATCTGCAAGGCCATTTGGGGGCCACTGCAAGTTTTTCTTGAGCAAAACATGAAGTAGGGGGGCTTCTCAATTCCTGAAGCATTCGCACGGGCCAAGCTGTCTAGCCCCCTGGCTGCCAGCCAGAAGGACCTGCGTGCGCACGTTCCGCTGTGTGTTGTAGGATTTAGTGAGCGGGCAAGTGCTCGCTGTGTGTCCATTAGGTACGTAGGCTGTAGTAGGCATATGGGGAAGAAAGGAAAGCAGAGAGCTGGCAGAAACTCAAATATTATGGAAAACTGAGTGTCTCATGTGCGAGCCAGTTACGGCGTGGCTTCTTGTGAGTCACCACGAGTGACAGACAATGCAGCCATTGTGGCCTGGCCGAGCCTGCGGAGGCTCCTGCCCTCTGTGTCCTCTGTGTGGGTCTCAGGGTGTTCACGTGAAGCCCCTTGCTTGCGATTGCATCTCCCATGAGCGGTTTTACTTTCTTACCTTGCTATGGAATCAGCATTGCACCAAAAGGAACACTGCTGGTCTTCTAGCAAAGCAGCAAGACAGAGGGAGGCATGAGCCAAAGGGCCTGCGGTACCAGTTGCAAGTGGTTTCTGTGATGTCTGCAAAAGGCTGAGACGTCTCCGTGGCCCTTTTGGGGAAAAAGAATGTGAAGGAAGGGCCGCTGTGAGGCAAGGCCATGAGCAAAATGGATGGAAATGCTAAATTTCACCAAGAAAGTGAAGTGCAAAGTGTTTGACTTCAGGGCTGGATGTTCTTTGAAAAGGCATTCATTGTAATTCCTCATCCTACCCTCTCCTTTAGCTCAGGCTGCTTCTTCTGGGTCCAGTGAGTTGCCCAAACTCTGCCATCTGTGTTCAGGCAAACATAAACCCCACCTTCCTGCCACTCGCTCTTTCCTCCTGTTCGTGGCCAGATTTCTTGGAAATGTTAGATCTCCTTTCTGGCACCCATAGGATAATGCCTTGCTCTTTTCATCATCAACCAAAAAGTAGACAGAAAAAAAGCCCACTTTTTATGTCTCTCTTCATTTTTTTTTTTTAAAGATTTTATTTATGTATTTGACAGAGAGAGACAGATAGCGAGAGCAGGAACACAAGCAGGGGGAGTGGGAGAGGGAGAAGCAGGCTTCCCGCTGAGCAGGGAGCCCGATGTGGGACTTGATCCCAGGACCCTGGGATCATGACCTGAGCCGAAGGCAGACGCTTAACGACTGAGCCACCCAGGCGCCCTCTCTTCATTGTTTTTATATGATAAAATTGCCCCCGGAAATTGTCCGGTGGTAGAAGTCCCACGGTGTCACAGGGCCACAATCCCAGGAGCATTAGGAACTAACCTTCCACAGGCTGCTGGATTCAAAATCCCAAATGCGCATCGTGAATACTGTATAGGAACGTCAGCAGTAAAAAGTAGCAGTACCAAGATGAGTGAAATTTGTTTTGATCAGTATCCCTTAAAGCACATCACAGGGAAATTAAACCCCTCAAATAAGATACAGATGGTTAAGACCTTAGCCTAATTCTGTGGCATATAACCCATGTTGGTAGGCCCCCCATTGTGGGAATAGGGTCATAGAATGTCTTAGTACACCTTTTTAAGCTTTTAAAGGCCAACCCCCTAGATAGATGATAGATAGAGAGATAGATAGATAGATGATAGATAGAGAGATAGATAGATGATAGATAGATAGATAATTTGATATATAATATTATTTTAGAATTTGTAATTTTATACAAATAATTTTTAGTAATTCGTAAGGAAATAATTCTATTATATCTCTGAAGAATTATACTCTTAGCTGCTGGGTCTCCAGAGGGACATTGACAAACTAGGATGGTTTCCATAACCTTTGCACACAGCCCAATTTGTCCATGTCCCGTGATCACTGACAGAAAGAACAAGGCATATGATGCTAAGTCCAGAAAATGGACAAAGGAACTGGATCCCTCTCCTCTCAGGAGCATTTACCACCACCCCCCAATATAAGAAGCAGGCTTTGTGACTTGCCCCACCCATCACACCCACTCTTCCTT
The DNA here is from genome assembly GCF_002201575.2 of Neomonachus schauinslandi. Lineage (NCBI taxonomy): Eukaryota > Metazoa > Chordata > Mammalia > Carnivora > Phocidae > Neomonachus > Neomonachus schauinslandi. The sequence continues at coordinate 30,251,731 of NC_058410.1, forward strand.
AACTCACCACCTCAGACTCTGTCTGAAGTAGGATGATAGAGCATCAAAGGAAGGGACTCTTGTATCTCAAGGGGTCTTTCTTTTGGTAGGGAAGGCCTATTTCCCACCTAATAAAGGGGGAAAACTAGGAAAGGGAAGGAGAAGGGCAAGGTGGCAAGGACAATCTTCTGCTACTCAAGGAGTTCCGACATCTGTTACGCCATGTCCTTACCTCAGTATCCCCATGCTGCCCAGTATCCCCTCTAACTCAGTATCCCCATGCTGCCCAGTATCCCCTCTAAATCCCCTCCTGGGGTGCCTCTCTCAATCTGCCTTATAAGTGTTTCATTCTCCAATGTCACTCATTTCTTTAATCTGAATATCAGAGACCAATTGCCAAAAGCACAGAAGCTAATCAATATGTCAAACATAGATAAAATGAATAACGACAGAGATACGAAGTAATACAGTATTCTTATCCAAATGTAAGAATTTGACTTGATTCTCCTTGTGGTAGAGAAATATGTTGCTCTACCACATTTGGGGTGTGTGTGTGTGTATGTGTGTGTGAAATATGAGGATTTTAAGATCTCAATGAGGGAAAATATGTGGAAGTTTAGGACATGAACGAACCTCTAAGAGAGTACTTTAAAGTCATTTTGCAAGTAAAAATTAAAGCAGTACATAATAAATGATAGATAATAGAGATATTACTAGAATGTTAAGTTTCTTGGGGGGCAACTATGTAGCTACACGTGGTTTCTTTCAACGCTATAGATATGCCTCCCAGTACCTAGGAAAAAGTCTGCCATGTACTGGTACTAAATATTTGTTTTCTGATTAGCTAGATAAATTACTGATTTAATTTCAATTTAATGGTTTGTGTCCACATGCTCATAAATTAATTTTATATTATCGTGGATTCTTGCATTTTTATTTGTTTCTCCATTTAAATATTCAGTCTTTTTAGATTTATTTTTTGAAGTCACCTATGTCCCAGGATCCTGGAGATGTAAAATGCCTTGGATATTTCTGATGGGAAGAGATTCAGACCAACTTTATTTGACCTGCTTCTTTTCCTAGAGCTGAACAGCATTTTTTAACCTCCTGAAATGGCAGGGTTAAATGGCCCTCGCTCAGCCTGTGATAAATGTGTGCCCACACACATTTCTAGTCCATTTTATACACATCTCAGTTCTTTTCTTCTCCATCTCCCTTACTGTTGTCTCCTCTTCTAAATGTTGTCATTCCCTAGGTCCCAGTCCTATTCCTGTTTCTCCTGCTCCTCTGTTTATCTGCCTAAGTGATCCCATTCATTCCCATGATTTTAAATCCCAGATACATGCTGCTGAATCCCAAATACAAATCTCCAGCCTTGACTTAACTCCTAAGCTCCAAATCTGTATATTAGTCTGAATTGACATTTTTAACTGAAGGTCTTATAGATAAAACAACTAAAACATTTCAGTAAATCTAAAACAGAACTTCTGATTTCCACTCCTCCTTTTACCCCCAGTCATAACCAGTTCTCTTCTCAGTCTTCCTTTGGTCAATATATTGCCTTGAACAATATATAGGCCTGTATACAGGGTATTGAACATTGTAAAATCACCCAACCAATGGCTCAAATCATGGGGCCCTCTTGGGTTCCGACCCATTTCTTTACCTTCTAACTCCAATTCATGAACAAGTGTAGTCATTTTTACCTCCAAATTCCCTTGAATCTGTCTACTTGTCTCAAGGTCTACTGTGAACATCCAAGTCTAAGCTACCATCATCTCTTGTTAACTCTAAGGCAACACACTCCTTTCTGTTATCGGTCTTGCTCCTGGAAGAACCAGTCTGCACCCAACAGCAAGAAACTTGGCATCAGTGCCCCCTTACCATTCAGTGTGCATTGCCCCTTTATACTTGGAAAACCATAAAAAGTTATCACTGTGACTTGCAGGACCCTGTTTGAAGTGTCCCCTCTGTCCCTATCCAAATTTAGTGGATCCTATTTACCTCTCCAAGCTGCTGTGCCTCACATATGAGGTACTGGCTGCCCAACAGTTCCAAAACGATGCTTTCCTGTGTCACGCCTTACAAACTATTGTTTCCTGTGCCTGCAGTGCTCTTCCCTTGGTTAGTTTTTGTTTTGTTTTGTTTCTATTTTTGACAAGTTACAAATATATAATAAGCATCCACATACCTACTTCTGAAAATTAATGACTGCTAACATTTTGCTCTTCTCCCTCAGTTTTTAACATTAAAATAGTAAAACAGTATCAAGTCCCTTTTGTTCTTCTTCCCCCCAAGTTCCATTCCCTTGCCTCCTTACTCAGAGCAAGTAATGGATGTTGTTGGTTCCCTCCCCTGCATCCATTTCTTTCTTCCTTCTTTCTGGTACAATCTTAACTTTGACACACACACACACACACACACACACACCCAGTACCCTCTTTTGTTTCAGCAAGAGCCAACTGTGGCCAGATGTGGCCAAGGAGACATGAGGACAGGTTTCCTGGAGGCTGTGCTTCATTTTCTCCCGTGTTACACAACTGAAGCCTCTAGCACTTCCTGAGGCTCCTATCCTCTCTACTCTGCCTCAAAGGTTTGCTTTTAGAGAACAGCCTGCAGCAGGACCTGAGGAACCGGGCTGTCTGAATTTCTGATCCAACGCCAAAGCAGGAACGAAACAGTGTTCTTGTTTGTTCAGTCTTCATCATCTGTCATCTGCTTATCTTGCATAGCTGTCTGCTAGTAACTAAAAACATCAGCATCACAAATAGAAGGAAGTGACTTCCTAAATGTCTCCACCCCTCACCTCCCAAAAATGAAAGAAAAGGATATTTCCTTTTATATCTAATCATTTTTGTTGATATATTATTTTACTATATTTAAGTGTGTGGTTATACTCGGTGCTCTGAAAAACTTACTTATACAAGGTTAAGTCTCCATTCAGACATAAAGTTTTGAAAATAACAGCGCAGAACTGACCTCTCTGTCTCTTCTCTCCGCCTGTAGGTTGCGGCATGTTTACTCTCCTGTCATCTGTCACTGCTGCTGTCAGTGGCCTCCTGGTGGGTTATGAACTTGGGCTCATCTCTGGGGCCCTTCTTCAGATAAGAACCTTATTAGCCCTAACCTGCCATGAGCAGGAAATGGTTGTGAGCTCCCTCCTCATTGGTGCCTTGCTGGCCTCCCTCACTGGAGGGGTCCTGATTGACAGGTATGGAAGAAGGGCTGCCATCATCTTGTCATCCTGCCTCCTTGGACTCGGAAGCTTAGTCTTGATACTCAGTTTATCTTACGTGGTTCTCATAGTGGGCCGCATTGCTATAGGGGTTTCCATTTCACTCTCTTCAATTGCCACATGTGTTTACATCGCAGAGATTGCTCCACAGCACAGAAGAGGTCTTCTTGTGTCCCTGAATGAGCTAATGATTGTCATCGGCATACTTTTCGCCTACATTTCAAATTATGCCTTTGCCAATGTTTCCCATGGCTGGAAATATATGTTTGGCCTTGTTATTCCCTTGGGAGTTTTGCAAGCAATTGCAATGTATTTTCTTCCTCCAAGTCCCCGGTTTCTGGTGATGAAAGGACACGAGGAAGCTGCTAGCAAGGTTCTCAGAAGGTTGAGAGCCATCTCGGATACAACGGAGGAACTCACTGGGATAAAATCTTCCCTGAAAGATGAATATCAGTATAGTTTTTGGGATCTGTTTCGATCAAAGGACAACATGAGGACTCGGATAATGATAGGCCTGACATTGGTATTTTTTGTGCAAGTCACCGGTCAGCCAAACATATTATTCTATGCATCAACTGTTTTGAAGTCTGTTGGCTTCCAAAGCAATGAGGCAGCTAGCCTCGCCTCCACGGGGGTTGGAGTTGTCAAGGTCATCAGCACCATCCCTGCCACTCTTCTTGTAGACCACATTGGGAGCAAAACCTTCCTCTGTGTTGGCTCCTCTGTGATGGCAGCTTCATTGGTGACCATGGGCATCGTGAATCTCAACATCCCCATGAACTTCACCAATATCTGCAGAAGCCATAGCCCTATCAACCAGTCGTTGGATGAGTCTGTGTTTTATGGGCCAGGAAACCTATCAGCCAGTGATGACACTCTTAGAGAGCTCTTCAAGGGGATCACTACCCATAGCAGAAACTTCCTAATGCCCACAAAAAATGATGTGGATAAGAGAGGGGTGACGACCTTACCAAATGCTGGACTGAGCCAAGCTGAATACCAGATAGTCACAGACCCTGCGGACGCCCCAGCTTTCTTGAAATGGCTTTCCTTAGCCAGCTTGCTTGTTTATGTTGCTGCTTTTTCAATTGGTCTAGGACCAAGTAAGTATTTTATTTTTTATTCCTTCCTTCTTTGCCCTTATGAATGTTAACATATTGCTTTTGACCATCAGAGCATCTTATGGCTATGGTACCTTTTACATATAACTACTAGAAGTAAGATGGGGATAATACTGGCCACCTGATGTATCTACTAATGTGGAAAGTATGCTTGGCTCATACCTCCTTTGTGAAATGTGTGGGCCTGGTATTCAACAGAAGAATTAGTTTTCCATTATCTGTCACATGAGGATAATTTAACAGTGATTGACTGGGGATAAACCAGACCTTGAAAGATATGTATTGCCCAAGAGAACATATTGTTTTATGAAAGCAGTTTACTGGGATAACATTTTCTTCCATATCATTCCTGAGTTCTTCATAAATGGAAAAAATCCAAGCATTTAGATTTTCTTAAAGACACGCTAGTGGAGGTATTCAGTAATAATGAAGGACAGGAAATGATGAGTTGGGAAAGAGGGTGGATTATTCCTTTAAGTACCCTTTGTTTTATCACCAGAGTAACCTCCCTGAGCACTTTACTCATTAAGCAGGAGAATGGGAGTCAAGTTACTCCCATTCAATACAATATAAACAATTTACAGGGAGATAGCTACACAGTTGTCTTATTTTGTATAGCTGGTCTACTCCAGTGATTAAGTTTAAACACTTATCTTGAGCAAACCCTCTAGAGTTTTCTAGAACAGGTTGTTTGTTGCCGTTCCTTGTCTTTCAGCCTCTCACCCAGTCTAAACCTCTCTTAGGGAAGTAAAGTGTAGTCTCTCTACCAGCCTCAACTCCTACACCTCTCTCTCATTCTCTCTCATTCTCTCTCTCTCTCTCAAACCTCTCTCCCCTTCTCCCTTTCTTCCTTCCTCTCTCACACAAAGTCTTGTTTTTCTTGTTGTTGTTATTTACAAGGATCAAGGACCAAACAAATGTGCTCAAATAAAAGGAAGTAGTGGAGCTTAGGAACACAAGAGGACATAGGTTATGTTGAAGGAGAAGGAATTTCATGGACAAATTTAGGTTTCTGGTGCCAGGAACTGACGGTGTTTCTAGAAAGAAAGTCACTTTAGGGCTTTCTCTGGTGATCTACTGCTAAGTCATTAACTATTCATTCAGGTGATACATATCAAGTGGCTATTTTTTTTCAATAACAAAGAACTATGCTAGATGTTGGGGAAACAGTAACGAACAAGACAGACACTGTCCCTGTCTTCAAGGAGATTATGCCTGAATTGACTGAGCTATATTCCCTGTGTCTGCGTCTTTCTGGTCAGCAGCCAGCAGGTTTGGCCTGCTTAATCTCAGTTAATGAATAACTGGATTTGCACATGGCTGATATGGCCTTATACTGCAGCTTTGTTTCCTCACCTTGCGTCTACTCCCACTTCTAAGTGAGATCAGTTTCTGGATATTGACTCTTTCAAATTCCAGAATGAGAGAAGGAATCTGACTGACTCTGCTCTTTGCTATGCAGAGTCATAAATGGTTGTTCAGGGACACCTCTAGGCACATAGTCCAAACTATGGATGACAAGATTGGCCCTTCCTCTGGCACTAGGAGTAGACAGATTTGCTTATAAGTGACGGAGCATGGGCGGATAGAGTAAATACTGTAATACCATCAGCCTCTGATCTCTCTGACTTGTTTCTGAACCCTGGCCCTCCCTGTTAAGACTTAACAATGATAAATATTACTAATGAATAGTTTCCTAGAAACAGGTTTCTACTGTTATTTCAGGATTCAATCATCTTGCGTGTGTACCTGGGAGACATTTGTCTTAGTCAGTTTGGGTTGCTATAATAAATCGCCAAAGACCAGATGGCTTAGACAACAGAGATTTATTTCTCACAGGCTAGAGCCTGGCAAAGTCCAAAATCAAGGTGCTGGCAGACTTGGCTGTTGGTGAGGGCCTCCCTCCTGGTTTGTAGATGGCCACCACTTTCTTAGTGTCTCCTCACAGGGCAGAGGGATGGAGAGAGAGAGAGAACTAGGTAGTTTTATTATGTCTCTTCTCCGAAGGGCACTAATCCCATCATAGGACTCTACCTGATGACCTACCTCCAAATATCACATTGGTAATTAAGAATTCAACATATGAATTGTAGGGAGGGCACAAACATGCAGTCCAGACAATACTTATGTCTTTACTCTGATACATAAAGCTAATGAAATTTGAGAAAGTATCTTATACTTTTATTTTTAGAAACTCTTTAAAGTCTATCAGAAAGGCAAGATACAAGTGAACCTTCTTTTTATATTAATAAGTACAGTCAGTTTTACTCATGTGATAAACATCGGGTGGTATTGTCCTCATTGATTTCCTTTGCCAGCATCTTTTTTTTTTCCTATAGATTCATCATAAAACTAAAAATATTTTTTACATCAATTTTTTGATCCAATCTTTTGAAATATCAAGAATCAACTAAGAATCTCAGGAAAGTTTAGCAAAAAGAAAAGGATGCTTTCTTTGTTTTAAGTCAGAGAAACTTTCAGGTTAACAGAGATTACAACATGGCGCATATTATATCAGAGACGTTGATCTTAAACTTCCAGAACCCACCTATTCATGGTCAGAGTTTTCCCCAGCTCATACTACCCCTCTCTTTTGTTTTTGGGTGACTTTGAAAAATGCAGCAAATTCTCAGTCACTAGCATATCATTTGATACATTACTGTATTAGAGCAAGAATTTCCCTTTTCAGGAAACTTAGTTTGATTTTGGAAAAAATTATTGGGGGCTGCTTGTTATTTGCTTTTTAGGATTCTTTAAATAGTATTCTATACTAATTCTTTTAAAATGTACTTTGGGCTTTAGATTTGACTAATAGTTATTGACACCTATTATGTCAAAAGAAGGCTTTACATACTTTGGAGTATTTCATTTTACCTTCACAACAAGCCTGTGAAGAGAGAGTATTCACCAAATTTTATAAATGGTGGCAGTTTATCTCAGGCTAAGTGACTTTCTCAAATAATTGAAAATACCTCTTGTCTTCTGAAATTCAGTGGTAATGCCTAGTCCAAGACAAGAATAGACAGTCCAGTGTTGGCCTTGTTAATAAATGTTAATTGCTTTAGTGCAGTCTGCCATGAAGATACGTTAGAAGTAAGAATGAATGGAAAGAGTGGATCACTGTCCATCACATAAGGCTATTAAATGGGCCACTCTGCATTTTATGCAAGATAGAGACAGTCTCTCTTTTTCTGAAGCTCTGCTTGGTAAGCAAGCATGTCCATTTATGAGGCTGAGCTACAGGATAAGAGAGGGAGGGTAATGATAAGTTTTGATGTGCCCTTACTTGAATAACTGAACTCAATTAAGGTAATGTTTAATGTGTTTTTGGTTAGAATTCAAGCTCAGCCATAACAAACACCAAAATAACAGTGGCTGAAATAAGATGGGAGTTTGTTCCTCTCCCACTTAGCAACTGGGTAGTTCTGGGTGTTGTGGAGGCTTCCAGGGTCAGGTGCCAGAAGCCTATAGATGGTGTCCCCAAATCTCTCTGTAGCCAGCGCTTTAATATTGGTTCTCAGTTCATCATGATGACTATTTAAAAATACTAAGACGTATTTTAAAATTTCATCACCCTTTTCTGGTAGCTAATAGTCCCTTGAGAATAAGTGAAAGGCACAAATTACAGTCAATTAAAGGGAGGCTGGGTATAGAAAGGCCTGGGTAATAAGGCAGTGTGAGCAATTCTTTTTTTTTAAAGATTTTATTTATTATTTATTTGACAGAGAGAGACACAGTGAGAGAGGGATCACAAGCAGGGGGAGTGGGAGATGGAGAAGCAGGCTTCCCGCGGAGCAGGGAGCCCGATGCGGGGCTCGATCCCAGGACCCCGGGATCATGACCTGAGCCGAAGGCAGATGCTTAACGACTGAGCCACCCAGGCGCCCCTCCTGATTAGCTTTTAAAGATTTTTGTTTAAAAATTTATTTGGCAGAGAGAGACACAGCGAGAGAGGGAACACAAGCAGGGGGAGTGGGAGAGGGAGAAGCAGGCTTCCTGCTGAGCAGGGAGCCCGATGCGGGGCTCAATCCCAGAACCCTGGGATCATGACCTGAGCCGAAGGCAGACACTTAACGACTGAGCCACCCAGGCGCCCGGCAGTGTGAAAAGGGAAGCAGAACCACTGTGAGGAATAGGGGACAAGGAATTTCTTGCAAGGGTTGCACCCCACACAGCTGTAGAAGACACTGAGAAAGCAAAGGTCTGGAAGGGGATGGTGAGAGGAAAAGGAGAAAGTCACTCATCAGGGCCATGACAAAGGGAAGCTGGCGAAGAAGCCTGTGGAAGCCTGTTGCCTCCGCATCTGGCTGTTGTGTGAGAAGCGACTGGAGCCCGTATCTGTCTCTCACCACATGGACTCTGATGACACTGGCCACTTTCAGAAAAATAGGGTCCTTCTCCGTAGAGCCCTGTGTGCCTGGTCTAGTAGTAGGAGAGGCTGAAGGAGGGAACCCGTGTACTGGCTGTTCCCCCAGACCAGCAAGGAGAGGCAGCAGGTCACAGCAACGTGACAAGCTGCAGGGATGTCTAGGACCCAGCACAGGGCTGATGTGTCACTTTGGCCTTCCAAGTCTCCTGCAGATTTATCTTCCAGCCAGCCCTCCCTGAAAACGACACAGAGGAGGGGACTCTGGGAAACGTAGTTCCAGCTCAGCTAACTGGACACAGTATAGAACCGCCAGAGTAATAAACTCTGGACTCAGGAAGAATAGATGTGAATATGGAAAAAAAATATTCCGGAAGGTCAAGGGCCCTGAATTCTCTCTTCAAATGCTATGATAGGTATTTATTTCTTTTAATTAAAATATTAATTGTTAAAGTGTATGACTAGCTTCCATTCCATCAGTTTCTGAAAAGAGATGAGGTCATTAAATTAATGTCTCTTGGCTTTTGTTTCTTTAGCTATAAAACCAAAAACACTCTTCTGCTAATGCACTGTAAAAGCCTCCACATTTATTTTCTTAGGGGCATTCATGATCTCCCTTGAGCTGATGACTCTCACTTAGCTTTAGTTCTACCGTGTCACACGGCTTCTAGTTCCTTTTCTCCTAATGAGTGCTGGATTTTTCCACTTTTATGCTTTACTATCAGCCCAATGCAAGAAGCCCAAATGCTGAATTCTTTTCTCCATTATGCCAGGGGAATGTCCCATGCTGTCATTCAGTCTGATGCTCTGGGGCCTTTTCTCAATCCAGTCAATGACCAAATGCTCTTGCATTCCCCCTCACAAATGGCTCCTGTATTTATCTTTTCCTTCCTCTTTCTGCCATCCTAGTCTACCCCTTATGAACTCATGCCTAGATTCCTGGAAGACCCTTCCCATGCCCACCCTTCCTCTATGGGAGGGCACATTTATTACCATGTTCCTCATGTCAGCTTGGCTCACGAATCTTCCATGGCTTCCTACTTTCTACCAAATCAGAGAAGTCAAATATCTTTCAAGATGAAACGAAGATGAGAAATGATCTAGCCTAACATACTCCTTTTATAGAAAAGAAAGAAGTCCAAGAGAATGAGGTCACATAGATTTAGGACTAGAACCCCAGGCATCTGGAGCCTCATTCCATTCTCTTTCTACTACTATCTGACCCATCTCTGAGGGAAAGATGGTGTGATTTTCAAGGCCCACCATCATCTTACTCAGCTCTGTCTGGGTGCCTGCACGACTCTGGGGGCACCGTTTACCTTGTAGTTAGTGGTGTTGTGCTCCTTGGCCACCATTCATACACAAGTACATATAGACTCCTCGTGGACTGCATAGTGAGGGACGCCCCCTGCCGACGTGCGGTCCTCTCTGTGCCCCTTTATCTCCACTGCTCCACACCCCAGTCAAGGTCAAGAGACACAGGCCCTGGTGGGCCTTCTCCTTCTCCTCTACTCTACCCGAATCCCTCCTATCTTTAAAGCTTGGTGAAAGTCTTAATCTCCTTTATGAATTCACCCTGTTTCTTAGAGGTCTTTATTTGTATGAACTATGAAATATTTCTAGTGTAGAGTAATTCAGGTTTGGGTAATAAAGAGCCTGAATGTAAAGTCAGAAAAGCTGGGTTCTTCCAATTCCAGCTCTTCTGCCTACTGGCTGTGTGATCTTTAAGTTATCTATCGTCTCTGAATCTGTTTCTCATCTATGAATTGTTCATAATAACGCTTGTTCGATCTCACAAGGTATAGGGAGTGTCCCATGAGCTGATGCACAGGTGAGTGTTTGGGATGCTGTTGCATACGGTGGGAGTGGAAGTCACGGGGGGTGTAATAACAGGACTTAGTCCTTAATGATGAAGTGTATTGCTTCTGTATGTTTGTTTTGGTTTACCAAACATAGTTACTGGAATAAGCTCTTTGAGGGAAGAAATGGCATCTCATATTTTCTTCCTTCTCTCCCTCCAAGTGAACATTGCATAAGTCTGTTTGAAAACCATGAAGGAATACATTAGTGTTTCTAAGAGGGAGGTTGGGGAAGAAGGAGTTAAAAATGAGATACAAATATAAGAAAGATCTCGAAGTGTGTTTTTTATGTGTGTCAAGCTGTCCAGGGCAGGCCGGGTGCCACGTCAGCTGGAAATGCTAGGCTACCACAGACACTGCTGTCCCTGCTAGTCACCATTGTGAAGCTTTTTGCAGAACAAATTTCACTTGAGCATAGTCCCAAAAATCTCTTTGTGGTTTTGCCTATAATATAAGATGTAGGGAGGTTAGGAGTGCTCAGAAATAGGGCTTTTCTTTGTTGAGTCGTGAAGAGTTATTTCAGACTCAGAGTATCTAAAAGTAGCTCCGGATTTGTCTTGGACACCTCTGCTTTTTCCTGCTGTATGGAGAACAAGGTTCCTTTTGCTAATGAGATGGAGAATCTCATGGCTGAAGGAGGTTTGGCTATGGGAAAAAGAAATGACCCGTCATCTCATGGTTTCTCCAACTTATAATTGCAGTTCCCAGGACTGAGCTGGGTTACATGTAGGTAACAAGGTATGGGTTCAATTTTTTTTAGAAAAGGGAAAGCATGGACTTTGAAGTAGGGCAGCGCCCAGAGTCGAACCTCAACTCTGCCACTTGCCAGCTGTGCAACCTTAGGGAAGTTAGTTAACTTCTCTGTGCCTTATCTTTCATCACTTAGAAATGTGGATACAATTGATAGTTATCTCATAGCATTGTGAGGAGTAAGTCAGCTCATAATAAAGTCCTTAAAAACTGGCCCTGAGAAGTGCCATATAAGCACATGTTGAGTAAAATAAACAAGCCTGAAGAGCTGGGTATTCACACACGCGACTGGGAGCCATGCAGTCTGACAGAATCCCGAATCTTCCCCTCTAAAGACAACAAGCAGTTATTTCACACCCGTGGTTTGGGGCTGTTGATTCTCCTAGAGTTTTTAGAAGGGATCTGGTCATTGTCCTTGTTTTTCTTGCCAAGAGTCAGTCGTTTATGTCTGTATTGATGTTGTTTTTCTTTGGTAAAGAAAACACATCCTGGGAATTCCAATTCAATCACCAAAATTGTGTTCTAGAGCATTGGTATAAACTGCACAAAGCAGTTAGAGTTTAAAGAAGGTTTTTATTAGAAGCAAGGTTTTCATATCAGATCTTGAATGCATTGTAAAATTTATTAACCTGATGTGATTTTTGCCCAGGTATTTCATTTAGAGAGTTTATTGCTTGTAACAGATGCAAATCCTTTGCAAAAACGGTGGTATAAAGGGAAAAGTACTTGCTTTTCTAAAGTAAAATTGAAAGCAAGACTAAAACCATTTTTATTAAACCTTCTTAAATACGGGTTAGCTTAGAACAACATTCCTTAATTGTATTAGATCACAACCATAGTTTCTCCAGCCAAAAAAAAGTGTTTCTATTTTTAGGTTAAAGCATATGCCCTACATCATTTTACTTTCTGGTCCTTTGTTTTCCTAATTGTAAAATAATAGGGTTGCCCTAGAACCTAAATTCAGGAGGGACCATGAATTTGGTTGGTACGAAGTAATCTCATGTATTTTATTTCATGCGTTCAAAAAGTTATTCAAAGGAATCTATAGTCTTCACCAGCTTGCTGAAGGGTCCATGGCCTGAAGAGTTTAGGAGCCTCTGCCCTCCATTTTTCAGTAACTAATACAAAAACTCCTCCATCAAATGAAATCAAGATATAGACTCCATTGCTTTTATTAGAGACCTTTATTAAACATTTAACTTTCCATACCTCATTTTTCACTTTAAAATATGTTCAAAATCTTAATCTTACCCTCCACTGCATTTCTGGGGTGCTCCTGATCATGACTTAGCTCCTTTTAATAGCTGAATATTTGTCCATCATGGTTCAAACTTCAGGGTAGAATCAAAGATTCCTGACATTGTGAGGACATGGAGCCACATGAAGATTTCTCTTCTACTCATGCTTCAAAAGTAAAGCACAGGGGAACCCAAACCCAAGGCATGCAATTACTCTCTTATGAATTCATCTGAGGTGATATTTGTATAGAAACCCAGCCCTCCTTAAGTTAGCCACCAAAACGTAGAAAAATGTGTGTGGCTATTCTTTTCACAATAATTAGGACTTTTCAAAATCCAAGCATTCCTATGTTCATTAATTAATCAACTTCCTCTTCCATCTCATGACTAGTATCTCTTCAGGAAAGCAGATGGAAGGAATTTGTCCAACGTCACACGTTAAGTTCAGTAATGAGACTGTGACAGCTATTCTTTAACTACCTTTGTATTCACTCACTCAAGCAGAACCTCACACTGCAGGCTGAGTGACAGGTGCCACCAAATCATCTCCCCTGAGCTCTTCTGCCAAATAGGCAGGCGTTCCAGCAAGAAAGCAACTGGGGGTGACCAAGAGGAGAGGGGAGGGGGAGAAAGCGGTGGGGATTCATTCATTCACTCACGTATGCAGAGTGTGTGTGTGTGTGTGTGTGTGTATTGCTCACCCAGTGCTCCGTGTGGCGATTCAGGGATGGGTGAGCAAGGTCTACAACTTGCCTTCATGGAGCCAGTTGTGGGAACAGGCAAGAAGCAAGAACATGAATACATGTACAATAGTGTCAGGAGGAGAGAAGTGTTCAAATCTAGATGGAGGTAAGAGTGGTAAAGAAACAATGGGAAGGATAAATGAAGGAGCACGTGTGGAGGAGGTCGAATGGTCACAGAAGGCCTTTCTTGGGTCACAGCTTGTATGAAGAAAGCAGAGTGAAGATCTGGGAGTAGGGATGATGGCAGGTGAAGTGGACTTGAGGGGACACGAACTTGAAGGCACAGTAAGAAAACCTGTTGAGGCCATGGCACAGAGTGCTTGAATTCCGACCAGGCTTTGATATCTGGCTCCCTGGCCTTGAATCCCAGCTCCAGGGTGTAGAACTTTGGGCAAGTCAATTCCTCTCTCAAGTTTTCAGTTTCCTTATCTAGAAAATGGGGCAATACTGTCTCCCTCACAGTGTAATTGTGGGGGCAAGTGAGGCAATCTGTATACAACATTCCTAGTTTGGTGCCTGGTGTGCAGTATGGACTCGATACAGTTAGTTATTAGTGCTAATAAATGTCAGACTGTGGTCTACACATGACATGAATAGTTCTGATAATGCCAACCCTAACATCAGCAGGCATTTTGCTTAAGCCATGTCAGGACACACGGGAAGTGCTCCAGGGCCCTAAGTTGAATTATGATCCCATGGTCCTCCTTACCTCCCTCCCACAGATCATTCCAGTTGGGTCAAGACTAAAAAGAATAGATTTGTGCTTTGAAATATAGTTTAATTCTGGATTACCTACAGTCAGGAGATCTTCCTAGGAAACCAGACAAGTTTTATAGAAAGTCCTGAGGCACTGGGGAAGGGTGAAAGGTGTGATGTAGCCTGAGAAACACTCAAATGTCCACTCTTCTAAGTTGGTGCAACTAATTTAGACTATATGTCCTATGTACACACAAACTCTGTCTTTTTCACTGTTGTTTCCTCCAGCCTAACCTAGGGCCTGGCCCACAACAGGGGCTCAATAAATATTTGTTGGATGAGTCAAAAAAGTGTTTCTGGAACTCTCTCAGCTTCTGTGACTAGGGGGAAGCTCTCTCTCTCTCTAGTTTGGAGTTGATGTATCCTGATCCCTCTGGTATGTATCTGAGTCAGTATATAGGGAATTAGAGATGAATGTATGGTGTAGGGAATTCCATGCACATTTGACCAAAAATTGTATCTGAATAAAGCTAGTCAATTGAGGACACAAGGCCATCTCCAATATTTGATGACCTAAGAAGGTTTGTGTTTTAAATTTCCTAAAATTAAGCCATTAAAAAATTTATAGTGTTAAACAAAATATTCATTTCCAGATTTCTATTTTTTCTTCAAATACAAGACCCAGCCCTTCCCTAGAAAACAAAGATTGAGATGAGCAATATCATGGGATAATTTTTCACACCTTGGTTTAGTAATTAGATGTATTTAAACTTGACCCTTTACAAAAAAGACTAAAGACAATTCCTTCACAGTTCTCCTAAGAGAAATATGTGGAAATCTGAACCTGGCATTTGGGGTTTGTTTTTGCTTATTTAATTAACATTAGAGTTTATAGAAATATTTCAATGGATTATCTCAGGCTTAACAATCCTATTAAATCCCTCAGATGTAAAAGGGCAGTCCATAGTTGATAACAGTAATAAAAGATCTTTGTAGAAAAATCATACCATAGCCACAAGTAATCACACTCTCAAGAACTGCAAACTGACTAATATTTTAGCCCACTTGCAAGCTAACAAGTTACCCTGTCACAGTTTTATGGATTTTGGAAAACAACATTAAGAGTTCTGGATCAGAGACAAAGGACAATTTATTACCCCCAGCAATAGCAATAGCCAGAATATCAGCACTGCCCCGTTTCCTCAAGCCCCAGTACCCACAGAGCAACAGGAAGAGAACCAGATAACACCTGCACACACACTGGGTCATTTTTGAGAAGAGGAGCCCCAGGTATAGGGAACCCAAATCTTTTATAATAGACAGTAAGCCAGCCTGATTTCCTCCGTGGAAGAAGACATTATCTTTAATTTACTGGATACAGGAGATACTGTCTCTGTCTTCCAAGGCTGTTTGTTATACAAACATCCTTAGAAAAACAGCCAGAACAAAAAAAGTCACTGCTTTTGTTCCTAAGACATGCAGAACTGCAAGGGATCCATGGAGAATTGTCTGTCAAGTGTCCTAAAAAGGCCACTTTTTGGTTTTAAATAACAAACTAGAATTTTTTTAAGGCTCAAAAACTGTGGAGTCTAACTTTTTGTTTGGTTTAGTTTTATGGAGTTTAGCCAGCTTTTTGGAGGATGGGTATCAGTAGGAAGCATAAGACTCATCTGCCGTAACATTTAAATTTAGATTTCATACCCAAATAACTTTAGCTCTTCAAAAAGAAATTGTTCATGTGATGTTTGCACAGCTAAAGATTTTGAGAATTCCAGGGATGTGAAACAGCAGGTTTTAATTTAGAAGTTTACTTAGCTGCTTTACTCCAAGATATGATGAGTTTAGAACAGAGAAGCTTTTAGACCAGAAGTACATCCAATGTTTCAAAAAAGATTTCGATGTTCTTCATATTTTCTCCTCAACTCTAGGTCTTTAATATTCAGAATCATTGCAGTGAAAGGCATTTTTAGTGATCATCTTTTTTTTTTCCTGCTATTCTTATGGCATAATTACATGCCTTTAGAGAAAAGGCATACTGCATAAATTATTATGCTTTCAATATGAGAGTTTCAGTATCAACTGTAGCCATTGAACAATCATATTCACCCACTTGTTTGTGTTAAGTATAAGTTAAGTGTTAAGTGTATAAGTTTAAGATCTTTCATATTTTTCCTTTTAAATCTTAGGGTTTTTTTAATCACCAATATTCCCATCCATACTGTTCCTTTTTTTTTCCAATTAATGAAGTTAAAGGCCATTTTGATAGATGAAAGTGATGAGTTATTTGGTCCTCTGATGTTAACCATTAAAATAATGCAAAGTAAATAAAAATTAGTATCTGAATAGTTTTACACTAAGTTCGCATCCAAGCAAAGGAGGAAAAACTTAAAGACATATGTGCCCTTATCTAATTAAATCCTATTTTCCTCTTTGGAGTCAGATGATGCAGCCGACCAGTACCTAACAGAACCAGTCTAAAAACCGCATCTTTGTAGCATGAGCACAACTCAACACAGTGAAATGACACCATCAATTCTGTTACCATGGGCAACTGTTCACAAAAAACAACAGTGTTGAACTTTCCTCTCAATCCTGTGCCCTTGAGAATTGTGAATATCAGACAGTAAAGACATTAAAGACACAGACTAAGGTTTAAACTATCTTAATAAACACAAGCATTCCTTTGTTACTTTATTGTTTTCCAGAACACAATGTTAAGAATTTTTCCAGGGAGCATTTGTAATATTAAAAACTGTAATACCTTTCTGATTAAAGTAAAGCATCAATCATCAAAAAAGTACAGCATAACATTACATCTGAAGCATGACATTCCAGTTACAGTTTAAACAAGAAAAGGGTAATTTCTTGGAACTCCTTTTTTTTTTCTCCAATTTGAATCCTAGTTCAGTGGTCTGAAAATTGGGATATTCATGCTCCTGGGGGTTCATTTTGCAGAGTACTGCTTCGAGGACACGTCAAAGAAAATCAGTTTCTTGATTTTCCGGAAAAATCTGTTTCCTACAATTTCTTCTTCCTCATCTCCCTAGTGATAATTGTCCTTCCACTTTAAGTGGAAGAAAGCACACCTATTATCCATTAGAAAACTTATTATGATGATACATGTCCCAAATTATAAAAACCTCAGGAGCAGTAATCAAAAAGATAATTGGAAATATTGGTGTAGGTGTGGTATGGAAAAATGATTCTAATGACTAGATAATAATCCTTTCATAGGCCTAGATATTGCCAACAATTTGCTTTCAGCAAAATTAAAGGATGGGGCGCCTGGGTGGCTCAGTTGGTTAGGCGACTGCCTTCAGCTCAGGTCATGACCCTGGAGTCCCTGGATCGAGTCCCGCATCGGGCTCCCTGCTCGGCAGGGAGTCTGCTTCTCTCTCTGACCCTCCCCCTTCTCATGTGCTCTCTCTCTCTCATTCTCTCTCACTCAAAATAAATAAATAAAATCTTTAAAAAAAAAAAAAATTAAAGGATGACCTAACCAAGTGATCAGCTGATATATCATTACAAATTACTTTTTTTGTTAATTCAAAGAACTGAGTGATTCTTGTATTATAAAATTTCTTCAACTCCCCATCTTCTTTCATTATTCTTGAGGACAATAAATTTCATCTAAAGAGTAGAAATATATCCTGTTAGTCTAGAAGTGACATTCACCCACACATACATAATAAAGAAAAAACTCCCTGTCTGTTAAGAGAGGTTTCTTTCAATAAATTTCACTTTTCATATCTAATAGTTAATTCTAAAGATTTGTAATATATTTATATAATTTTGATCCATTTTTTATTAATTATTGTGTTAACAGCTGAGAAAAAAATACCTAAAAATTCTTAGGGGAAATAAAACAACCCTAAAATTTCAGTTTATGGTAATTTTTCCCAGAGCACTTATGATGGAGTGATCAAAAGACTTTTAAGTTTAAAAATGCATTGAAAAAGGATAAAATACTGAGTTCAAGGTGAAAAACAATATAAAATTTACTTTAAGTATCTTATTCCTGTATTTTTTAAATGGATGATGATGAATATCAGGTAGGTATGGTATTTCAATTCTACTGGAAATATGTAAAAGCATGAGAAGTGCTCTCTTTTATATGTTAGAGTTTATAATACAATAGAAATTGCATTCTTTGCTATCATTTAAAGTTACAGCGAGAAGAAGTTTGATGTTGACTTACAAATGAAAGAAAGTACTTAGTTTTTCAAATTATTTTAAAGGTTACACAGGCAAGAAAGTTTAAAGACCACCGCCAGTAACTTTTTCTTATTCCCAACCAGTACTTGCTCACAAGAGTTTCATTATCAATTCTTGCATATTTTTAAATTGATGGTTTTTCCATTGTGTTCAGTTTTCCCTAAAATGTTTTCAAAAAATCATTTCAGTTAGTGTTGACTAGAAATCATTAAGATAGAAAGACTGGGGAAAATTGAGGCTTTATTTCACTGCTTTTCTTGGTTTATGTAAGTAATACAAGATAATATTCTAGAATAAAATATTTACTTAGAAGAGGTGAGGCATGAGCAAAACTCAGAGAAACTGAGAAAGGGGAATATGAGAAATAAAAATAAAAACAAATAAAAGCTATTGCATCATTGCTGATGTTGGAGAAGGTGGCCCATGGTGGAGTGTGTTTTTTTAAAGAGCATACCTTTGCCAGTTAGGGAACTTAATGGAGCCAGGATTTAAACATCTGGTTGGAAGGAAATGGGCGTATTTCCCTTTCATATTCACATTTAAAGGATCTCTTGGCAGACAGAGAGCTAGGTGTGCCGTGTGCTGTTTGCATAGGCAATAAAAGCCATGGGATTTGGCTTCACTTTGGCAAAGTATGGAACACCGACTAGTCGGCAAATCAAGCTGTTGAGAATTCTGCCTCCAGAGTTGCTGGGAATTCTCTGGCAAGAGTTTAAGACCTCTGTGAATCCGTGAATCTTGCAAGCCTGGAGCTGGCATGCCAGGAGGGTGAAGAAGAGTTCAAGTCAAGGCAAGCCAAGGGCTTAAGTGACAGCCTCAGTGGCTTATATGGAGGGGGCGAGGATTAACATGGCAGGTTACCTACCCATGGGAGGGCGAAGTCATCTGCACGGATTGCCCCTGCTAACCAAGCCCATGTCCTCCACGGCACATGGAGACACCTTAACATATTTGTCCTTCACGTCTTTTCATGACACTCTGTGCAACCATAAACATTGTCTGCGGATTTCATCTGGATCAGGCAAGTTCTGACGGGCAACCTTGGTGATTTAATACCATGTGAAGTACAGGTGCCAATACTTATGGGTAACTTATGTCCTGGCAAGTCCAAAATTTCCTCTATCCTTGCAGCACAGGGGAGGCCTTAAAGACATGCACAGACTCGGACATTTCCAGAGGCACGTATTGCTGAGCTCATCCTGGAATGGCGAGGCCAAAGTGGAAGGGTGGAGGTCAAGGAGGATTGTTGGGAGAAGAGTTCACTACGTCTCTGAATACCCACTGGATTCCTCATAAGCAAAAGCACAAGTCTATCATCAGGGCAGTGGAGAACAAGCACACCCCAAGAGGCTCCACTTCTTCACTGTGGTGGGTGGCGACAGGTTGACTTTTGGAGAAATGAGGCCATCTCATTAGAAAAGTCATCAGTGATTTGCAGAGGACTTCCACTTGTCACCGTAAATGTCAACATATGAAATCCCCATGTGATGGTTTCCATCTCTGTGCTCTTGACTTAAGAGCTGAAACAGAGCTGCTCCATTTTTTCTGCTTTGGACCTTCCTAGCCCCTTTCCAGGGACCATGGAGGCCTGTCAGATTCTGGCATCATCTTGCTCCTAAGACGGCCCTGGGAAGACTCTGATCCTTTCAGTCAGTTTTATCTTGCAGCAAGGACCATCTTCAGAACTTGATTTCACTTTCTGGATTTGAAAATCTGTGATTTTAGGGTGCTGAAATCATTGTTAAAATAATATTCTCCTTATTTTTGACTTGACGGGCTCCTTATTGGGAGGCTGGACCATCCTTGTCAAAACCCTTGTTAAATGCTACAACATCCAATTGGTCAATATTAGATAAATCAAAGCATCAATTCTTGAATTCTTTCTATCAGATCAAGAAAGAAGTAGAAGCTTTCTGCAACACTACATTATTTTTGGAAACATCAGGTGCAAGATTTGACTGACAAGTTCTCATCAGAGATGGAGGGAAGTCTCCCTTTCTGTCTTGTTTTTTTTAAAGATTTTATTTATTTTTGAGAGAGAGAGTGTGTACAAGCCGGGGAAGCAGCAGGCAGAGGGAGAGGGAGAAGCAGACTCCCCGCTCAGCAGGGAGCCCGATGCGGGGCTCGATCCCAGGACCCTGTGATCATGACTCAAGCTGAAGGCAGACGCTTAACCATCTGAGCCACCCAGGCACCCCGGGAAGTCTCTCTTTCAATGTTCAGTTCATTGCTCACTGATTGGTTCAGCTGCCCACGAACCTAGATCGGTGCTGAATTGAATGCTTGTCTAGGGCAGGCTTTCAGTGAGGACTATGGGTCCTTTTAGGCAAGCCTTTGACAGCTCAGACTGAGTGCTTGTATAACTAGTGCTTTGTGAAACAGTCCCGTCTCCTTGTGGGTGATATCCACCACTTTAGGTAACAGCAAGATCAGCACATTCTCATCTGACACCAACATGGGTCTGATGACCCCAGCAATGATTTTTCAAGATCCCACCAAATAATTCCAAGAGGTGGTTGTGGTGAAAGGTGGGGAAGGGAGGAAGGCGTTTCAGAGGTGATGAAGTGGGATGGAAGTAGATTAAGAAAACCTCTGTGAACTCATCTAGAAAAGGAAGTGTGACCCTTCCCCCACCTCCTCCTCATGGCTGCTAGAGCAAAAGATGATGAGAGATCCCCCACACCACTGTGATAGATACCAATGGCAGAAAGGGGCACAGGGGATTGGTCTGTGGCATAGATTATTTAACTTCAAAAGCACTGGATTTACATAATTTTATCTTGTATTTGTCCAAGGGCAGGTCATTACAAAGACTTCACCAGAACTATACAGCTGTCATTCTACTCAGAGCCAGATCCCCAGTCTCACAACACTCAAATACAAGGTTACCTGAGCACTGCACGGGGCTCATTAAGAGCAAAGTGATCCTACCAAGGATATAATCTGCAAGAATCTAATACAGGTTTTTTTTTGGGGGGGGGTAGGAAGTGGAGGGGAGGGATACAGAATTTTAATTTTGAATTCCCTATCAATTAGAACAATAACAAACATGTTCCTTTGTTACAATTATCTTCCATGCCCTAACGATAACCCTACATGGATTCACTTGGAAAAAGATAATCAAGAAAAAAGTGTTTCTCCAGCCCTCTGCTATAATTCAATTTATTTTTCTTACTTTAAAATA
Organism: Neomonachus schauinslandi; assembly: GCF_002201575.2. NCBI lineage: Eukaryota > Metazoa > Chordata > Mammalia > Carnivora > Phocidae > Neomonachus > Neomonachus schauinslandi. The sequence goes on from NC_058410.1 coordinate 30,273,117, forward strand.
GCAGATTTACTACGAGCAGATGTTTTCCGTCCAGACCCTGATCTTGTCAGGGGAGGCGAGTTGTTAAATTAGAGGCACAGCTGACTCTCTCGATTCCCACATAGGCCACGCGAGTGGTGGCTGGCATTGGGGCCCTGTCCCCACTGCCTCTGCTGGGCTAGGACCCTGCAGCTGGTCGTAGGTAACTGTTGTCTTTCCAGCACAAGGTGACTTCGCCAGCAGTGAGCCAGGGCTGGGGCAGCTCCTACGTCCTTCTTTGTTCAGAATCAAACGCTTATGCTCCACATTTACTTATTCATTAACAAATATTTATTGAGCCACCACCAAGAGAGCACCATGATTAACAAGCATGAGTTTCACGGACTCACTACTAGGACTCAGTGCCCCCTCCGCCACTTCTGAGCTCTGTGACCTTGGCAGATGATTAACTCCTGAAGCCTGAGTCTCTTCTACGTAAAGAAGGATAGTAGTAAGTTCCTGTCTTGGAAGATTTGGGGAGGATCATTGGAGGTAAGGTTCATAAGGTGCTCCGCCCCTTGTGAGAATGCGTAGCTATTTTATTGGGCACGCTGGGCTGGATGGGCAGTAAGCAGAAGACAAGTGAGTTCTAATCCCATCAGGCAGGCCCTGTAATGTTCCCTGTCACTCTCAGATAATAAAGAGTGCTCTGATCAGTTTTGGTGCCAACAAGAGTCTCCTTTCAGAAATTCACACATTTCGTCAAGTATAATAATCAAATTTCGGGGCTTGGTTTAATTCAGAGCTGCTGTCCACTCAGCTTGCCCCCGGTCAGGAAGACCAGGTGGGAGCAGGGAGAGTAGCGGCCTCCTTCCCCCTGTCTTCCTGGCTCCATTTCCTACCCACTCATTAGCTGTGATGTCGGACTTCTCCAAGGGAAGGGCCAGGACCCACAGCAGGGAGAGCCTGGGTCTAGTGCTGAGGCTCTGTGCTTGGCAGAGGTCCAAAGCTGCCTCTCTCATTGCTCCCTGGCAGGTGATCCAGCCACCGCCTGTCCCGCTTGCATTCTCAGGCCTGTGTCATACACCCCTCCTTCCAGGATTATTGTCAGGCTCTGTCAGTATTTCTCCTGAATCCTTTCTCACTTGGCTGGTGATGAGAAGGAAGCGCATTTCTCTCCCCTCCTGCTGAGGAAGGACACAGCCCTGCTCTCCAACCACAAACCACACAGGCCTGGGGCAGGGGGCAGGGTGCAGAAGGCAGAGGGCAGAGGGCTGGCCCTCAGTTTCAATGGGTTTTTGATAATTTTGCTGCCTCCCCTTCCCTTTCTTCTAGTGCCCTGGCTGCTACTGAGCGAGATTTTTCCTGGTGGAATTAGAGGACGAGCCATGGCTTTAACTTCTAGCATGAACTGGGGCATCAATCTCCTCATCTCTCTGACATTTTTGACTGTGACTGGTAAGGACTCATTGTTTTCCTCTAACACCTTTTGTGCTCTTAGGACAAATGTGAGGGAAGCACACTCACCTAAAGATCATTTTACTGTGAACGTGTTCAAAACATTCAAAAGTAAAAAGAAGGTACCTGATGTACCGACCACCCAATTTAATCATTCTTAATTCCTTTTTAACCCCACCTGCTCTTTCCCCAAATGATTTTGAGTCACATCCCAAACGTGATGTCATTTTGTCTATAAAATTTCCACATGGACCTCTAAAAGATAAGACATTTAAAAACTCTACCTGCAGTATCATGATCAAGCCTAAAAATGTTAATAGTAATCCCTTGGTATCAAATATCCAGTGTCTTCCCATTCTTCCAATTGTCTGATAATTATTTTTTTATACTTTGCTTGAATCACGATCCAAAAACATAACTCACAGTTGATTGACATGTCTCTTATAATTTGTAGGTTGCATCTTCATTTCTCCCTCTTCCTCCCCATCTTTATATTTTAAATGAAGAAATGGGGTTCTCTGTTTCATAGGGTTTTTCCCATGCTGGGTTTTGCTGATTATAGTCCTATCACATGACCTTCTGTCCTTTGTGTTTCCAGTGAACTGCTATTTAGGTCTAGAGGCTTGAGCAGATTTAGATTTTTTCATTTGTTTGTTTGTAAACTCCTTCACAGATGATGGCGTACGTCCTGCCACAAAGGTGCATCCTGTCTGTCTCCCACTTTGTCATGTAGGCTTCTGTGAGGATCATCGCCCATATCCGTTATTTGCATTCCATCATTCCTTCTAAATTTGGATCATAGCTTCTACTTCTCTAAGGAGAAGTTTCTTTTCCTTAGTTATTTGCCTGCCCTGAAGTATGAATCAAAGAAAAAAGGCAAGAGAAATGCTTGAAACTTTCTCTTTATTTTCTAGTTTCCCAAGTAATGAGGTAGTTCCCCAGCACCCTCCAAAATTGACCAATGAGCTCTTTTCTTTCTTTGCTCTTTCCTTCATACATGTATATGATATAAATATTAAATAATACATACAATATATAAATTTGGAAAAGTGGACATATACTCAAAAAGGTATATATCTATAGCACTTCTGAGTCTTATCAACCACTTTTTTTTTTTTTTGAGTACATCTACTTCTGGAAATTAACTTTTGGAGTTATTAATTAAGCATGGTTTGGGTTTTACATAACATTTTAAATGTTTATATCCCATATTTTTAGAAACGGACCAAGATTGAAAAAAACAAAGGCACTGGTCATTAGCACCAACCATACCTATCCTACTTAGATCACACGCATAGACCTGTGACTTTTTTTTTTTTTTTAAAGATTTTATTTATTTATTTGACAGAGAGAGACACAGCGAGAGAGGGAACACAAGCAGGGGGAGTGGGAGAGGGATAAGCACGCTTCCCACGGAGCAGGGAGCCCGATGTGGGACTCGATCCCAGGACCCTGGGATCATGACCTGAGCCGAAGGCAGACGCTTAACGACTGAGCCACCCAGGTGCCCCTAGACCTGTGACTTTTACCTTCACACACGCGCACACACACACACACACACACACACACCCCTTTATCTGCTCTTTGATGTGGAAAAGAGAAATATAAAAGAAAAAAATGGGGTGAGCACAGCATAATGTATAAACTTGATCAATCACTATGTCGTATACCTGAAACGAACGTAACATTGTGTGTCAACTATACTTAACATTTTTTTTAAATTAAAAAGCAGAAGAAAGAGTGGAAATGATCAGGGGTGGGAAAAGAGGACACAAATCTCTGGGAAGGATGGCTAACGTATAGGATGAACTAATGCACATTCAGAAGTTCTCCTGCACTTAGAACAAATGCTGGGAAAGCATTTTCACTTAAAAATCCTGGAATGAACCTGTAGATGACATTCCATTGGGCTAAGCTTGAAATTCGGTACAGGTTTCTCCCACTATTTGAAACTAGAACGTCTCTAAGAAACCTTTCATGAGCCAAGATGGCATGAAGGAGAAAAGCAGCTACACTTCCTGAGGGCAAAAATCCTCTTTGGATTTCAGAAAAGCCAAGTGGCATAACGCAAACTTGCCCAATGCAGGGAAGTACTTACTTTCAAAATCTGTACTTACTTTCAAAAATCAATTTTCCAAGTAGAAGATGTAACGGTTCTGCTTGGCAGCAAGCCCTTGGACACCAGCCTTTTTCAGTGCAACTTCAGCAGATCAATAAAAGCAGAGTGTTCTGGGGAAACCAGCTCACTGAGCAGTGGTCATGATGCGGCTGCATTACGCTCAGCTCTGAGTAAAGTATGTTAAGAGGATTGTTTGGATCTTTTCAGAGCGTTGCCATGTGTCCATCGTGGGAGGGCACCCGGATGGGCATGGGACCTGTGGTCTGCGCGGAACGGTTGCAAGAGTTCAGGGTGTTTGGCTGCGGCGAGAAGGTGGTTAATATGCTTAGATCTTTCCACGCTGCATCCACCACACTGCCTCACTACGGAACCGCTCGGTCAGTTCTCCTGACTGACCAGTGGGGACTGGTGGCTGCAGCCGTGAAGGGCTGTGTGCATGGTTTCTGGCTGCGGTCAGTCTGAGCCTGCGTTTGTGAAGAGCCAGCTTCTTCCCCGCTGCTCCCCGCCGGGCTGGACTTCCTGCTCCTGAACCCCTCCGGGCTGGACTGCCCGCTCCCGAGCTGAGCCCCGTGGGGCTGGACTGCCCGCTCCCGAGCTGAGCCCCGTGGGGCTGGACTGCCCGCTCCCCAGCTGAACCCCCCAGGGCTGGACTTCCTGCTCCTGAGCCGCGGGCAGCACAATGCACATGGCAGGCTCCAGTGCATTGGGGGCCATCTCTTGCCACTTCATGTGCCTTGACCTGGGTCAGGAACTGCGAAAGGACTGTCCCTTTGGCTAGAAGTGGCCCTACGCTGGCCGGCGAGATCCAGCAGTGCCTGAGGGTGTGGCTTCTTGATGATGACTCTTGGCAAGCGAAGGCCTTGCCAGAGAACTGTTAGCACTTTTTTCCTCTGAATCCAGGAGGAAGCATTACAAACACGCTGCCCACTACTAAAAGGAAATATGGCCGACATGAAATGATTTATTTGAATAATCAGGGTAAAGAAGGGTGAGCTCATTTCAAGAAAAGTGCATCTGTGTCAGTGACTTTAAAAATGTCCACCAAATAGAAACCAAAGTGCTACAGCCATGACTCCCGAGGGGGCCCTGTGAGGATGAGGGACCAGAGGAAATATTTTACCTTCTGCTTTCTATGCTTCTGTGTCATTTGAGGTCCTTTTATTTTTATTTTATTTTATTTTATTTTACTTTATTTTGCAATGAGGATGTATATTACCATTTTGAAAAAAGAAAGCATGCTCATGAAGAAGATGGCATTGGGTTTACATTGTGATAGTCACAAGGCTTTCACAGAGAAAGCTGAGGTAGTCTGTAAAAAGGAAACTTACAGAGGTTGGCTATATTTTTAATTTGTGGTTGCCATTTCCCAGGATCCTACCAGCATGTTTGAAAATACACACGTTTTTATATATGCCCCAAGAATCAGCTGTCCACACAATGGGGTCAAAGCAACACAAAACACATTTTTAATCGGTCTCTTTTGTCCTTTGTAGATCTCATTGGCTTGCCGTGGGTGTGCTTTATATATACAATCATGAGCCTAGCATCCCTGGTTTTTGTTGTTGTGTTTATACCCGAGACAAAGGGATGCTCTTTGGAACAAATATCAGTGGAGCTGGCAAAAGCGTAAGTATTATGTGCACGCTGTCCCAACAATGCTCTGGTCAAAAAACTGCAGTTTTATAATTCAACCGAATAATGATCCAATATCTGAAATTATTTCAGGATATTCCCTTTGGCGTGAAACTGTATCTCAAAACATAATTTCAGTTTTTATGCCATGTGATGAACCTTGGTGACTAAGCTAAGGAATTAGAACAACCAGTGCTTTCTAACAGGTGAATCTTGCAAAGCTTTTTTCAGTAATGTTCAAAGAACCCCTCTCATCTCTCTGGGTCCCCTGCGCAGGAGGGCTTTTTTGTTTGGGGTTTCAGGTAAGTCTTGGAATGTCATGCTCAGCCTGTGCCAGAACCATGGGCCTCCTTCCTCTCTCACCGTGTAGGTCGTCCTTAAGCCCTAACCACCTATGAAGGCTCAGATGATCAGGAACACCCTTGGGTTTAAATGACTGCAATTATTCCAAATATGGCACAATCAAAATGAGTTTCAGAAAGATAAAGAGTTTCTCCTGTGGATAGCAGCTAGAAAGTTGGTTAAATACATTTCACGGAGAGAGATTGTTTAAGCAGCTTAATTTTGATGTGGGCTGTAGAAAACTCTTTCCTTTTGGTAACAGAACTCAGAGCTCTACGTGCTGATGAACTGCGGGGAAGGAGGTGATGCGCAGGGGCCCGGAATGAAGCGGAATTTGTTCTTCTTCCTAAGATTAATTCATTATACTTGAACATGTAGGGATACTTGTTCTTGCATTTTAATGGGAGGGTGCTCCTTATTTACAGTTTGTGAATTTCTTCTAAAAACACTTTCAGTGGGCCAGAGAGAAATGATTGCTGCAGGAACTATGGGCGCAGTGATTCTTCGGCGTTTATCTGAAGGAAGAATAAACCTGTGAGGTGATTTGATGGTCGCTATATGTGGACATATTTATTTATACTAGGATTTGGAAAACTTCCACTTTGTATTTTATACACTTAGAAGTGGTTTGCATTTTTTAAATATTTCACTTTAGCAAGCAGAAAGACTTTTCTCTTAATTCAAACTGTGAGTTAAATATCAAGTTGTAGGGTTAATTTTTAATATAGATAAGGCCCTGTTTTTTAAAAATACAATGAAAATGAAAGTCATTCATTTATGAGGGAGTAAAATTGTCAGGAAGGTGACTGGACCCTTGGCCTAATCAGCACATTGCCTGGCTCTATGCAAGTTAAAGCCAACTGACTTGGTTTCTCAGAAAGCACAGAATCTGAACAAGACTATTAATTACTGATACATGATTCAAATAACTAAGAGCCTCAGACCTTGGTAACTCCATGCATTCATCTGGAGACTTGATTCAGATCAGGGCCTTTTCCAGGACTAAGATGCCAGGACACTAAAGACTTCCAAATCTGCTGTCCAGTCTTCATTTCTCATTCTGCCCTACTACGCGTGTTTCCCATCAGTTGCCTGTTTAGGTGTAACACACCATCCCCACACGTCCTGGTTTAAAATACATGACTTCCCATTTCCCAGGATGCTTTGGTTTGCCTGGGTGGTGCTCCTGCTCATTCCGCCTGGGCGCCTTCATGGGTCTAAATCAGCAGGAGGGTCAGTCAGTCTGGACGGTGTAAGAGAGCCTCACCCGCGTGGATGAGAGTGGGTGCTGACTCGGTGGGGCACTTCTGTTGTTCTCCACGGGGTCTCGGCCTCCAGCAGGCTAACATGGCTTCCTCACATGGCAGACTCTAGGCAACATTCCAAGGCTGTGGAAGCAGGAGCTATAAGGCCCTGTGAAGTGTATGTTCTAGAAGTCACACTGCAGTACATCCATTACTTTCCGATACCCTACAAGTCCCGAGGCCAGCCCAGTATCAAGGGGTGTAGAAATTGACTTACTCTCTTGATGGGATGAAGGACACAAATTTTTTTTTTTTAGTCACATTTAATCTACCACCCCTACTCTTTCTTGAAATTCTCTTTTAGCTCCCATGAAACAATTTTCTTTCCTGGAATCCCTCCTACCTCACTGGCACTTATCCCTTTATCTTTCCTTGTATTCCTACATTCTAATTACCATTGAAGATTTAGCCCAACATCCTTATACCTTAAAAGACAATGCAAATCCTCATCTGTGAAGTCCTGCATAAACTTAGCGCTGGAGAGCATTTCTTTCTCCTGGATTTTTAATATTTTCTAGTCCCATTTTCTTCTCTACTGCCTTAGCTGAGACTCTACTGGTTTCACCTCCTTAACTAAGTTACAACATTTTGGTTTCCAGGAATGGTCTCTGCCCATTATCCTTCCTATGGAACAATATTAATATTAATATTAATTAATATTAAGCTATACAGTGTCTAGCTTAATATTGATTCCTAGCAGATGATCAAAAAGTATTCAGTGCTCAATTTGATAACTTGTGAATGAGGCCAATGCTGAATTCATTGTGTGTGGGGGGGATTAGATCATGGATAATGGTGTAAAGCACAACACACTTTGATCCGTGGGTCATAGGATGTGATTTAATCTACAGTCTAATACAGCCTTTGCAAGGGGAGGAGGAAGAGATATGTGGGCAGGTGAGACATTCTGGCTTTTCCACACCACTCCCTTCCCCACCACTTCAGATGTTATCTATTCAACTCTTTTTTGACCATCTACTAGGCACCAGGCACTGTATTAGGAAAGAACTGAGGATATAGGCGACAAGGAGTCCCTAGCCTCTTTCCTTCAGGAGGCAGGCAAGAAAACAGACCACTGCAAATATTTATCATTGTTGGCAAGCACAAAGGAAAATCACATATATTGGAGGATGTCATTTATAAAATATTCCTGAAAGAGATAATACCAAAGCAGAATCCTCAAGGAATGATCTGGGCAAAGAGGAGTATGTGGGAGTCAGAGGATAATCACATGCAGAGGCCAGTATACTCACTGGTGGGGTCTGAAGAGGATGGGTTCTGGGTTGGGGATTGAGAGATGAGTCCAGAGTGCAGGGTAGAGAGCAGTCAGGAAGGGCCTCGTCCGTCTTCGTAAAGAATTTGGATTTTATGCTGAAGGCAGTGGGGTACATTTAAAACAATAGGGCAGGGGGGAAAAGTTACCCAATTTTTAAAGGAGGACTCTGGCAAAATATAGAGACTGGAAAGGGGGCTGCTGAATGAGGGAGACCAAAGGGAGTTTGCTGAAGAAATTGGATGGAAAACTATGGAGCTGAATGGCGTGCAAGAGATGGAATGAAAAGACTCGGAGCTGGATTGGAAAAGACGGTTGAGGAGAAAGAGAAAATTGGGATCTTTCTCGAGCCTAGAGAACTAACCCCATATACAATGGGGACAGCCACCGAAGTAAGATGAGGCGGAGAAAGAGCAGGTTTGGGAGGCTGGAGTCTGGTGGGGGTTCAGGGGCCACACTGAGTTCAGGTTGTGCATACTGACTGTGAGGTGCCTATGGGACATGTGAGTGGAAGGGAGAAAAGACCAGTGTACGTTGGAAGCTGGTCCTCAGCACATCCGTGAGTGCCTATGTAAGCCGGGGCAGATCCACATTTTGTGGAGCTTAAGCTTTTGAGGGCCCTGTTTAAGAAAAAAAAATGCAAATTATGAATACAAAATTAGATGTGACTACGTGGGTCTTGGAAGAGGCTGTGAAGTGAGGGGCCCCGGGCTGCAGTGTCATTGGTCTTATGGTAGGTCCTCCTTGTGCACATGCACTTTTTAATTACCTGTTTATTAGCTGGGGGAGTGAAATTCCTTTAAAAATAAAGGGTTGTTAAAATTCATGTGAACAACACTAACTACAAAGTTGAGGCAGGGAGAAAGCAATTATGAATGAGCTGAATGAAAAGAACAACCTACTCTATTATCACCCCTGATCCCGTTCTTTTTTAAAAAGTCTAACTTGAAACTGGAATGAATGTTTCGGAATTAAGGTTAAGAAACTTTTAGATCTATTTTTCATATGGGGCTGTCGGAATCTATCAAACTGCAAACCAAGTAAAAATTTGAGGACAAAACTTAAGAAAAGCCAATCTTTGTATCTAGTAGAGCCCTGGAATAAGACCTTCCCTAGCAACCTATGATTTGGCTATCTAAAACGCAACAAAACTTACTCATTCAGAAATGGGGTGAGGAAAGAATCTGTCTAAATTAGTAACTTTGAATTATGAAATGTTTTTGAACGAAACACATTTCTGTTACTTTTGAGTCATGCAGTTGTTCAAATTTAAATCCAAACCTCTAGTCGTAAACTGCAAAGGAAGGGAAATCCAAGAGCCCAAATACTGGCAACCCTAGACGGGTGCTGGGTGTTGAAGAACAAGAGCAGATACGAGGTCTGATGCAGAGAATTATAAAAGATGAGGGCGCAGAATAATCCTGCAGGTGAAACTCCCAGCAGCAGTGAAGGTACCTACTAAGGTGTGTGTTGTGAGGCAGAGAGGAAATAGTTGTTTTTGGAAAATTGGCTGACTCCTATTTCTGTAGTACTATAGGATATAAATATATATATATTTTAGATTTTATTTATTTATTTGAGAGAGAGCGAGTGAGAACAAGCAGGGGGAGGTGGCAGAGGGTGAGGGAGGAGAAGCAGGCTCCCTGCAGAGCCGGGCGATGCGGGGCTCCATCCCAGGACCCTGGGATCATGACCTGAGCCGAAGGCAGACGCTTAACGACTGAGCCACCCAGACGCCCAGCAAAGGCTTTTATTTATTTTTTATTTTTTTAAAAGATTTTATTTATTTATTTGACAAGAGAGAGACACAGCAAGAGAGGGAACACAAGCAGAGGGGGTGGGAGAGGGAGAAGCAGGCTTCCCGCTGAGCAGAGAGCCCGATGCGGGGCTCGATCCCAGGACCCTGGGACCATGACCTGAGCCGAAGGCAGACGCTTAACGACTGAGCCACCCCGGTGCCCCCAAAGGCTTTTAAAGTGGAAATGTAAGTAGCCTGAATCATGTTGGCTGGCTAAAGTATGCATGGAGTAGATATGTTAAACAAGGTTCCCTGGAGGGAAATGTCAGAGACAAACATAAAAAGGAAGATAAAATACGTAATGGTATTGAGAAGTTATCCAACTAGCTAAGTACATGCGGGGCCTGCGGAAAGCCCAAGGGAGCTTGCTGGGACACAGAAGCTGAACTGAGCTCAGAGACTGTGTTAAGGGAGTCTTCACAAATTTAGGAGTTAATGAAAAGAGCGAGTCCAATTTTGTCACCAGGGGAAGAGAGAGTCCTGACTTGCATATCCCAATGACTTTCTAAGGAGGAAGAAAGGAAACGACTTCTAATGTGAAATTAACTTCTAAGGCGATACTACATGTAGCTTAACATTTTCCTTTCTCATGTTTGGCGTTTGGTTCTTTTACTTCCATTTCTGCAAGCCCGAGAAAACAACCTTCTTCCAAGGTTGTTAAGTTTCTTATAAAATAAACAGTGACTCAGCTGAGAGGTCAGAAAAGATTTCAGCAATAGTGTAATTTGAAAGGATTTTATTTTGAACTTCTGCCCTGCCAGCGACAAACTCAAAATGGGGTGTTGGCCATATTTGCTATTTCAGCTGTGACTTTTATGCTTTTTCTTATTTTTGGAAATATTTTAGTTCTGAGACTTAGGTTAGTTTTTACTTCTAGTAATTTATTGTATGTGGTCATTCCTTCCTTCCTTCATCCAAACTCACTTGTTCGAGAAATATTTACTGAGCATCTAGTATGTGCCAGGCACTCACTGTTCAAGGTGCTACAGCCACATCACTCAGCAAGCAAAAATGCCCCGAGAATTAAGACATGCCGATAAGATAGGGAGTGATTCCGAGGCTACTTCTGATCGGGTGATCTGAGAAGGTTATTCTGAGAGGTAACACTTAGGATAAAATCTGGGTGACAATAAGGAGCCAACACAAAGATAGGGCAAAGGAGAAGTGGAGCAGAGAGAACAGCTAGCACGAAGGCTAATCCGAAACACACTTGACCTGTCCCAGGAACAGCAAGGCCAGGAGGCTGAAATCTGTGAGATTTAGTTAGAAAGTTGGTAGAGACTAGCATGCAGAGCCCTGCAGGCCAGCAAGTTTGGATTTCATTTTTTTTTAAGATTTTTACTTATTTATTTGAGAGCGAGAGCACTAGCAGGGTGTGTGTGGGGGTGTAGCAAAGGGAGGGCAGAGGGAGGAGCAGACAACCTCCTGAGCAGGCAGCCTGGATCATGACCTGAGCAGAAAGTAGATGCTTAACCTTAACCGACTGAGCCACCCAGGTGCCCCTTGGATTTCATTCTAAGTGCAATGGGAAGCTACTAAAATGTTTTAGCAGGGAGTGACGTGAGCTGATTTACATTTTGAGGTGTCCCAAGTGAACCTCTGCAGTCACACAGCTGAACATGGCTGAGAAGGCACGTAAGCGCAGTGTTGGGTTTTTCTCACTTTAAATCGTGATCCTTGGGGTCGCCTGGCTGGCTCAGTCGGTTAAGCATCTGCCTTCAGCTCAGGTCATGATCCCAGGGTCCTGGGATGGAGTGGGCTCCCTGCTCAGCAGGGAGTCTGCTTCTCCCTCCTCCTCTGCCCTTCCCCCCCTGCTTGTGCGCACGTGCTCTCTCTCTCTCATCTCAAATAAATAAAAAAAAAAATCATGATCGTTGACCTCAAGTGGCCTTCAGTGCTGCCTGGCAGTCACATACGTCCCAGGCCTATTAACTGCTTGTCTCCTAGACGACTGCTCCATTCCACCTTCTCTCTCTGGAAACCTCCCCACCTCCTTAGCCCTGTTCACTCCCACTGATGACCTTGTCTCTGACTTCACCGAGGAAGTAGACACAATCAGAAGGGAACTTCCATAGCCTTACACACCAACCCACACATTAGTGTTTGTATCTAAATACACTGTCATCCTTCTGGGTTCTGTTAGTTCCACCATTCTTATGTGAGGCCAACCACTTCATGCTCTTCCCCATCCCTTTTCCAGGACATTCTCCAATAGTTTTCTCTGCTCAGCCCAGCATCATGCACATTTTACCTCTCTACTGGATCTCGACTTCTCACCAGCATGGAAATCGTGTGATTCCGCGCCCCCCTCCCCGCCCCCCGTCTTAAAAAAAAAGGAAATGGTCTTGATTCCATTTTCCCCTTTAGCTTGTGCTGTTTCTCTGCTACCATTTATAGCAAAGTTCTGGAATATTCATTGTCATCAATTCCTCTTTCTCCATTCTCTCATGAACCTGCTCCAATGAGACTTTTATGGCTATAACCCTAGTGAAATTGCTCTAACATCCCAGTGACCTCTACATTGCTAAACCCAGTGGTCAGTCTCATTCCTCATCTTAATGGCTAGCGTGGTGATCATCCCCAGAATTGGACTTAGGTGAGCATGACCTCCTTCCTGAAATACTTGTTTCTCTGCCTTCGGGGACCCACCTCCTGGTTGTCTGTCAGTCACTTCTTCAGCATCCTCTGCTGGTTCCATCTTATCTTCCCACTATTTTAAAGTTTTTGTGCCCTAAGGTTTAGTTCTTAGACCATTTCTCTATCAGCCTCACTGGCTTATTGATCTCAGATAGTTATTCAATGAATGAATGAATTGGATATATGAGTAAGGCAATGAAGTAGTTAGGATGACACTTAAATTTTTAGCCTGAGAAATTGCATGGATGGTAAGATAGGGCAGCCAGAAAGAGAACTAGGTTTCAGGGATGGAGAAATGTTTTAGATATATTCATTTTGAGATGATCATTAGGAAACACTTATTTTCACTCGTCTTCTGGAATATCACACTTCCCTGCTTTTCCTCCTATCTCATTAGTCACTCCTTGGGTCTCCTTTGCTTCTTCCTTCCCCTCCTCTACACCTTTAAATACAGTAGTGCCCAGGACTCAATCCTTAGATCTGTCTCTATATTCACTTCTTAAGATCTATCCCAAAAGCATTATAAGCCATAAAATGAGGACTCCCAAATATATAGCTCCAGGGTTTGGCCTTTTACCTGACTTTCAAATTTCCAAACCTGCTTACTTAACATCTTTGGTTGGAATGTCTAATAGGCATCTCTAGCTTAACATGACCTACACAGAACTCTTAATTCTCAGTCCCACTCACCCAAATGCACACATATTCCTCCGCAAACCTTCTGCCTGGGGGTTGTGGGGAGGGGCTCCTCAGGCCAGACGCTTAGGATTCATCCATGATAATCCCTACACCTCACATCTGTACTAAATCTTGTTAAATCTGTTAACAAAACACACCATGAACCTGACCCTTTAAACTAGTGCCATGCTCAGTCCCAACCACCATCTTTTCCTTGGACTAGACGAACCTCTACACTGGTCTTCCAGCCCCTGCACCCTCCAGTCTATCCTCGATACAGCAGTTGATCTTTTAAAGATGTCATTCCTCGGCTCAAAATCCTGTGGTTCAAATTACACAAATCTAAGCTCATCTCGTCGTTCATGTGTTAGCCATGATCTGACTTTTCTGGAAACAGTGCTTCCAGTTCTTCACAGGGTTTCCTCATCAGTTTCTGATCAAATGTCACCTCTTTAGAGTGGTGCCAGCAGTATGATAGTCACCTCCCACCCGACTGTTTTCATTCTTCTTTCCTCTCCATTTTTCTCATTAGCACTTTTAATACTTGAAATTATATGCTTATATACACTTGTCTCCTTTATTAAAAGGTAAGGTCCTTGAAAGCATAAGTCTATACTCAAGTAACTGATTAAGTGACAGGAAAAGATCTTTGAAAGAGGTTCAAAGGTGGCCTTACTTTGTTTTTAAAAAACGTAAAATCCTAGGGCATATTTTTATGCTGATGGAAATAATCCATAGAATTTACTAATGCAGGAGCAAGCGGATAATGCAGAAGGCAGACTACACAGACATAAATATAGGCATATTGGTAGAGTTTGAGAAGAGGAGAAAATAAAATAGGATCTGAGACATTATCTCCATTAGTTCTATCCTTGGACTCTGCAGGTAGGAATGCCTTGATTTTTCTGGGAAGTCACCCTCCCCACCTTACTCTTTGAGTGAGAATGACCGAAGTTTGGTGGTACACTGAATTTCATGATACATCAAGGCTTTGCAATAAAAATGTCTTTTTGGCCTAGTTAAAACATTAAAGCCCCAGGGTGATTTAAAAAAATAATAGCCTGTACTTTTTTTTTTTTTTTTTCCAAGTACTATAAACTAACAGTGACATTTTCATTAGTGCCTCTTTCTCTTTCAGGAACTATGTGAAAAACAACATTTGTTTTATGAGTCATCATCAAGAGGAATTAGTGCCAAAACCGCTTCAAAAAAGAAAACCCCAAGAGCAGCTCTTGGAGTGTAAAAAGCTGTGTGGTAGGGGACAACCAAGGCAGCTTTCTCCAGAGACCTAATGGCCTCAAACCTTAGAAATGTTGATAAAGTAGAAGAACAATTCGAAGGGTGTCTTTGTACCAACACATATTGGCCACTCCCATGTTTTCTCCTTAGTGTTGCTGAGCTAGTTTTAGAGACACCCTGAAATTATAAAGACCACCTTTAACCTCCACCTCTTGAAAGGTAAATGAGGTACAAGATCCCATGATCCCTTTCTTACTCTGCGTAGGATACCAGGTGAAACACATACTGGCTGGTTCAGTACTATGCACTTTTTTCACAGAGCAACCTTTGAAAAACTATGAACTAGTAATGCGATCAACTTTTGCCTTAAGGTATGTATGTACAGAGGCCGGTTGCAGCTTTATGATTCAGACACTGAAGTGGCCTGAACACGAGCTTATGGTTTTTTGCCCCCTACAACAGTACTTGCACTGGGCCTTCTGTAAAAAAGAACCAGGACACAACGTGGGTAATTGCACCTATGTTCTAGTTTAGGAGAGGATCCTGGCTAGGATTTCAGTGGTAATTCCTAACTGTAGTTCAACAGGTACAAAGATTATGCAGCTGCTTTTATGAATTATGAACTACAGTGTAATGCCCTTTTATGAATTTTATGTATAAAATATTAAAAGAAACAATTCTGCAATAGTTGAGAAAAGTAAACATTTTCCCACCCATTTAACAAAATACGACTAGAAAGGACAATTTCAAAATGCTGGGACCATTTTTATTTAGTAGTACCTGTTAGTAAAACCTTAGAAAAGGAGTCAGGCCATTAGGTTATTAATCCACATCTCTAATCAATTAGGTGTGAGTTATTAAGTCAGGCTTATAAAACTCTCTCCTTGGAAGGCTTTCATGATGACTTAATGGCGATCCATAGCTTCCTGCAATTCTTTGCACTCCTCAGGACTGCCACTACCTCAGGTTACAGCATGCGGGCTAGCCCTGATGCTGACTTCCAGATGACTGCAGATGTAGGGGGTGACATTCAGGCATCAGGACAACTCCCTCCCCATGTTCTTCTCTAGGATGAAATGGAGGTCACCGACTGTACCAGAAACTTGGGTTTTTCCCACACAACAATGAATTGCTCCCTTCTGTACTTCTCCAGTTGAATATTAGGACTCGGTGAGGTATTTTACCGATTTGGAGATGATGACAGAAAATCTGCAATAAAGAATCTCAATCTACTTAAGTGGTGACCCATTAAATTACTATTATAAGCTATGGGAGACACACAAAAACTTAAAAGCATGAACAACCTAACTTGAAAAAGAATAAAACATTACAATTGGCCTAAAGAAAAGAGAACCCTAGGAGCCGAAACCCTCTGTTATTTAGACTGGAATTTTCCTATTGGCCCCTAACAAACTGTCCCAGTTTGGTGTAAGGGTATATGATCTAGGAATTCCCCTATAACAAAATGGAAAGACTATACATCTATGTAAGTAATAGTGAAACTGTATTAGCAGAGACTCAGGAGAATGGCTGAAAGTCCTGATTCTGAAATGTATTACATAAAGACTGGCAGGGGAAAGTTACAAGGAAGGGAGACTTGCGATCTTCTACCACAGCACATTTCCTATGCAAGTTAGAGCATGTTTTCTGTTTTATTTTGGAAGGAGAAGGAAAAGTGTGTTCTGTAGAGGATCAGTTTAAGAAATTTATTATGAATCCTCAGTGGAATTATATGTGGAGCTGATTTTTAAAAAATCAAGACAGGTAATCAATTCGAATTTTCTTCTTTGTCAAGCATCACAGATTGTAGGATATTTAACAAAATTGTTACATGTTTCCTTCAAAGTTCAAACACTGTATATCTACATTAGCAATTTCTTGTTTTAGCCATTCATCATAAATGGGTAGGAAATTGTTCATAAACTTAGGAGGTTTATCACTAGTGATTTCAACTTCAGTATCTTAAACCCGCTTGTATTTTTCTATTATCCTGAGTCTGTAACTAAATAATTCTGTCTTCAAACAAATTTTTACCCAATACACCCCTAACCAGAGCATTTTGATTTTCAAAAATAAAAAAAGGGGGAATACTTATCATTTGTATGTATATATTCACAGTTTTTATTTATAAAAAAATTTACAGCACTTGTGAAGAGCCAGCAGAAGACATCAGACACGCTCATTCTTACCAGCTTTGTTAAGTTTAGTGGGTTATCCATGACACTTTGCCAGGTGACGCTCACACAGCAGCCCTGAAACCTGACCTGGTTAGATTGTCTTTCTTCCTCTTTTCTGAGAAAGCATTTTGACAAGCTACTGATCTACCTACTTTTCAAGTCACTTGAATACTGAAAATACAACATCTGGATCTGCACCTTGGCCATATAATCATGTTTTCCGCCTTTTCTATATTTCTTTTTTTTTTTTTTTTTGGTGAACATTTACAAAACAGGTCACTTATTACTGTTGATTAAAGCTAAGTGGAAAATCTCAATTTTTAAAAATAGTCTCCCAGAACCTGTGACTTCTTCACCGAATTGTATCCTCTATATTTTATGAGGTTTACCCTATACTGCTGGATCTTAAAATGAAGCAAATAAACACAATGTAAAAGAAAAAAAAAAAGAGAGAGAGAATAAGAGAAGTCTGAAAATAACAATTAAGTCTTTCACAAGAAAGAAAATATAAAAGCCAGCCTTTGCCCCCCGATTTAAGAGTGAGAGGCACAGTAGGGGAAGGCATCGAGAGAAAAGAAGATAAAAATAAATATAAAATAATGTATGTTGTTCAGTGCAGTATGTAAGCTAGGTTTGGAAGATTTTATAATATGATCAGGAAAATGAACTAGAACACGGAGGACAAGACGTTGCAATTTTTCATGAAACTTTCAAAACATTTTGAAAATTCAGGTTTTCGTGTTGGAATATTGTCTCTATTAAGTTACTACTAAGAGGCTAATTGGACTCGCCACTCAGCTTTATTTCTAAGTGAAATTACTGTTGGTTCTACTAAACTCCTAATCCCAAGTGGTAGCACACAGGTGCAGCCTGATCATGTACTACCCCCAGGGCTCTTGGGTGAGCCGGAAGGGCCAATGTTTCACAAATGCGTATTTATTGTAACTTTAAGAGGAGCAATCCCTAATACTGAACAGTCACTCTTCAGCTCCATTAAATAAGACACAGCAAGGGGAAAGATGTATCTTGCAAAATGGCTTTCAAGTTCAAGTTGAACCATATTATAATTATACTGTGGCACAGAGGCAGCTTGTGGGCACTTCTTGTTAAAACAGCACAATGTATCAACTTCTGACAAGACTCTGAGTATAGCCTTCAGCAGCGACCTACGATTACTACTCTCCTACAACTAGAGGGGAGTCTTACCAGAGTAACAAAAGCACATGAGGTACAACCCATCACAGCTTCTTTCTCATACCCATCTTGTAGGTGAGAGGTTTCGCTTTTTAAAACTACACTTTCGTAACTTGGAAAAGATATTTAACATTTTCTATCATATTAAATTAGCAACATAAAACATTATGCTTAATCTATAAAGTTCTACTCCGGTTCGCTCCCTAGAGTTTATATACATACTTTTACTTCTAATCTGCAAGAAAAAATTCCTATTTGATATTTGGTAACAGAGCAGTAAAAGATACTATACACATGTGGCATATATATATTTACAAAATACACTTCAAAAAGAAGCCAACACACTTTAGCAAAAGTCTAAGCTTGCATAGATTAAAAAGAAAAAAGAATTATGAATACAATTTTTGTTAAAATAGAAAATGGGGAATAAAAGTTACAGAATGGATATGAAGAGAGATCTTTTCCAAACTTTTATTTGTGCACATTCAATTGAAAAAGATAACTTTTACAGGTTCTTTGGTGCCCATATTCAGCATACAAAAATGTAAAAGACTATTCACAAATAAAACACATTAGCTCAAACTGGGAAGAAATAATGACAATAACAAAACAATTTAAGGTAGTGCACACTGTGACAGCTCTGCTTACGGGGACATGAGAATTACTGCGAAAATAAATAGAATGTCCTTTTGTAAAAGCAGCAATGTCATGTCTTGTAAACTTCCTTTTTATATTACAGCAAGGTTTGAAATAAAATCCAAAGGGCCTGGAGCTTACACTGTAGCTGTGAATGAATAAAAGAGTCTATTTCCTCAATTACTGTTGGTCCAGTTTTCCTTTTGTTTTGAGTCCAATGTGCAGCAGGTTTTAAAAGGTGCTCAGTTAGGGATTCTAACCAATTACGTGATGAATTATAAAATTTCTTTCCTGCTTTCAAACACAAACGGGTAAATCTGCTCCACAGCGGTAGCAACAGCCTTTACGTTGGGCCCTGTAACAAGCACAACGGAGAAAGGCCTCGTGAGACGAGCGCTAGGAACGTGCATTTCCCGGCACTGAAAACATTCACATGGTTTAGACTATCGGATTAATTGTTTAAAAGAAAGATCTACACTTTACATAATTATACAGTCATAATAAAACCAAGAGAGTAAAATCTTTTCTGAACAATTCAAGGAAATGTGAAACACAAAATGCTATTATTCACCTTGGTTTAGGGCGCGTGAAGACAGTATATATAAAAATCACATCTAACAGCGCTGTTGGATGCTGATTAAAGGAAGAAGTGATAAACGGGACTAGACACTTTGGTCACTATCCTTTTGGTCACTGTAGCCTGGCTTTTGGTTAGGCTACCGCTGATGCTCACAGGAGTACTGAGGAACCCGGTAAAGTAAAACAAAGCTGCTTCCAAAGTACTGGGAAACCGGAGTGCGGTTATTAACTAAGTGGTCTAAAAACCCCTCACAGATTTACTAGTACTCACTACCTGCCACATGTTTAATATTAATCTGGCCATTCATCCTCACAGCTTACTCAGTAAATAGGGAAACACACATGCGGGAAGGGGGTGACAGTATATGTGAATTAATCCATATAATGTTTGGAATAACTTTTTAAAAATGTAATCTCCATTTAAATAGCTAAAAAGAAACATAAAAAGAGACAATGAAAATATTTTCATAAAACTTATTTTGAACCAAATTCAAAATTCTTAATTCTTTTGAAAGATGCTGAAAACGTGCATATTGTACCCACTGTGAACTCTCTGAGGGTACTGACCACATGTTACCTGGGTCTGCTCCTTCCTGATTACCCTCCCCTCTCCCACACAGGCCAGTGCTTTGCCTATGGGAACCACTCAGTATCTGTTCACTGAATTGTTAACATTTCATAGGATGTTCCAGATGTAAATATATAATATATACTAATTAACCCAATTATCCTCAGCTTGTTATTATGTTGTTTAATTATCTATTAACTCAGTAAATCCAGATTTTACCTATGCATCGTAAACTCTATACTTAGTAGGGACCTATCGATCAATAGACTTTGGGGCTTCTCAGAAGTCTGGGCTCCAAAATGTAGAAAGAGATAGCTGAAAGAAGGGAACAAATGGGACTGTGCCCCATCCCTCCACTTTAAGATTCAGGCATGATGCTGGCAGTAGGCTTTAAAAGTCTCCAAGGAAGATGTGAAAACCCACAGGATGAGTCAAAGTTGGATGATAAGTTTACTTGTTGTGAGTCTAAAGGTGTCAATAATGTGTATTTTCCTCTAAGGACTAAGGAATACAAAGAAAAATTCCAGAACACGAAAGAAATTCTCCTGAACTCAATTTAGCTGAAGGCTGGGCCTGACGCCCAAATGGTATTTCTGTACCATTTATAAGTACAGTACCTTTAAAGCCATCCTGAGCGCTAAAGTTCTCAATGTCTAGTTGCTTGAAACCACCCCTTCTAAATACTTACGACTCAAAAGATACAGAACAAAATACACATAAGACATGACAGAGAGGTACCAATGATATTTGCCTATTTTACTTATATAAAACCTCTTCTCCATGATGTTTACAAAATGGGTTTCTCTTTGAATATTTTAAATGCAAGACATCATAAATTAAAGAAATATCATACTAAGAAAATATATACTAGGATATTCTTAACAGGTCCAAACTGGAAACTATCCAAATGCTTATGGACAGTATAATTCACATCCTGGATACTATACAGCAATAAGAATGACTGATCTATAACTACATGGAATAATATGGATGAATCTCACACTAAGATAATAATGAGTGAAAGAAGACAGATACAAAATAACATATATAAGATTTTAAAATAGTATATAAAAGTAGAGAAAACTAAACTACAGTGTTAAAAGTCAGGATACTGTTTCCCCTTGAGGAGTAGAAGTGACTAACGGGGACAAATGAGACATTATTTCCAGTTCGACATAGGCACCTCATTCAAACCATAATTGACCATAAGCTTGGTTTCAATATCATAAAATACCTGTTACTGTGATACTTCCTGTTGAAAAAATCTGTAATGTAGCTCTTAGAGATTTTATCCGATAGCACACAGCAGGATGAAGTTCAGGTTCGTAACTATACCAAAAAAAAAAAAAAAAATCACAATTAATATAAATATTTACAGGTTGACAAGTAATTACAAATTTGGTAAGTTGTCTTGATTCTTCAAAGACCTACCTGGCATGAGGTCTATTGTTCTTTGTGAATTCTGGCAAACGGATTTCAAATGGCATGTTACACACTGCCAAAACGTTAACGACCTTAAAATCTGTAAATATTACCTGTAGGAAAGAAGTACAACTCAATGAATTGTTTTGAAACAAAAAAATTACTCATCAGAAAAAAAAAAAAGACAACTGCTCATCAGTTTTCTTTTTGCGGGGGTAAGCTGAGAAAATTGTGTTTTTAACTGGGATTTTTCTCAACACTTCCAATGTTATGCTAAGACAAGAAGCAGGCTGAAAAGTAACTTCAGCCACTCCTACCAATAACTTGAATGGCTGTATCTTATTATGCTTTGAAATGTTCCCAGTAAAACCACAATTCTGGATTAACTGTTCTCCACCTGAGTACTTGCACAAGGCAGTTGATGAAAGTCACAAAACTGTCCAAAGTGGCACCACCATCAGTCAAGACTCTCAATATTGCCACTTTCCTCAAGCACCAACCCTCCCCCTACCCACCAGCACTTCCGTGCCTTTCTAGCACCTTCCACCTCAGGGAAGACTGAAGAGGTCAGAAAGAAACTCAACTTTCCACCACTGCTCATTCAAATTCCATACAGCCTGGACCCACCTCTTTAGGGACCACAGCTCATCTTTACCTTCCTTTCATTTACTCATCATTTGCAAGTGATGTAACAAATCCATAATATGTACTAATTTTACTCAAATTTATGCCTCCATAAAATTATATTTGATAAAACCTGCCAGTGACAGTCACTTTACATGTGAGAGCCCGCCAACCAGTGTGTACTTTTTGTGGACCAAACCACGGATTTGACACAGCAAGCCAATCTTACAAATGTCCCTTTTTATACAACATGCATTTTGTTTTGGATTTATGTCATTTTTAACACATCTGATTGATTTTACAGAATGCAGCCTTTTCTCAGTCCTTATGCACTGGTGTATAGTTGGTATTAGTCATGTGAATTCTTTTCAACTTACAACACAGTGTAGTTATTGCTAAAGCACAGACTACATAAGTTCGGCGTATTTTAAATAATCACAATTCCCTGTTATAATAGTAATGTTCTCGCTAACAGTAATATGTAGGAACACTGTTTACTCTTAGCCATTAAATGCATAGATCTGTGGAAGTTCCATTCTAGTTCTTTTTTCTTCTTTATAATTTATGTGATAGCTATCTATAAATAAAAACAAATACACTTTAACTTTTTAAACATATGGCCCTACTCTCTACTCATCATCCCGACATACCACTCTTGAGATGATCAAAAACAAGATTTTTTTGGTGAGAAGTGAACAGCCTAAAAGAGTTGAAAAGGCAGTTCACTTGTAAGGCAACAAATCTCTCAGTGAGCAAGGGGTTAGTGAAAATGCCAAGATCCTTTACAAGTACTCATATGAGTAAGAGTTCGCTACTAAATTTTTGTACTGAAGGACAATAAGAAAAAGGCCAATCACGAGAAGAGTATCTGTGTGATTTCTTTTTTTCCCTTAAAGATTTTATTTATTTGAGAGAGAGAGAGAGAGGGAGAGCGAGACCGTGCACAAGCAGGGGGAGTGGCAGAGGGAGACGGAGAAGCAGGCCCCCCTTGAGCAGGGAGCCCCGAGGCAGGGCTCAATCCCAGGACCCTGAGATCATGACCTGAGCTGAAGTCACACATTTAACTGACTGAGCCACCCAGGCACCCCTCTGTGTGATTTCTTTAGTCTATCAAATTAAAAAGTTTAACTTTATAAATTAAATCCCATAATATTTGTAGTTTGGATGTTTTTTGAAAATGTTACCTGAAAACCTAGTTTCTGCAGACTGCGGGCTAAACGTCTGGCACCAAATTTAGCTTCTTCTTCACTATGGTTTTAAGGAAAGAAAAGATGATCAGTTACACAGGAAATGAATTTTATACTGACAAACATGACAAACTGTACACATGATTTTGTTTTAAGTCTAGGAAAATGTCCTTTCCACGAAGGAAAAATTTAAAAATTCAAGTAAAAAATTCAAGTAAAATTTACCTTGTTGCTCCAGTGCAAATAATTTTTCCTGAGGACCAAATTGTAGCTGTAATTCTAGGTTTTCTAAGCTTCATTAATACTTTCTGCAAAAGAACAAAATAAAACAAAAACGTGGTTATATATTAAGTGTTAATTTTCACTTATGATTCTGCTCCATGTGGCCATTTTAATAAAAGTGTAACTACTACTCGACGCTTACCCAAGACTGAAATAAATAACTGTTCTCCAAATCATCCATTCTGAAATCAAGTACCATACTGAACACAAAGAACATATTAATTCAAAAGGACATTTAATTAATTATAAATACAAGGTCTGTATAAACGTCTTACTATATACTTGAAATCAATGTGCTATAAGCATGCAAACTTTTCAACTCTCATTCCACCCTAGTCACGTAATTGGAATTTGCAATTTGCATGGATCCTTAAAGATGCCAAACTTATTAAAACCTCAGGAGTTTTGCAGTAATTGTTACTATTTCATCTGGAATATTCTTCCCTCAATATTCTCACTTTCATTCTCTCACCAGATATCAGAGAGAGAGGCCTTCCCTGACCACTCCACCAAAGCACCCATCTCCGCATTGCTCCCCACCTCCTACCCTGCTTTATTCTGCTTCATGGTACTCATCATTATATTGTATCTTACAATTGAGATGCCTACTACATATTCAAGTTCAATATATAAATCTTGAGTGCAGGACAAATGTTGGACCTGGAGATGTAATTTTAGATTCCTTAGATATGAAAGGCATTTAAGGTTGTGGGTTTGAATGAAATTATCTACACAGCGAGCATAAATCAGTCAAGGACTGAGGTCCAAGAGAACAATGTGAATTTAAATTTTCATTGCAATTTTTCATTTATGGAAAATATTATATGCCCATTATGTATAAGAGATAAATGTTTACTGAATACTGTAACATATAAATGAATCGAACATTTCTCCTTAAAACTTCTTACTTTTGGAGTTTCACGCTTTCTCTGTCATATGTCATATTATCAAACTAGAAAGCTATTAAGTCTGGAATGATAAAATTTAACAAAGAGCCAAATTAAACTTGAACCAAAAGATATTATAAAATTTCATACACAAGGGGTTGAGAAACACTGAGTTTATTCTGCATTTAATTGTCTTTCACCACCACCTTATCCATCAATTCAGCTTCTTCAATTAACCTTCTATGAAAAATGACTTCCCTGTCACATGGCATGCTAAGTTCCAAAGCAGTATTAGGCATTTTACTCTCTAACCGTCTTAGCAGATATCTTTTGCCTTTATTTAGGTGACGATGGCATTACTGATGAACTTGAAAATCTTTAATTGTGGGTCACTGCAATTTTTAATTGAATTTAATTCATCTTAACTTAGTTTCTAGTACTAAGAGCTAATGATAATTTACTGAGATATACTGGCACCTAATTTTTAGAGCTAGAGCCTTCATATACATTCATAATTTTCATGATAAATGTATAAGATATATATTTCAATATCATTTGGTTTATAAAAGCCAGTGAACACACATTGTCACTTGTAATGTTAATCTCATTAAGGTTAAAAGCAAGTTATCACTGCTTTTATTTTAAATATTATAGGTCTAACAAAAACTAAAATTTATAGTGTCTGGGTTAGGATATGAGCCATATTATTTTCAGCAATTTGTTACTAAAGAATACCAACTATTTTGGCTAAATAAAGAGGGGTATTAAAATATACTACAAAAATCACAACATATATATTAGGGCATCATTCGTATCATACATCATTCATGTAACTATATATTTTTAAAGATTTATTTAAAAAAGAGAAAGTGAGAGAGTGGACGGAGGGCTAGAGGGAGAGAGGAACTTAAGCAGTCTCCGCGTTGAGAGCACAGCCTGACACAGGGCTCGATCTCACGACCTGAGCCCAGGACCTGAGCCAAAACCAAGAGTCTGACACTTAACTGACTGTGCCACCCAGGAGCCCCTAAAAAATTATATTTGAATAGTATATGCCACATATAAATGTCCCCTTCTTCATTTAAAAGAAATTAAGAGAACAATACAATTCTAGTAGCCTGTGAATTCTTTGCCAAGACCTGGAGACAGGGAACATCCAAAAGCTGACACTTCACGGGAGGAGGGGCCACTTCTACAAGGCTCAATGTTGTACTGAGTACAACTGGCACGTGGTAAGGTACTCATAAACTATGTATAGAGAATATGTTTTAGAATATGATTCACAGCACTATAAAATTAGTCTGTATAGCACACATACCAAAATTAAGATACTTACTCCAACATCACGCTTATAAATTACATTTGCTCCCTCCAAAGCAATCTTCCTTAAGTTCAAATGGCATCTTGTTCTAAAAACACAGACTACATTTGTAATTAGAATGTCCAATGCAACATCACTGTCTGCATCCATTGGGGTAGTTTAAAAACTTAGCTTCCCACCACGAAGATCACATCCTGAGAAATAAAACAAAATAAAGTAATTAAATATTCTGTTAATTTATTTTTCACAAATAGTCCTAAAAATTAAAATATAAGAAATGAATTACATTATTTATTTTTTAAATGTTATTCAAACCAAATCATGTCCCTTCTGTTGCCCATTCAAAAAGTCATTTTCAAAAAGATAACAAACATATCATATAAAATATGCTTTCAAAATCTGGGCCTAACTTGTATTCCTTACAATTAATAAGGAACTTTCACATGCGAGGAGCCTACCAGACTCATCTCCTGCTACTTGCCTTAACAACCACTATGTTTCAGGTGTATTACAGTTATAGCAATTCTCCAAATATACCGAGTTCAAGGGCTGGACTTCGTGGTCCCAATGTCCAATCATTACTATAACCCACCTCATACAACTTGCCAAGGCTAAAAAAAAAAAAAAAAAAAAGATGACCTATTTTTCCTCTATTTTAGGTAACTGGCTTACTTGTTTAAAAAAAGATAAATATTAATTATATTAGTTAACAGATTTTTCTCATTTACTAGTCATTCATTCATTCTTCATTTATCAAATATCTTCCATATACTGAAGACACCAGAGAAAAAAATGAATAAGACAAAATCTTTTGCCTTCAAGGAGCTCTGTAAAAAGCACAACACCATTTTTGTCAAGATCACAGTCTTCCAGAATATACCTTTCAAAACTATGATATGAGCATTTCTATAAACAAACAAAAATGAGCCCTAGTTTTTACTAAGCATATGACCCGTATCCAGCTAAAAAATTCTCTTTGACTAAGTTTCTACTTTTATTTATATATTTATTTGAGAGCGGGGGAGGAGCAGAGAGAGAGAGAGAGAAAGAGTCTCAAGCAGACTCTGTGTTCAGCACGGTCCATGTGGGGCTTGATCTCACAATCCTGAGATCATGACCTGAGCCAAAACCAAGAGTCCAAAACTCAACTGACTGAGCCACCCAGGTATCCCTAGGTTTCCACTTCTTAAAAAACAAGTAACAGGAATTCAGCTTACCTAACCCACAAAGAGAAAACCAGAAAACACTAATATTACTATTATAATGACCTTTAAAGATTCCTTGAAGCTGCAAAATGAAAAACTAGTATTCCTTATAAGGATTCAAATTATGTGATTAAAACAATGAAGATGCCAAGAGTCCCAATAAAGAAAATTCAAGCTTGTTTTCCTGTCTTTTAGTATTTGATAGAACACAAGTCAGACCAAGCCTTCCAGCACCAGTCTGGGATGATGGAGCATTCAGCTCTGTGTATCACATGTATCTTAGCTTCATCAGGTTTTCTCACATTTATATTCCCTTCAATCTGTTTATCTTCTTGTTTTGTCATTTTTTGTGTATATCTGAGCAACCTCAAACAATTTTTATGTACAAGGAGTGGAGCAGGGGTAGCAGTGGATAGCTATATATGTAGACAGATTAATAAAGAGGACAGAGGCAGTTATCAATACTGATCTTAAACAGTGGGATCAATATCTGACTCACCACTTAACCAGTTATGAGAACCTGACAAGTTATGCAATCTATCTGGGCCTCAGTCTTCTCATTTGTGGCATGAAAGACAGTGCCCTACCAGAAAGTGTAGGGATTATAGAGAAGGTATAAAAAGTACCTAGCACATGTATCTGGTAACAATAACACAAAAATGACAGTTAATATAGATCAAATAAGTTTAAATCAGAGAGATACCTTAGTATCATTTCCCATGATTATATTATAAACCAGATATTGAGCCACCTAGTCCTCACCGGGTTTCCTATGTTCCTATAAAAACTGTGCAATAACTGTGAAGTAAAGAAGCTCTTAGTTGCGTACCTCAACATCCATTCTATCCTTCCTTCACAATGAACAGAACCCAACAGAATCTAGCTGGGTACACTGTGGGAGAAATCAAATATTCTACGTACTTTCAAGGCCCCCTGGTAACAGATATAGCCAAGAGGCCACATGGCCCTGTCATGGTTAATGAAATGTAAAATGAAATAAATGGTTTTGTGTCTTTTGGGAAGAAAAGACTGCTTAGAGTGACCAAACTAAGCCAGCAAAAACCCCTTTGCCTTTCCACCCTTCTTCACTTTTACTGCCTGGAGTTTGGATGTAAGAGTTAGAGTTCAAGTAGCCATTTGGGATCATGAGAGTATGTGATAAGGATAGTAGAACAGGAAGACAGAAGATGCCTGAATCCCCGGTACAGTGAAACTCCTTATTATCTCTGCACTTCCTAATTCCAGACTTGATGAACGTGAGAGAAAAATCAATTTCCATATCAGGCCTGAACATGTTGCATTTTTGTTATATGCTGCCAAACCTAATCCTAATGGATACACATCCTATGAGATAGGCTACAGAAAGCACTACTTAAGGAGAAACTATGAAGAAACTATGTCAAATTTACTGTTTCACACAGATTTTTTTTTACATCAAACAGGTTAAAACAAATTAAGGGGAGAATACAAGGGCAATATATAGGGTAAAAATAAGTCAAGAGAGTAGGTGTAAAGCAAATCTTGGTGAATGCAAAGAAGCCTTGAAATTAATACAAAATAGGTGATTGTGTCTGTACTTTAGCAACTTAAATTCTAAAAATGAGGTCACAGGCCTAGTTCATCTTAAGTTACTCAATGTTCATATTTTACATAAATATAATCTGGCAAGCAGCCTCAGAAAATACTATTGCTCTCACAGGTTTTCAATCAAGGATATAATATGAAGTCAGTACTTAAAAAAGAGACATCCACACAAATGAAAGACTCCACTTTCTGAAGCATTACAAACAAATAAAAAAAAAAAACCACTTGCAATTAATTTATCTATCTTGTAAAATAAGGGAGTAGTGCTGGATATTAACAAAGATTCACCCCACAGCTAACATCATACTGAATGTTGAAAAGCTCAAAGCTTTTCCTCTGAGATCAGGAACGAATCAAGGATGCCTACTCTCACCACTTTTATTCAACACAGTATTGGAAATCTTAGCCAGAACAATTAGGCAAGAAAAAGAAAATGCATCCAAATTGGAAAGGAAAAAAGTAAAACTGTCACTTTTTGTGGATGACATGATTTTAAACACAGAAAACCCTAAAGACTCCACCAAAACAGCTATAACATAAATGGATTCAGTAAAGTTGCAAGATACAAAATCAATATATAAAATCTGTTCTGTTTCTATACATTAGCAACAACTATCAGAAAGAGAAATTTTAAAAACTCACTTTACAATTGCATCAAAAAGAATAAAATACCCAGGAATAAATTTAAACAAGGAGGTGAAAGACCTATACACTGAAAACTGCAAGACACCGATGAAAGAAACTGAAAAATAAACAAATAAATGGATATACCATACTCATGGATTGAAAGAATTAATATTAAAATGTCCATACCGGGCGCCCGGGTGGCTCAGTCTTTAAGCGTCTGCCTTCGGCTCAGGTCATGATCCCAGGGTCCTGGGATCGAGTCCCGCATCGGGCTCCCTGCTTGGCAGGAAGCCTGCTTCTCCCTCTCCCACTCCCCCTGCTTGTGTTCCTGCTCTCGCTATCTCTCTGTTAAATAAATAAATAAAATCTTAAAAAAAAAAAATAAATAAATAAAATAAAATAAAATGTCCATACCACCACAAAACAATCTACAGATTCAATGCAATCTCTATCAAAATTCCAATGGTATTTTTCACAGAAACAGAACAAACAATTCTAAAACTTGTATGGAACCATAAAAGCAATCTTGAGAAAGAACAAAGCTGGACTCTGATTTCAAGCTATATTACAAAGCTATAGTAATCAAAACTGTGGCATTAGCATAAAAACAGGCACAGAGATCACTAAAACAGAATAGAGCTCAGAAATAAAACTCATGCATATACAGTCCACTGATTTATGAAAAAGGAGGTGAAAATATACAATGGGGAAAAGACAGTCTCTTTCAATAAGTGGTGTAGAGGAAAACTGGACAGCCACATTCAAAAGAATAAAACTACACTATCTTATACCATACACAAAAATTAACTCAAAACGGATTAGAGACTTAAATGTAAAACCCGGAAATATAAAACTAGAAGAAAATAGGTGGTAAAGTTCCTTGATATCAGTCTTTGCATTGAATTTTTGGATCTAACTTTATTTTTTTTAAAAGATTATTTATTTATTTATTTGAGAGAGAGGGAGAGAGAGAGAGAACCCATGAGTGGGGCAAGGGTCAGAGGGAGAGGGAGAAGCAGACTCCTGCTGAGCAAGGAGCCTGACCCAGGGCTCGATCCCATTACCCCAAGATCATGACCTGAGCCAAAGTCAAACACTTAACCAACTGAGCCACCCAGGTGCCCCTGATTTTTGGATCTAACTTTAAAAGCAAAGGCAACAAAAGCAAAAATGAACAAGTGGGATATAGATTAACCTAAAAAGCTTTTGCATAGCAAACAAAATGAAAAGGCAACCTACTGAATGGGAGAAAACAGCTGCAAATCATATACCCGATAAGAGGTAAATATCCAAAAAATATAAAGAACTCCTATAACTCAATAGTAAAAAACAATAATCTGATTAAAAAATGGGTAGAGGAACTGAAGAGACATTTTTCCAAAAAAGACATACTGATGGTCAACAGGCACATGAAAAGATACTCAATATCACTAGTTATCAGGGAAATGCCAGTCAAAACCACAATGGGCTATCACTGCATATGTGTTAGAAAGGTTAACAGAAAGACAAAAAATAACAAATGTTGGTGAGGATGTGGAGAAAATGGAACCTGTGTGCACTGTTCGTTGGAATGTAAATTGGTGCAGCTGCTATGGAAAACAGTATGGAGGTTCCTCAAAAAATTAAAAATAGAAATAACATATGATCCAGCAATTCTGCTTTTGGATATTCATCTGAAGAAAAGGAAAACGTCAAATCGAAAAGATATATGCACCCCTATGTTCATCACAGTATTATTTACAACAGCCAAGATACGGAAACAATCTAGTGTCCATCAATAAGTGAATGGATAAAAAAGATGTGGAATATGTATATATACAATGGAATACTTCTCAGCCATAAAAAAGAATGAAATTTTGCCATTTGCTACAACATGGATGTACCTTGAAGGTATTAAGCTATGTGAAATTATTCAAACAAAAATTTTACTTATATGTGGAATCTAAAAAACAAAACAAATAAACAACAACAAAAGCAGAGACTAAAAAATACAGAGAAGAAACTGATTATTGTCAGAGGGGAAGCTGGGTGTGGGGATGGGTGACATACAAAGGGGTTAAGAGGTACAAAGTTCTAGTTATAAAATAAATAATTCACTGGGGTTAAAAGTACAGCACAGGGAATATCAGTCAATAATATTGCAGTAACTTTGTATGGTGACAGACAGTAACTACATTTATCATCATAAGCACTTTTTAATGCATATAAATGGGGAATTACTAAGTTGTACACCTCAAACTAATATAATATTATATATGTCAACTATACTTCAATTAAAGAAAAGGTTAAAAACAAGAAAGAAATACCTATTGGAAAATAAGAAGCTTGGAAACAAATGACTTAAGCATTTGATCCAAGAAATCAAGTAAATAATAACCACAAATATATAAGGAAGAAACTAATAAAAGTAGAAATAGTAAAACTAAAAAAACCAAACATGGTAGAAATAAAAATTCATCTCAAATTTTAAGATTCCAATAGTTTTTTCATGAGTATTAACAAATAATTTTCTTCTATTTTTTTTGTACAGTGTAGTAAAACAACATATATATAAAATTACTATAAGAAAAATAAAATTAATTCTATTTTGATTTCAATATAATTATCAATAACTGTCTCACCACCCATGGTTTAATGAGGTGTTTTGTCCTGTGTCTCAAGTAAATGCCTATGAGTTGTCCAATATTTTCTTGTAATAAAAAGCAAAGTTCAAAACTGCACCTGTCCTAACTTCAGGAAATGTCATATTTCTAGCTTTTTATTAAATGCATTATAATTGTGGTCAAAAGTACAAACTTCCAGTTATAAAATAAATAAGTCCTGGGGATATAATGTACAGCCTGGTGACTAAAGTTAATACTACTGTTTCCTATATTTGAAAGCTGATAAGAGAGATTTTAAAAGTTCTCATCACAAGAAAAAGAATTTGTAACTATGTGTGGTGATGGATGTTAATGACAGTGTGGTGATTATTTTGTAACTCATACATATATTGAATCATTAAGCTGTATACCTGAAACATAATGTTACATGTCAATTGTATATCAATAAAAAATTTTAAATAGTCTTAGAAAAAAATGCATCATAGAAGTTGAAGCAGCTTATTCCTCATTCAATGATTTTAGGGATAAGAACAAATTGTGTTTTAGGTTCTCGGACTTTCTAGCGGTATTCAAAAACATTACTTGAGCAACCATCACAAACTGCAACCTTAAAGCATTACTTGGAAAACATCGCCACCTCCTGGCTCTTAAGACAAAGTGCATCAAAGACTACAGATGTACCTTGCAGATATTGTGGGTTTGGTTCCAGACCACCATAATAAAGTGAGTAACTCAATAAAGCAAATCAAATGAATTTTTTGG
The DNA here is from genome assembly GCF_002201575.2 of Neomonachus schauinslandi. Classification (NCBI taxonomy): domain Eukaryota; kingdom Metazoa; phylum Chordata; class Mammalia; order Carnivora; family Phocidae; genus Neomonachus; species Neomonachus schauinslandi. The sequence goes on from NC_058410.1 coordinate 30,305,213, forward strand.
TTTCTTAGTGCATATAAAAGTTGTGTTTGCCCTATACTGTAGTCTATTAAGTGTGCAATAGCATTATGTCTAAAAAAAATCAATGTATATACTTTATTTCTTTATTGCGAAAAAAAGCTAACCATCATTTGAGCTTTTAGCAAGTCAATCTTTTTCCTGGTGGAGGGTCTTGCCTTGATGTTGATGGCTGCTGACTGATCAGGTGGTGGTTGTGGAAGGTTGGAGGCTGTGGCAATTTCTCAGAGTAAGACAATAATAAAATTTGCCAGATGGATTGAATCTTCCTTTTACAAACAGTTTCTCTATAGCATGTGATACTGTTTGATAGCATTGGGCCACTGTTAGAACTTCTTTTAAAATTGAGGGTCAATCCTCTCAATCTACTAAACCTACTACTTTATCAACTAAGCATATGTAATATTCTAAATCCTTTGTTGTTGCTTCAACAATCTTCACAGCATCTTCACCGGGAGTAGACTGCATCTCAAGAAAACGTTTTTGCTCATCTGGAAGAAGCAACTCCTCATCCACTCAAGTTTGATCATGAGATTGCAGCAATTCAGTCACATCTTCAGGCTGCACTTCTAATTCTCATTCTCTTGCTTTTTCTACCACATCTGCAGTCACTTCCTCCACTGAAGTCCTGAGCCCCTTAAAGTCATCCATGAGGGCTGAAATCCTTGAGGGTTGAAATTAGCATCTTCCAAACTCCTGTTAATGTGGATACTTTGATCTCTTCCCACGAATCACAAATGTTCTTAATGGCATCTAGAATGGTGAATCCTTTCCAGAACGTTTTCAATTTCCTTTGCCCAGATCTACCAGAGGAATCACTATCTGTGGCAGCTATAACCTTATGGAAATGTATTTCTTAAATAGTAAGACCTGAAAGTTGAAATGACTCCTTGATCCATGGACTGCAGAATGGCTGTTGTGTTAGCAGGCATGCAAACAGCATTAATTTCGTTGTACATCGCCATCAGAGCTCTTGGGTGACCATGTGCATTGTCAATGAGCAGTTAATATTCTGAAAGGAATCTTTCTGATTCCTCAACAGTGGGCTTAAATATTCAGTAGACCACGTTGTAAACAGATGTGCTGTCATCCAAGGTTTGTTGTTACATTTACAGAGCACAGGCAGAGTAGCTTTAGCCTAATTCTTAAGGGCTCTAGGATAACTGGAACGGTAAATGAGCACTGGCTTCAACTGAAAGTCACCAGCTGCATTAGCCCCTAACAAGAGAGCCTATTCTTTGAAGCCAGGCATGGACTTCTCTCTAGCTATGAAAGCCTTGGATGGCATTTTCTTCAATCTAAAGCTGTTTTGTCTATATTTAAAATCTGTTGTTTAATGCAGCCAGCTTCATGAATGATCTGAGCCGGATCTTCTGGAGAACTTGCTGCAGCTTCTACATCAGCACCTGCTGCTTCACCCTGCACTTTTCTGTTATGGAGACGGCTTCTTCCCTTAAACCTCATGAACCAACCTCTGTGAGCTTCAAACTTTCTCCTGCAGCTTCCTCACCTCTCCAGCCTTCACAGAATTGAAGAGAGTTAGGGCCTTGCTCTGAATTAGGCTTTGGCTGAAGGGAATCTGGTGGCTGGTTTGATCTTCTATCCAGACCACTCAAATTTTCTCCTTATCAGCAAGAAAGCACACATTCGTGTGTTTACTGGAATAGTACTCTTAATTTCCTTCAAGAACTTTTCCTTTGCATCCACAACTTGGCTACCTGGCACAAGAGACCTAACTTTTGGCCTATCCCAGCTTTTGACATGCCTTTCTCACTAAGCATAACCATATCTGGCTTTTGATTTAAAGTGAGAGCTGTGTAATTCTTCCCTTCACTTGAACACTTAAAGGTCACTGTAGGATTATGAACTGGCCTAATTTCAATATTGTTGTGTCTCAGGGTATAGAGGGGCCTGAGGAGAGAGACAGGGGAACAACCAGTTGGTGGAACAGTCAGGCACACACAATATTTCTTGATAAAGCTTGCCATCTTACATGGGTACATTTTGTGGTGCCCCAAAACAATTATAGAGTAACATCCAAGATCACTGATCACCATAACAAATATAGTAATAATGAAAGTCTAAAATACTGAGAGACTTTTCAAAGTGTTGGAAAGATGGTGCCAATAGATTTGCTTGGTGCAGGACTGTCACAAACCTTCCACTTGCCAAAAACTCAGAATCTGTGAAGTGCAATAAAACCAGTTATGTCTGTACTACATTTTATATTTTCCACGCCAGGAAAGATATTTAAACTGAAAGGCTACAATAAACACTGTCATCAAAACAAGGCAAACCCCTAAAATCCAGTAAAAAGCCAAAAGAACAAAACCAAATAAACCTGAGAATACAGAAAAGTAGAATCTAGCTACTTTTAAGTGTATTCAAGTTGCATCTGAGGATACTGAGGGAGGGGCCTCCAACGCTTTAACCACAAAATTACCATCCATGACTTGAGAAATGGCAGAAGTAGGGGAAGACTGAATATAGAGCAATTTGCAAACAACACGAACCCTCATGGTCTCCTGGAAATTGTTCTTTTCTACAAGTGAGGCATGTCATCCAAGTAATCTCCTATTCTTTAAGAAGCTCTCAAAATAGCACATTAGGAAATAGACATTTTGTGCCCAGTTTCTAACAGATTACTTGACAGTCTCTCAACACATGCCTGTGACCAAACTAACGTTTTTGCCTTCTAAAAAGACGGTGTTCTTTCACATCTGTTTAATAGTAGAGGAGATACCTTACTTCTTAATTTTGTCTTCTGGAAACTGGTGGTATCACTGCACCTCCCAAGGTGCTTTTAAGGATTAAATATGGTTATCTATGTCCAGTACATTGCATACGGCATGCGTTCATTATATGGTAGCTATTACTGTTCGGTGGATTAACAGGTAGTTGAATTTTATTATCAAATAGTATTATTTAATGAACTGATGCAAAGCCTGAGCACAGTAACATTAACAGATGGAGAAAATGGATATCACAACATGTTAGGCAGGGGTCAGCAAACTATGGCCAATGGGCCAGTGGCTATTTTGTAAAAAAAAGTTTTATTGAAACATGCCACGTTCAAGTATTTACCTAACGGCTATGTGACACAGCTAAGCACTTATGACGAAGACCAAATGACCCACAAGACTAAAACAGTTACTGTCAGGTCCTTTAAAAAAAAGCTTCTCAATTCCTGGGCTAGCCCAATGAGGCAATATCAATAAAATAAAATGTAACACTGACAAATTTTAAAGCCCACATTTTTACTAAGATGAGCAAAACATCTGTTTGTCATGGTCCTTGACTGAATCCCGGCTTGAACAAACCAGCTGTAAGAAATATTTGAGGGCAATCAGTATGTATCTGAGTGATAGATGATATTGGGGAATTACTGTTCATTTTGTTACATGGAATGATAGAGTGGTTATGGAGACAAATATGCTTATTTTTTAGAGATGCATACTAAAATATTCAGGGAGGCATGTCATGTGTATAATTTACATTAAAATACAAGCATTTTTCATTGTCTGAACTGAGTAAAAATTAGATTTGGATAAGGTTTCAGATGATTCCCTAGATGTTGGCATCTTGCCACAGGAATCAAACAAATTGGGACAATCTACTCTGAGATACAGAATAGATTTGGATAGCAGACATAATTGCATTTTAGGATCAAAAAATGTCATGATACTATTTCATTTCTTAATTGTTAAAGAGTAACAATTATTTAAAGAATTGTTTAACTAGGGGATATATGTTAACATATATTAAATCGTTTAATTGTTAACAATTTAACAACTGAACAATTGTTAAAATTGTTAACAATTGTTAAAACTAGGGGATATATGGGTACTTGTTATACTATTTTCCCTACAATTCTGTCTGAAAATTTCCATAATAATTTTAAAGGGTATTTAAGAAAAAGACTTTACTTCATACTAGGCCATACTAAGGCAACATGAAATTGTAATTACTTAAAAGACAAACAAACAAAAGCTAGGTTAGATAGGAGTGCCCAGAGCAAAGGACGTAATAGTCTTTTTTGTGACTGAAACCTCTAGAATGTCCTAATATTATCATTTAAAGAGGGCAATGACAACAGATATCCAGAGGAAAGTAGGATTATGAAATATAAAAATAATTGTGTGAGGAAAGTCTCAGGACATTTAGCACAGGAAAGAAAAGATAGCAGTTGTTCTCAAATATCTGAATAAAAAGGAAAATGATAGAACCAGTTAAAGTCACATGGAAGCAAATCTCACAAAGCCACACCAATAAACAAGTACCTACAAAGCAGTAGGCTCCACAGAAGAGAAGTCTCAAAAAAAGAGGCAGCAGGGCTAGAGAATTAACCAACAGTTAGGGATGTTACAGAATGAGTCTTCCATTCAGTGGAAGAGGAGACTAGCTGGTTTCTAAGATCCCATCTAATTCTAAAATCCCAGATTCTAACATCTTAGATGCAGACATGCTATAGACAAACTTAGGAATTATATACTAAATTTTGATTTTAATTCAAGAGCTATTATGTTAATTTAGTTAAATTAGTTAATTTAGTTGAATTAACATCCCAATTCTCAACATCGCATTTTCCCTTCCACATGAATTTGTGTTTAAAGGGGCAGTAAAGGAAGACAGTTGTTAGCAGCACTAAGGGGCAAAAGTATAGGCACACGACCAAAACTGCAACCCTCTGGCTTGTGTGGCAGCAAGGAGGACATTTCCGTGCATGGCACTTTAGGGGCCCATCCTTAGGGTTGGCATTTTTGTGTTCCAGCTACAGGAAGAAAACTTTACTAACAGTAGGCCTGGCCTCAAAAACTCTTGTACTTTCCAAAGGAAAGGATTATATATTATGCCACCCATATTATATAAAACATTTAACAAATACTTAAGTACAAAGTAAAAGTATTTGATATACAAAACCATTATCACATTAAGTTAAACAGGAAGTTAAAGTATCTTCATTACTTTTGCCTCCACCTACTATCTATGACTCATCTAAATACCAAGCCTGAAGAGTAGTAAGCAGGGAGCATTCATGTAAATAACTTGCATCAAAATGAACCGTTGTAATTTTTTAAATCCATATAAACTAAAAAAAATACTGTTTTTTTTAATGAAAATTAATTAACAACAACAACAACAACAATAACTGGGGGTTTGTCAGCAACTATCTATTTAAAAAAACAGTAAGGAAAAAATTTTATGCCTCAGTCAATAAAAATATTTGTAATGGTGCCTAAAAGGTAGTGGAGCAAAATTTAAATGATGCTGATTTTCTGAATGAGTGCTTAGGAAAAGATAAGTCAATGGTTTACACTCTTGTGAAAAAGTTCCAGTTAAGAAAATATTTTGCGATTTTAAAAATTCATAATCTGGGGCGCCTGGGTGGCTCAGTTGGTTAGGCGACTGCCTTCGGCTCAGGTCATGATCCTGGAGTCCCGGGATCGAGTCCCATATCGGGCTCCTTGCTCAACGGGGGGTCTGCTTCTCCCTCTGACCCTCTTCCCTCTCGTACTCTCTGTCTCTCATTCTCTCTCTCAAGTAAATAAATAAAATCTTAAAAAAAAACATTCATAATCTGGGGCGCCTGGGTGGTACAGTCAATAAATCGTCCAACTCTTGGTTTCAGCTCAGGTCGTGATCTCAGGATTCTGAGATCGAGCCCCGAGTTGGGCTCCACACTCAGTTCAGAGTCTGCTTGAGATTCTCTCTCCCTCTCCCTCTGTCCCTCCCACTCAGGTTTGCTTTCAGTCTCTAAAATATATATCTTTAAAAAAATACATAATCCAATATCCATCTCACATTAATGTTTAAACAGTCGCCTACTTAAGAATTTCACTATTTCATTATGTACTAAAACCTACCTATAAAGTAAGAAAACCTGGATCCTAATGGAACGTATGTGACAGTGGGCTAGCTCTGAACTGTTCCTACACTTATTTGTAAATAGTGCACACCATTTACTCATCACGATTGTTTTGAGGAACTAATGAGCACCTCACAAATCATAATACGCTCAATTAAAGTAATGTCATATTAGTCAATGCTAACATTAACTAATGTATTATTGTGGATAAGAACAGAAATAGTACAATTTACTGAATACAACTTGAAATTTGGGGAATCAAACTCAAAAAGATGAGAAATCAGGTGTACCAATTCCTTATTAAGAGCAAAATTTATTTTGGATACATTTCTTTTTTTTTTTTTTTAAGATTTATTTATTTGAGAGAGAAAGAGGGTGCACACGAGCATGTGGAGGGGTAGGGGGAGAGAATCCAAGCAGACTCCCCACTGAGCATGGAGCCCTATGCAGGGCTCGATCTCAGGATCCATGAGATCATGACCTGAGCCGTAGTCAAGAGTCGGACGCTTAACTGACTGAGCCACCCAGGCACCCACTGGATAGACTTCTTAGTATTTCAAATAAATGGTTTTAATATATGATTTTTAAGGAAGATATAATTTTCTGATTACATAAAAAATACTCAAAAACAAGTCATTCATAGTCCTACCACAGTGATAATTACTAAGTTTTTTTTTTCGCTATGCTCATATAGGCACATGTTTCTAGGCTGCTGAATCCTTCTATTTATCTGCATATTAAACAAGATTGAGATCACATGTATATGCAGTCATGTCCACTCAACAAAATATTTTGTCAAAATCTTTGGCAATCTGAGATATGAGAGAAAGCAAAATTGAAATAACTGGTGAGGGTGAACCTCTTAAATACTAATGAGGGTGAGTTTGTAAAATATTACTCCTCATATTTACTCTGTTAACTGTCTCAGATCCTTTGTTCATTTTCCTTCTGAGATTCCTTACTGATCTATGCAAGCTTTTTTTTTTTTTTAAGATTTTATTTATTTATTTGAGAGAGAGAATGAGATAGAGAGAGCATGAGAGGGAGGAGGGTCAGAGGGAGAAGCAGACTCCCTGCCGAGCAGGGAGCCCGATGCGGGACTCGATCCCGGGACTCCAGGATCATGACCTGAGCCGAAGGCAGTCGCTTAACCAACTGAGCCACCCAGGCGCCCCTATGCAAGCTCTTATATGTTGAAGAATATTAACCCTTTTGCCTGCTGATACTATTCCTTCTGCTAAAGTTCTTCACCTGGCTCACTCCTATTTGTTCTATAGCTCAGCATCACTTTCATTCAACCAATTCCCTAACAATGAATTGGCTATCTAAGCAGTTGGCCTCCTGCTAGGGGACAGGGCTCCAGCACGAACAAGACCTGGTAGAGGGAATAGCAGGTGTTCTCAGCTCTGAAGTGAGTGGAGAGTTATGAACTATTCATACATGAAGAAGGGCCGGCATGGCTAGAGTAGAAAGAGTGGCACAAGACTGGGCTGCAAATGCAGGGAGGGGTCAAATCATGCCTTCTAGGCTATATTAAGGATTTTCGCATTCACATTTTCACAATGGGGAACTAAAAGAGAAACAAGAAATGACATGAAGTATTTGCTTTTTAAAAATATATCACTGGTACTTCTGTAATGGGAGAATGGACTGGATGATAAGAATGGTCAGGAAACTCAGTCAGGGTCTAGTGGAGCAGTCCTGGTGAGAGAGGACAGCAGTGGAGACCAGGGTGGATGAAGATGGAAAGAAGTAGACAGAAGAGTGACATTTTTGGGAGATGAGGGAACAGAGTTTTGTGGCTGATATGGGGAAGAGGAAATGGGAGATGGAAGATGACTCCAGGTTTGTGGCCTAAGATACTATTTACTGAGACAGAAACAATGGAGGGAGAGCACGTTGCAGAGGAGATGGGAAAAGAAAGAGGGGTAAGGATTCTGTTGGAGAAATGTTGAATTGAACGAACCTGTGAGACATCCAAAGGAAGGTCCAGAGCAGACAATCAGGTAAGAGTCCATCACTCAGGACAGGTCAGTCTAGATTAGAGGTGAAAACCTGAAAACCCTAGTATAGAAGGTAATTAAAACCATGATGGATAGGGGCGCCTGGGTGGCTCAGTCGGTTAAGCATCTGCCTTAGGCTCAGGTCATGATCCGAGGGTCCTGGGATCGAGCCCCACATCGGGCTCCCTGCTCAGCGGGAAGCCTGCTTCTCCCTCTCCCACTCCCCCTGCTTGTGTTCCCTCTTTTGCTGTGTCTCTCTCTGTCAAATAAATAAATAAAATCTTAAAAAAATTAAAAAACCATGATGGGTAAAATAAGAAATCAAAGGAACTAAGACATCTGATCCCTAACACTGAGCCAGGGTATCCCTGCTCCTGAGTCCCATTACCATGTTGCTACGCAAACCACTATCACAGCATTTTCCCGCACTATAGTTAAATTTCCTATTTATTTATATTTCCCTGGTAGACAATAGACTCCTCAGACACATGATCAAAGCTTACTTATTTTTGTACCCAAGCCTTAGCATAGTTCCCGAGACACCAAACACATTCAATAAAATGTCTGCAAGAGCTTAACTGTTAGCTTGAGATCAAAAAGCAGTATACACATACACACATACACACACACACAAACAAAAGTATAAGAGCTTAGACTCTGCAGTAGATCATTTAGGTTAAATCCAGACTCTACCATTTACCAGTAGTGTGGTGTTGGGTAAGTTATTTAATGCCTCTGTGCCTCAATGTCCTGATCTATAAAAAAGGCAGGTAACAGTACCTATCACAGAGTGTTGCAAAAGTTGACATTTCATGCAAAACACTTAGTACAGTACTTGTACACGGTAAGCATTCATATTTAGCTATCCTCATTGCTACAATTATAATCTCCTTGCTTCCTCTTCCATGAATAGAGAAATGTTCAAAAAGGGAAAGGATTTCCAATTATTTGTTGTGGTCCTTAAGCTCTGGAACACAAAAACAGATCATGTTCCTTCAAGTCTAAAAGCAAGGGGGTAAAAATAAGGAATATAATTTTGATGTATCTAGTAAGTGAAATTAGTATTTAAAAAAATAAATTTAGCAGTGATTTTTTTTTAAAATCCCCAATAATAACGGAATCATTTCAAACCAAGTGTTGATTGGGGGGGGGGGTTGGGGCAGGGAGAGCGGGATTAGGGGAGAAAGGGAATAGGAAGAGGGGAAAAGAATCTGAACAAGTCTCTTACATATTACAAAATGTATATTTTGCTAACTTTTACAGCTAGGTACTGGCAAACACAGGTAGACAGAAGAGTGACATTTAGAAATTAAATTGTAACACAACTGTTTATCATGTTCATTTCTAAGTGAAATTTATTATGTTCATTTCATTTCACTTGTAAGGCATCAATTTTCTCCAGCAGGTCTTATATGTCTATATTTTCCCATATTATGGGCTATCATTTCAAAAACTAGTAAGTTTATCACTTTATAGAGAATCTTGATATTTGTCCTAACTTACCCACAAGTAGCTACAATTTCTGAGACTAATCAAGCCATTACCTGATAATAAGATAATAAAAGCGCGTACTTTTAAAAAGATTATTATTTTCTTTGTAAGTGTACATGTGAACTCACTAGGTGGCTAACAAACCAAACAAGCCCTCTTTCAGCTTCTGTCTGGTTGGTGTCAGGCTTGGCATGCATAAAGCTCAAACTTCTCTGTATTCTGATTTTTATTCAGGAGTGGAATACAGGGCTCAAACTCAAATGCTGACAGCTCATCAAGAATTTAATCAAGAGAAAGCATGGCAAGGTGAAAACACAACATGTGAAATTTTCTATTTTGACAGTTTCTTTTCAACTGCTTTTACAGGTTTACCCTTCATATAAACTGTGTGCTCTAGTGTAGACAACCTGTTTAAGGTCTATGTCGTGCATGACTGCCATTTTAAGAAAAGGAAGGTAGAATTATGAAGTAAATTAACTGTGGGAAAATAGTATACAGACTTCAAACTTTTCTAGGTAAAAAACAGTTTTTACTACTTAGTAAAAAAGTAACACACTTTAAAAAAAAAAGCAAACAGAATTAGAGAATTAATCTTTCCACATGTAAGCACCATTAAGAATTCCTTATTTTTCTCAGAGCTGTCAGGTTTTTAATAATTGGGGGCCGTGTCACTCAAAAACTGTCAGTATGGAGAACGGAGCTAAAGAGTAGAAGAAAGCCGTAACATTTTTTAAACTGGAAATTAAGGTCTGTGAGAGAAGTCTAAAAATATTTTAAAATAGCACAAGAGTAAGCTGCATAATTAGATAACATGCAAGTAAAAGAAAGGATTCTTACACAGAACATAAGAGTGATAACGAAGTTTTCTGACTGGAACACTAGTTCTTAACTATTAAGAAAAAGATAAAACAAAATAAACACTATGAAAAGCCTCAACCCCCAGAGATATTGATTAACCTTTGTAGAGCCCTAATTTTTTAAAACATTTCTAAGTTGTTCCTAATGGGCAGCCAGTTGAGAGCCACTGGGCTGAAACGCCACAATAGGTCATCAAAATAATGGAATTTCCCTTTCAGGAGGTCCTTAAAATGGGCTCTATTCTCATATCAGGCCTGTTTATCATTAGAGAACATCAAGACTTCTGCACTCTGTTTACCATGCATTGTTTCCTCAACTTGATTCACGCATGAAACCTTCACAATCTACCTTGTCCTCAGCATGGTATGAGATGTTTACGAAGTTCACTGCTGAATCTGATGTCACAGCTGAAACTCCCTCCTACTGGACCTCTCCAGAAGATAAAACACCGGGCACTCTTGATTCTCAAAATTCTCCCTTACCATCCCCTATTTTCTGGCTTCTGAGACACCTTTCCTATGTTCTCCTGTCATCTCAAATACTTCTTTCTGCTCCTTAAACTGGAAGTACTTAACTGAAATCCATGACAGTCCCTGAAAAGCTCAGCAATAGGTTCCAGAGGTGAGGAACTCCTTGAAATTGTATACACACAAATTTGGATGCATACCTGAGGCCTTTTTTTTTTTTTTTCATATTCTCAATGAGTTTAGGATCCCCGAAGGTTATAAACCACTGCCATAAATCCTTTTTTTCTTTAAGCTTTCCGGCTTCAATTGTTATCTATGAGTTTATGGCTCCTACATCAATCCTAACCTATCAGAGATCTGAATCCATATTTCTAACTGGCTGTTTGGCATATTTATTAAATTAAACCAACATATCCAAAATTAATCAGTCCCCTCAGAAATACTTGTGGTCTCCTTAATTCTTAATTTCAGTCAATGGAGCCACCCTCCAACACTCACACACCTAAATCAGATTTCAGAATAATCCTTCAGCTCTTCTTTTTCTCTTTACCCAGTTAAATTTTCATCTAGCTTCTTTTCTGCCTCCAGAGCATCAGCATTTTATTTTAGGCTTTCTCATGTCTTTATGGCGACTGCCTTCTAACGGAACTCTGCCGGCAGTCCCCACAGTCTAGTCCATCTACCAAATAAGCTACCAGAATGATCTTCCTAATTGTGCCACATCCCCACTTAAAGAAAAGTCTCTTGGCTCTCTTGCACGGACAAAATAGAATCTAGCTTGCTTGGCTTGGAATGCAGTGAGCTCTAAGTCTCCAATTTACCTTTTGTAACCTAATCTTCCACTTCCAACACACCTTAACAATCTCAACTTTTTACCATTTCTCCTGCAATAGCAGACCTTTTCCTAATTTTGTATTTGCCCAGGATGCCCTTTCCTCCCTGCTTCAACAGACTCGTTCGTACTTGTAATTGGATTCACTGAATATGCAACTGATGTGAACCAAGCACCGTGGCTAGACACCGGGCATACAGCTCAGAACAAAATGGTCAGGTAAGGCATGCTCATGGCAGCTGTAGAATCTGACAACAAACAGATATGCAATTAAAACAATTAGAGAATGTGATCTAGGTTATGAAGGAAATAAGATGACATGAGAGAAACTCTAGGGGGAATGATGCAGGCAGGCTTCTTAACTTCCTCAGAGAAGACAAATTATTAAAATGAGATCTTGTGGGATAAGGAACCAGTCATGAAACACTGAGAGAGGGACTCCGAGCAGAGGGCGCTGCAAAGGTACCGTCTGTACCATAACTGTGTGCTAGACTGTAGGCACCACACTCCTTGAAGAGAACTGTTTAGTACAAGTGTGTGTCCTTAGAATTTGGTTTAGCTGGCACTTGGTCATTGACTCAATAAAGAGTTGCTAAATTAAATGAATAAGGACAATTAAAAGAGAGAATTATGGGGCTGGGGAATAAGTAGAAAGGGTAGACATCCTATTATTTCCTTTTTTAACTGGCTGGTATGTTCTGCTTAGTGTTCCTACACCTAACAAGTTATTATTGGTAATTAGTTTAGACCCCCAAATCCTGAAAGGTAATTGTGTTTCAGGAGCTCTTACAAATACAGAAACATGTTTCTGACGTAAGGAAAGAATTGTTTTAATTAAAACACACATACAGATCCTCAGCACTTTTGATGTACATATTCCCTTCCCTTTCTCCTAAGAGTTACATTCTCCATTTTAACCCCAAGGATCCTTACACATCCATATCCTAAATTCATTCCATGATAGCTGGTTAGAGACTAGCTAACAGGTCAGTTACTTTCAGCACACATCAATCATCCAACTGAATGGGTATGATGATAAAGCCATCGTTCCTTTCTTTAGGAAATGAGAGTTGAGGATATAACAAAAGACAAATTAAGAATGTAACTTCAGACATTTGAAACTCTTCCAATTTAACAGGCCCCAAGCAAAAAGCCTAGAAAGAGTAAATTAAAAGGCACATGTTCTTAATGGACACACAAATTGAACAATTATCCAAGCAGTACTGTACTATGCACTAAAGCAGAATTTTCAAGACCACTGGTCAGCTAAAGGTTTTCTCTGCTATACTAACATAAAGCTTTACATTAGCAATATGCTGAGAAGATGATAAAAGTGTTATTCCCATGGCTTTTTATCAGTTACAAACTGTTGAGCTGTGTCACATACTTTAGGTCCCCCATCACTACCAAAAAAGGAGCAGAGAACTGCGTTAAGAAATCTAGTGTACCTTTGAATTAGCATACCAAGTTCATGCTGAGGAAGGTCTAATGAACTGGTGACTTTGCCTTCAGCTTGGTTGTGCCTTCCACATCTACCCTCACCTGCCACCAGCGGAGGTCCTGGGATATGGTCAATCCACCATGAGCAGTTAAAGGATGCTTGTTACAACGTCACTAGGTTACACATGCATACAATAACTGGAGATAGTCAAGAAGCTCACTTTAGCCATAAGCTGGTAAGAAAAAAAAAAAAAGGCTTTGTTGCTCAACGAAAGTATGTGGAAAATTAAAAAGAATGGGGTGGTTCTTGTTCCACAAAAGCTTCAGGTTTCATGAATCTTAGCTGAGGTTCAAACAATGATGGGTTCTGTAAATGTTTACCATAGTCAAAAACCAAATTCCCATCTTCATATTTGTACTTTTGGATTACACACTAGCTTTGTCTTTATATCTCAAGGACAGCAACACCTGTCCCTAAAAAAGTGTGGTGGAAAGAACATAAGGAAACATTAACAATGTGTTAGTCAAACCTTTATTTCAAAACAGGCTTTTATTCTGGGCAATATGGACACCATGGAGACCTGTTTTTGTAAAAATTTCCCACTTCAGTCCTTAGAATATCTAAAATTAAAGGATATATGTAAATGTGTATGTATATATCAATATATCTATATCTGTATAGATATCAGTGAATTAGCCATGACCATTTCTTTGCTTATCTCAGTATTTTTCAGATTCAGAATCCATGATGGCTATGGGAATAATGTTAACAATACTTTATCAATACTAAATCAATCTGGCCAACATAGTGATTACTCAACTAAATCAGCAATATCAACTAGACTTCATTCTCTTTAAACAGGAAAACAAAAGCCACATCTCCAAATACAAGCATACTGGCCAATTTTCTTAGTGGGGAAAGGTATAAAAACCAATTAAAACCAACAAAAACAGCACAACATGGAAGAAAGAGTTGTAAAATTCTACTCCTGTACAATTAAAGCAAAATATATTTTTAATAGTATGTTTTATATAAACTTCTGTAATACACATTTTATAAAAATATTATTTCAGCTAAAAACCAAGAGCTGGATATTAGCCAAAAAGGGAAAGAACAGTTTGCAATTCATTGTATAAATAAAAAGGCAGAAACATTTATTTTCTGTCAGCAGTTTCAAGTGTCCATATAACTAAACTAAAACATTTGGACTTAACTTTAAAAAGCGAACCATTTCAATAACAGCCTAAACAAAGCCACAATTAACAAGTTATTCCCCTGATTAGGTAAGCCTCAGTATATGGTGTCAGCCTTACCATAAACAAATAATTTTCCAATCGTATGCAGTCACTCTTGAGCCACCTGAATTACTGGAGCAGAGCAGCAGTTTCAGCTACTTCTAAAATTACAAGAAAGCTACTATGTACAACATTTATAGTGACACAGAAAACTCAGGTTAAATGGCTTGACAAAGACACCAACAAGTTTCGAGTTTACCACCATTTCAGGTTATACAAGCAAAAATAGTGTCCTCTAAAGAAAGACGAACTCTGCTAAATGAAACCATTGGGGTCTATTCCTTTTATTCAGAAGCACCATACAGCAAAACAAGCGGTCAAGTCCACAGGGTAATAGCATTTCAATAGCTGCAACGTGGTGCCAGACCAGGCTTTGTTGGCCTTCCTTTTCCAAGAAACAGAGATGTCTCTTTTTACTTAGTCCATCTGCCGTAAGTGATAACCAGATGCCTGTGTGATAATTCAAAATTAAAACAAAGTACTTCCCTCCCCCCAAAACCTAACAGCAGAGATGAATCCAACAGCCAGTGATCGCAAATCAAGAATTCCAATGCTTTAATAGAAAGTCCCCAGAAGGAAGAAACAAAGCATACAGCCGGTTCACCTTTAATGTGCTGCCTAGTAAGGCTGCTAGGAGCATCAGCTACTAGTTTTTCAGCTCACTATGCTGAGCATTGTTCTGGTGCTTTACACTTAGCTCTCACAGCAACCCCCCCAGGCTAGTACTAATATTAACCCCATACTGTGGTTGAGGAAACTGGGGAATCCAGGCAGTGAAATAACTTGCTCAAGGCCACATCACCAAGAAGCAGAAAACCACTGTGCTGAACACAGACAACCTGTATCCAGAGTCCATGCCCTTAAGCGTTGTATCAACCCTAATCCCAAGAAAGTATAACTGATTTTGATCAAAAATGTTCTGCCTCA
Organism: Neomonachus schauinslandi; assembly: GCF_002201575.2. NCBI lineage: Eukaryota > Metazoa > Chordata > Mammalia > Carnivora > Phocidae > Neomonachus > Neomonachus schauinslandi. The sequence goes on from NC_058410.1 coordinate 30,320,408, forward strand.
CAATGAAAATACCTGTAATTTATCAGCAAAAGGAGGTTAGCACCTGATTCTTTGGAATTATTTAATCAATAAAAAATTTTCGACTTAAAATACTAAGAGTCATCCACACATGTCCTGAGAAAACTCAACATCCACTCTGATTTGCAATACTCTTGACTGATGAATGAATCCTGTGTGGTCAAAGTCGCCAGCCAAACTTTTGTGCTGCATTTTTTTGGTGAAATTTTAAACAGTTTCATTATTGATTCTTGCATGAAGGCCGATCTGAACTGTCCCAAAATTTACATTACTGTATTTTTTAACATTTAATGGGATCCCTAGCAGCATGTCTCCCATACAAAACAAGCCACTTAAACCAAACCTTGAATTTTATCACCAGTCACAAGATAAAACCAGATGAATATAATTTCTGATACAACCTGTTTCTTTTTCATTAATGACATACTTCTGGAATCTTGGTTTTTCCACAACCACACACACACACACACACACTCCATCTCCCTACTTAATAAAAGGCTGTATCACAATACAAAAGTCAAATTTGCATACGTGGGCTGGAAAGACCTCAAACACACACATACTTTCTCCTTTTTGAAACTGCTCAAGGTGGTATTCTTGGGACAAGAGAAAAGACTGCATCTACTCAAGGCAGTAAATCATTATTTTTATCGTCTGAATTGGTTTAAAAAAAAAAAAGGCCCTAATCATGTACGAGAAATTTTTGCTGCTTATAACTTGTAGCCAGCATAAAAAAGTTGAAATTGTAGGCAACAAGAATTAGATTACTAATTAGATTAGATATCTGAAAGATTCCCCTCATCTACCAGACAACTCCCTGAAGTGGAAGAATAAATATGTATACATCCTTTTATTAAAATGTTAATCTTCAAATATGAACACACATGCATGACGTTAATATACAATAGGACAGCAACTCATGGTCCCGATCCTCGAGAAACTTCTAATTTAGCAGGCATGATGAAATCTGTACACCAACAGCACCAAAGTAACAAAGGATTTAAAATTCACATTTGTGATGTAATGTATGGTGACTAACATAACGTAATAAAATAAAATTAAAAAAAGATAAAATCCACATTTGTGTGTCATGTTTTGGTATTCATGTACAGCATTTCTCTGCTATCTACAAGTGCACAAAAAGCACCTGAAAAGAAACACCTTTCATCCAGCTGTACATACCTGACGTGGCATCAGGCATATAAAAGGTGCAACAAATATAAATATAAATTTCAGGAAATCCTTGTTTTTTAATTTAAATGTCACAACATAGCTATATTTTCAAAGCACTACAGGTTTTCGGTTAGAGACACTGTGGAAATACTCTACTATAAATTCTCCTAAAGTCAATTTAAATTTTATTTTTCAAAGCAATAGTAATTTCATCACATAGTCGATGATGCAACAGAAGGAAATCAATCACCAGATTATTACAGACATCCTTCACCTAAAAACAACACTGACACCCACTCAACTAGATTATACAATATTTATTTTAAATGATGTGCCACATCCATAAGAAATAACACTCTAAAAATATTCAGTTGCATATTGCACATGTATTTGTTCTACTTTAGAGCAAATTCTGCACATTTTATATATGTATATAGTAGGTCCCCTTCATCTGTGGGGGATATGTTCCAAGAACCCCAGTGGATGCCGAAACTATGTAATACCAAACCCTATACATAGTACATTTTCCCCTATACATACATACTTATGACAAAGTTTAATTTATAAATTAGGCACAGTAAGAGATTAACAACAATAATAAAACAGAACAATTATAACAATATACTGCAATAAAAGTTACATGAATGTGGTCTTTCTCAAAATATCTTCATGTACTGTACTCACCCTTCTTTTTGTGATAATGTGAGATGATAAAATGTCTGTGTGTTGAGATGAAGTGAGATGAATGATGTAGGCACTGTGACCTAGTGTTAAGCTACTATTAACATTCTGAGGCTCATTTGCTTCCAGACCATGGTTCACCAGGGGTAACTGAAACCATGGGAAGCAAAACCACAGATAAACAGGGAACTACCATACATCCACAAAAATTTCGAGACAAAAATTTTCCACATAAAGAAAAATTTGTGGAAATCACTTCAGTTGTTCCCTCAAATTTGGCAAAATCTAATTTCAGTCAAATATTCAGATGCAAAAATAATCAGAAAAGACTAATGTTAAGAAAAGTGTTTTAGAATAAGAATTATGAAAATCTTAGGTTCAATTAAAAGCACGCAGTAAAATCTACAATACTCTCTTACCTTTAAAAAAGTGACTATGTCTACAGTTATAATACTGCCACGTGAACTTCTAAAACACCTTTAATTCTGAAAAGTTACAGTATTTCGTACATGCCTTATTTCAATACAGTCTTTTGAGTCTTGGCATGAGGCTCCTAACCTGTTGTATTGCACAAATAGAATGAATACAGACATGTGACATGACCACTCCCAATTCTCCAAATAAAGGGGAGGGATACAGAAGGAAAATACAACAAAGTAACATTAATGAAAAAGATGTATAGGCCAACCCCATATGTTGAAAACTCCATAAGAAACAAATAATACAAATAGCACAAAAAATCATTTTGACATGATTAAATAAGGAGAGGAACTAAAACACCACCCAACACTGGGAATGTTGTCGTAGAGAGCAGGGAACGCAGAAATTGGGACTGTTACTAAAGGTGGAAGCTAGGGCCTGACCCCCACTCTAACACAGAAGGGATAGAGGTAAACACAAATAGGTCTAGGTGAAGGGAGTATGATGGCAACCCTGAGATTGAGGAAATTCACTAAGTCTCACAGGCACTATGAAAATCTTGGGACTCAACATCCAACAGCCTCAAGTGTGGTCATCCCCCAGGATATCCTTCACAGAAGAACAGCTTTATGAAAAGATTAAACAACAGTCTTGATTCATTCACCTAAAGGTGACAATACTGTGTTTTTCCTCTGAGGAGTCCTAAAATGCAATTTTAAGTTTCCCAGTGTATATACTTTCCATTAAAGGAAACTGCCCACCTCTTTGCACATCCGTGAACTTCCTTTAACAAGAGACACTGAACCTCAATTCATCTCAATTCCATGAAAATGCCTGAGTTAAAAACTCTATTCTGGCACCAGTCAACCAATCAAGAGCACTTAGTAGCAGATCATTACAGTTTCTGATTTTGATGGCAGAGAGTATGAAAAGAGGGGGCTGGGGATAAGGATGACACATTTTGTTTTAAGACAAGCCAGGCTTAACAAAAAAAAAAAAAAAAAAAAAAGCGGAGACAAACAGAGGCTGTGGTTGACATAATTGCCTCTCTGACTTATCAGTTTTATTTTCATCTTTAATCCTCGATTTTATATAAAGAGCTTTATTCTCACTGGACACAAAAATGATATTCTCTAGTAGGTATATGTAGCCTTTTCAGTATGCCACAGGGAAACCTCATTTACTGACCTGGAATGATTTGGGAAAGTATAAAACCATTAAATAGTGATGTAAAGCATAAAAAGGTAATATAAGCTGATAAATATGTAACTGGACGTTATCAGATTGTGAATAATTCTTCAGAACAGATATCAATAAAAGTCCCTTCTCCATTCGAATGAACTGCCATTTTCTGAAACTTTAACAGACAGCAGATTATGCTCCAATAGCTAAGTCTTTTCCTTACATTTATCTTTTTCAATTTTCTCAGGGATTCTGTAATTGGTTCTTCACACAAAAACCAAACCAAGCCTGTTTCCTTTTTCTTTTTTTTTTCCTTGAGCCAATTTTAAGGCACTGTTCTTAACCCTAAATACACAAGCCCACGCTGGTTAACTGCCAGTGTCGCTTTGGAACTGCAGGTGACAGATGCAGCCAGAGAGCTCACAGATGTGGACTGGCTGCAGTGTGAGTCTTATTGCAATGAGCACACTGACAGAGCCCGCAGATGCACATCTCTGCAGAAGGAGTCTTAAAAACCGTCATTCCCAATTAAATTTACTTTTAGGGCTCTTAGTGGCTATCATTAAGCGCTTATCCCAATTCTTATCCTTGCTTAGCCCAACCCACAATTCATTTTATCTTCCTTAGTTCCAGACTCTTCATCAAACCTAACTTGGTTAATAGCAATAATAATAATAAAGCGGGGCTGTTGGCATTGCCAGCACCAGGAACCGCGAAGGTGCTATTTGGGAGCCTTCCCGCCGCGGCAGAGGCCGCTGGAAGTTTTCTGGTTAGCAATGGACCCCTAGCATCTTTGCAGGATCCTTCTTTCTCTGGGTGAGAGCTTCACAGAGACGGATGGGGAATCACCCTTCTGTCTTTCCTAGGGATGGCTAACACGAAAAATAAAATACCTCTTTTCTTATGCTACACCCTGCTCGATAACGCTCGCAGGCAGGAACGCCCCGCCCCCACGCCGTTATCCCTGATGAGCTCCCCAAATATCACCCTGTCCTCCTAAGAAGTGGACCCTCCCTCGGCCCCCGGACCAATTGCCCCCACCTTAGTTCCTCTCCTCGGGTCGTCCGCCCCCACACCTCCCACCCACAGCACGGCCCGGCTCTCACACACCACCCCCGGCACTCAGGCCGCCCAGTCGCCCGCGCTCCCCACCGCCCAGGGTCGCCTACGGGGTTACCGTGGGAAGAGGGGGCGGCGGCAGAGAACGCGGCGGCAGCAGTGCTGCCGGTTACGTCGGACGCGAAGGATAAGCTGGAGGACAAGGATGATGATGAGGCGGGCGCGCTCCCCAGTCTCCATGGAACTCCCGCCCCGGCCCGTTGCTAGGAGCCCCCGAGGCTCGGGCTCCGTCTTTCGTGCTTTGTTGTTCCGGGTACTGGGCGGCCGCTTCGTCCCCGCGACAATAAATAGACCAGGCGCGGGGGGAGCATAGAGACAGAGCGCGGAGGCTAGAGCGCCGCCGGACAGGGTGCCCCTGGGTTCCTCGCTAGCCAGTCATTTCCGGCTCTCACTGCTCCCGTCACTTTCCCCCCGCCCCTTTCCCCACTTTCCCTTCCTCTTTCCTCGTCCCGCGAGGCAGGCCCCTCCCGCTCCTGGGCTTGGCGACGTCCGGGTATTGGGGGCAGGGACTGTAATTGGGCTGGACGTATTTTGCTTGAGGACCGTCTAAAAAGATTTCGAAAAAAACCGCGTGACCTTTATACATTTTTAGCTGATATCTAAACTTAAGTACGTAATTCCTGGCATACAGTATAATATAAAAGGACTTTAAATTTTTTTGTCAAAACCATAGAACCTTCTCGTTAGCTCATTCAACTTAAAGGTCCACCGTTTAATTAGCAAAACTAGTTCTCAACAACTAAATTTATTTTCTAAGACATTTTCTGTCTGAAAAAGTCCTCTTTTGCTTTTTCAGTTAAACGCGTTAATTTACGACGCGATAAAGCTTTCATTAAGGAATTCTAATTCTAGTCCTAAAATACAGCGGCAGGGGATGATAGTGGATGGATGATGGATGGATAGATAGATGGATAGATAGAAAGATAGGACAGGGAGATTAGGTCATACTTCTGTCGCCTCTCCCTTCGCTATTCCTTACTCAGCTTGGGTTTGTGGCCAGGGCTCCGCTTTGGAGCCCAAGCACTTCGGTGGCTTTTTCGCGGTGTAGCCAGATCCAGGAAGGATGGACGGCGGAAGAGGGCTGCTGCAGGCTAGTGCTGGGGCGCTGGGCAGAGCGGTGGCTCAAGCCAACGGGCGTAGTAGGGCGCTCACTCGCAAGCTGGGCGCCTGGGGACTGAGACCCTTCCACGACTCTGCGCTCAAGTAGCCCTGGAATGATCCGGGGACCCCGGGAGGCGCACACTCGCCAGTTTGAACGGCCGCGCTGGGGCCCGATGAGCCCTCGGGGGGTGGCCTGAGAGACGCTACCGGCAGGAGCGAGACTCGAGTAACGGCCTGGGGAGCGCCAGGCAGTGCAGAACCCTGAGACGCCCCCGGAGCCCTACTCTCAGGCAGGCACGGGCCTCTGTTCCCGAGCTCAGTTGCTGTAGTCAGAAGCCTCTGACCCTGGATGAGGCCAATGGACAGCTCTGATTTAATAAAAGGCAACAAGGCAGAATCATGGGTACCTGACCTCTGATTGGTGTGACTCCTGGATGAAAAATGATAAAGCCACTGTCCTTTTGGGAGAAAAGATGAAAGCTGACTTCAGAGGATTTGGGAGTATGCAACCATTTGGGTATTTTATTATTTATGGGGTCTCCAAGAATGCCTCTTGATCTTTTGCTTCCCGCTCTGTTCAGAAAAATATCTGAGCATTTAAAAGCCCTGTAGATTTATGGAATTTCCATTTTGTTTCAATTTCTGTACTAACATTTTCAAATAATATTAAATAATTGTAGCTTGTGTTAGGTGTAAGTGAAGAAAATAAACAAGAAGTTTGATTGGAAAGATGTCTGCATGTTAGTGGGGAGATGACTTAGGAGGTAACATCAGCTGTTAACTGAAAGGGATGGGAGTGGAAGGGATGTTCATAGAGTGTTACTGGCAGAGGGAACAAGATGCTAAGAGTTTGCTATGCTGGAGCATTAGAGTGGATGGGGCATCCTGATCAAATCGAGGGAAAGAATGACATGAGATGAAATTGGAGAGAGACTAAGGCCTTACACCTCAAGCCTTGTAGACATAGAAAGGAGATTGGATTTTCTTCCAAGTGCTAGGGGAAGTGAAGTGTTTTAAGCTGTAGCATAACATGGTCTGATTTACCAAGGGAATAACAAGGGAAAGGCCCTAATCCAATGATTAGTGTCACTGCTGAAAAGTCAATTTTCCTGCACTTGTGACCAATTTTAAGGTCTTCATGAGGCAACTTTCAGCAGACTAGCAAGATACCTGGTATAAAGCATGTCAATCGTTTTGGAATCCCTTTTGTCATATGATTTTTATCAACGATTTGTCTCACTACAACAGTTCCACATTCTGGAAATGGATTTTGATTTTTCTGCAAGCACCACTCTCCATAGACCTATTGAATGTCTATACACTATCACATTAGCCCATACACCATTCCTCGGCCCAAGGAATTCACTTCATGATGAAAGAAGTAAGACAATGAGATAAAGTCTGTGAGCTTCCTTGGTCTTAGAATATGCTCCATTATTTAGGTGCCAGGTAAGATTATAATATTATTCATTATTCAGGTGCCAGGTAAGGTTAGAATATACAGTATATGTTCCAAACCAAGACTCCCCATTTACACATAAATTGATACCGAGGCTGGGAAAATAGTGAGATTTATCTGTTAGATCAGTACTACTTAAAATGTGTATGGACCAAAGCCAGTTTGCAAGCTGCAGTGAAATCAGCAATGAAATAAGTATAGAAATTGAGAGGAGCATTTCAAAACTTCTAGTAATTTGACATTAATATAGAATCCAAGCATGCAGTTTTATATTTATGAAAGCATTTGCCTGCAGTGGGTTGCTAACCAAAAACAACCAAACAGCGATTCTTCACAACAGATAGCTATGCCTACTAAGGCTTCTAGCTTTATGAACTTGGTTAAAAAAAATCAAGCTATTGGAATATATTGGCTACTTATTGCTCCCTTAGTGCTATGAGAGAGACAAACTGGTTCAGTAGAGCCATTCTGAAAGAGACGGGCAATGGGAGGGTGCTACTGATACAGCTGTTAAGAGGAGTCCTTTCTGCCAGTGGTTTAGTTATCCTATATTGATCATGATCAGATAATATCTACGCTGCCAATTGAAACAACTAAATTTTCTGCCCCCCATAAGGTTCATACACTAACCAGGAATGCAGAGACCCAGCAGAGCAATGGAGTCAGGGATGTCTCATTCCTCGGGACTCTTCTCAAATATCTTCTCCTACGCCCCCTTACCAATTGAAAAAGGTAATTTCTCCCATTATACCAGTTGAATGGTGCACAAGTTAGGGGACAGAGTCTGAAGCTGTAACCTGGCTTTACAATCCCGCCTGTTTCTCTCCCTATCATCGGATAGAGTTTGTGGCAAAAACAATGAACTAAGATGCAAGGTGATTGGCAGAGTTGCTAGGCCAGTTTCCAAGAGATAGAAACAAGAAGGGCAAAGTCCCTATTCAAAGATTACTGTCTCAATGAGATTTCTGATAACAACCTAATGGATTTCCCCCAAAATGACATTGACTGACAGCCAAGTAAATTTTAAGGGATTGCCAGAAAGCCTTCGTCCTTGCAAAAGGCCTCTACCGGTGTGCTTGTCAAAGACAACATCCCAGTCTCGGTATCAGCAGGAAGATGAATTCAGTTACCAGAGCGGTCCCAGGAAATTCCTTCTCACTACTTCTCCAAGGCAGGGTCTTTGAGGATAATAGATAAAGGAAACCTTGACACTTTGAGTGGCTGACCAAAGATCTCAATTCTCTGCTGGAGAAGAGAAGCCTTCTTACCCTTATTCTTGTCCAACAGGATACGGTATATGCTCAACCATTGCACAGTGAGTCTCCTTTTCGCCCTTTCTCATTAGTTTTTGTTATCCTGTTCCCCACCTCCTCTATTATATATTTGTGCACTGGGGGAAAATGCATTATTTATCATTTAGCTAGATCAGGACCTTATCATGATTGACTACACTCAAAGATCCTGAATTTGGGCTGGATGTGACTTTGAGTTTTCGCCTCCCACTGCATAGGGATTAAGCACATTTTCAATTGCATAAGGTGTAGTTGCTTTATGTTAAGAGAAACTATAGATCTGTAAAAACCAGTGTGTGTGTGTGTGTTTGTGTGTACACATACGTGCACTGAACAGTCAAAGGATATCATGTAGGAAACATTTATCATTTTGTCAGCCCAGAACACCTCTCTTCCTTTAGGAAGAGTACTCTTACCTCTTATTTGGGGAGCTATGTTTCCTCTTTACCTTCCTCCAATCCAATGTGCATCCAAATGGGAGTTGCAGTAGTGATAATGATTGGCAGAGAGGCAGGTTTCTGAGCTAAGCTGGGGCAACTGTATTGAAATTGAGTTATTGCTCCCAGTTCCAAATTCACTTTATGTCTACTCTGTGAAGATGGATCTTAATCCTTTAAGTATTCTTGTTTGCTAGCTATCAGAATGTTAAGTTTTATCAGTAGAAAAGGCTGGAGAGACGTTGAAGTAGGAAAGGGCTTTGCTTCCTGCTTCCAGTGTACCTCCCTGACAGGCTCCGGAAGCATGGAAGGCTTCCCTAGAATCTACTTCCTACAGCACAGGTGGCTCCCCTATGGCCACTCAGGGGTCTGAAGGACAGTCAGTGGTAAAGGAAAATCTTCCAATGGGGCATAATTAGAACAGTATATTTGTTTGTGCACCATGTCTAGGGTGAGGGGTGACCAGAATGGGCAATTGCTAATGGTTTTTCTAGACGTACAGGGATTTGTAAGGAATAAGATTGGAAGATTGGTGACAAGGAAGTGTGGGGAAGAGATATATAGATGAATTTCTCTAAGTGGGCACAAACTGTGATGATATCTGTGTCCCATTTTGATGCACAGTAAAGGTATCCATTGCAGAGGAGACTGCTAATAATCAGGTGGACAAAATGGCACTATCTGTGGATATCAGCCAGCCTCTTACCCAGCCATCCAGGGATTGCTCAATGGGCCCTTGAACAAAATGGCCATCCTAGTAAGGATGCAGGCTATGCATGTGCTCAACAATCTGGACGTCTCCTTAACCAAGGCTTATCTTGGCACTACTGTTAAGTGCCTAATTTGCCAAGAGCAGAAAACAACATTGAGTTCTTGATATGGCCCCCTTTCCCAGGGTATGACCCAGCTGTCTCATGGCAAATTGATTATACTGGACCTCTTCCATCACTGAGGGGGCAAAGATTCATCCTTATTGGGATAATCACATATTCTGAAAAATGGATTTGCCTTTACTCCTTTAATGTTTCTGCCAGCAACACTATCTGTGAACTCGCCAAATGGTTTATCTGCCCGCAGTGCATCCCACACAACACCGCATCTAATCAGGGAATTCATTTCACAGCAAAGGAAGTGCAGCAATGGGGCCATGTCTATGAAATTAACAGATCTTACCACATTGGCCATCACTTGGAAGCAGCTGGCTTAACTGAACAGTGAAATGACTTACTGAAGACTCAGCTGTAGCCTTCTTGGGAGGCAACACCCTGGAAAAATGACATTCTGTCTTTCAGGATATATTTTGAATCGGAGACCATTACATGGTACCCTCTCTTACATAGCCAGAATAAATTTGAATCAAGGTATGGCAGTAGGAGTGACTCTTCTCACAATTTCACCTAATAAACCACTCAGAATTTTTCTTCCCTTATCTGGAAACTTTGCTGCTGGTGTAGAGAATTTAGTCCCCAAGGGGAGAATGCTTCTTTCATGAGACGCATCAGTGGTTCCGCTAAATCGGAGGATGAGACTACCACCTGGCCGTTTGGGGTTCCTTATGCCCCTGCAACCAAAAAAAAAAAAAAAAAAAAAAAAACAGGAGGTAATTTACCGGCTGGAGTGATTTTTTTTACTACCAAACATTTACTGCATAAATATCATATAAATGTATAAAGAAACCATTAAGACATTTATTTATATAAATAAAGTATACAGAAAAGTCACACACAAATTAGAGCAATTTTGAACTCTCTCTTACATTTAACTAAATTAGTAAGAAGTAAAATCCCTACCCAAAGCTGTAAACATTTAGTGAAATGATATACTTTTTTTTTTTTTTAATGTAGGCTCCACCCAGTGCGGGGCCCAAACTCATGACCCTGAGATCAAGACCTGAGCTGAGATCAAGAGTTGGATGCTCACCGACTGAGCCACCCAGGCACCCTTGAAATGATATATTTAAAGAGTGACACTGTTTGGGAAATTGGCTTACTTACACACAGTGGAGATAAGAAAGACAGTCTAGAACCCAGAAGATTCTTTGGGGATCCTCTTAGTACTTAATATTACGTCTAATATGAAGGTTAATGAAAATTTATAGCAACCCAAAATAAACGGCAGGGTGTTTGAGGACTCAGATCTTTTGGAATTGAAGATTTGGAATTTGAAGCCAATAATCCCAACCAGCTGAGGTTCCAGCTGATTGTAGGAGAAATACAAGATGGGTAGAGGAAGATGAAAGCTGTAGATACTAATCATGACCTTGTGAACAATTACAGAAATGAGGACTGCAGTATCTTTGCATGTTTTCTCTTGGCTTATTATATCTATGTGTTTATTTGTATTTACCAATTACTTTCTTCCTTTATCTCCTTCCTATTTCTACTTCACATTCAAGTTGTTGGAAGTTGTATTAGTTTCCTAGGTCTGCCACAAATCTGATGGCTTAAAACAACAGAAATTTGTTCTCTTACAGTTCTGGAAGACAGAATTCCAAAATTAAGGTGTTGGCAGTGTTGATTTCTTTTGGAGGCTCTAAGGGAGAATGTGTTCCATGTCTTTCTCCTAGTTTCTGGTGGCATCCTGGTAATACTTGGCACTCGTTGGCCTGTGAATGCATCACTCCAATCTCTGCTTCCATCTTCATATTGTCTTCTCTGTATATGTCTGTGTCTCAAATTCCCCTCTTCTCACTCTTATAAGGATACCAGGCATTGGATTTAGGGCCCACTATAAATCCAGGATGACCTCATCTCAAGGTCCTTAATTTAATTACCTCTGCAAAGACCTTATTTCCAAACAAGGGCACATTCACAGGTACTGGGCACCAGAACTTAGACATATCTTCTGAGGCCATAATGCAACTCACTATAGAAGTTAACTTTACAACTGTTCTTTTTAAAATTATTTATTTTTTTTAAAGATTTTATTTATTTACTTGATACAGAGAGAGAGAGAGGGAAAAAGAGAGAACGCACAAGCAGGGGGAGGGGCAGAGGGAAAAGCAGGCTCCCCACTAAGCAGGGAGACTGAGGTGGGCTCAATCCCAGGATACGGGGCTGGCTCGATCCCAGGAACCTGGGATCATGACCTGAGCCGAAGGCAGACGCTTAATCGACTGAGCCACCCAGGCACCCCTACAAAATCGTCTTTAAGTAACAGAATATTCAGTGGAACGGTGACTGAATTTGAGGATTAATATAGCCAGCAATGGATACAATGAGTCTGAAGACTCTGTGTCTCCTCATTTGGGGAAAAGATGAGAATTTCACTTCTAAGAAGGATAGCAGTGTCTGATTACATGGAAATACAGCATCGCTTTGTTGTAGAGAGGTGCAGTCAGGCGGTCTCCTGTTTGTGCATGTGGGCTCCTACAGAGTCAGCAGCTTCTCTAGTGTCGGCCTCCAACAACACATGTAGCTTCCCCTCCTGCAGCTCACCCCCAAAACCTGCTCCCTAGCATGAGCCTTTGTAGGAGAGCCATCTCCCTGTGACCTGCTACCCCCAGAGTTAGAGGGGGGATTTCCTGTGAATTCTGTCTGCGAAGTATCATAGTAAATTTCAGTGAGTCATGGCCATGCCCTCTCCACCAAGGTCTGGAGCTCAGCGGTATCGGGGCGGGTGGGGCGGTGTGTGCACAAGGCTGTTCCTTGGCACTCCATCTCAGCCCCAGGAGTAGTGCCTGCTTCTTAAATATGCGGTTTCTATATTCTTTCCAGTTTTCTTTGTTTAACGCTAGCTAACCACTTCATACTCCAATTTCCTGTTATAGTTAAAAATTCTTTATATTATACTGTCTCTGCTCAAAAGACTGCACAGTTTACCTCTCCTGATTGGACTCACCACCCCACTTGCCTGGCTCCTGTGATTGGTGAGGTAAAGAAAGGGTATGTGACCAAGCCAGGCCAAAGAGTGTCCTACTCCAGGATTTATTGAGGTGCAGCTGGGAAAAAGAACATTTTCCTTTTCTAGTAGTAAAACTGGGAAGGTGTGGACTGAGGGCAATGGACTCACATATCCTCTTCTGTAAGAAGGAAGACCATGTTCGCTAGCAGTTAACAAAGCTGACATAGGAAGAGAAGCAGAGACAGAAGATGGAAGAAATAAGATGGAAAGGCTCAACAGTTTAAAGAAGTCGATCCTCCTCAAATGTATCTATAAATGTAACATATCCCTATCAATAGCTAATGATAATTTTTAATAAAATTCATCAAATTCTAAATTTCACCTGAAAAAGAAAAAACAAGAGCATGACATAGATAGCATTGCAAAAAAAAAATATATATATATATACTAAACTGACAGATCTAAAAACACATTAAAAAGCAACAATAATTAATATAGTATAGAACTGGGGCAGGGATGGACAGAAAATGAGTGGAAAAGAACAGAAAACAGAGATCCATGTATTTAAAGGAATCTATTAAATGATAAAGGTGCATTTCAATTCTGTTGAAAAAGGGTAATCAATGAATAAATGGAAGACAGTTGGCTATCCCCTGAAAAAAGTATATATACAGTCAGATCTTTATTTCATAATAAAAATACATTCCACATGGATTAAAGAGCTCCACTGTCTCCAATTTTAGCCCCCTTTTGGAAGAGTTCTTATGACATTTGTCAAATGTATGAGTTTCAAAGATCCTCAGCTCTGTTAGGTTTTATCATCAAATCTCTATCCATATAGTTTATTTATAAATAACTATGTAACCTTTTTTTCTACACAAATAACACATGAATACGTTTCCTTTGTAGAAATTCAGACAACACAAACATACACACACAAATGGACTTTCTTCTGTTCCCCCCTCCTGCCATCTCATCCCCCACCTCAGATTTAACACTATCGTGTGACACCTACTTTATATGATTCAGAAACTCTCCTCTGTTCTGGTATTCTGGTGGCACCTCAGAGTCATTTTTTGTGCGCTATGGGTTACATTTTATGTTTATATTTCTTCTGTTAATAGAATTGAATCTTGAAAAGCTAGAGATGTTTGTATTTTTAGGCCACCTACTTGAAACAAAAGTTCATTTGGTCATTTAATCCATAATTCAATTCACAACTAAGATAAATAGCGTTGTTTTGAAATACATAAAATTAGTTCGAAAATGCATCTCGCCCTCTCGTGGTGGGAAAGTTATCTACTTAATTTTTACTCTAGAAATTTTATCCTGCACACTTAACAACTCATTAAATTGGGGAGAGCAGGGTGGAGGTTGATGTGGGGAAAGTATCCTTAGATTTGTATTGTTTGAAAGAAGTTACACTATGATCGGTTTTAGTTCTTGTTGGGTTGTTAAATAAGATTAATAAAAGACTGCTATTTTATAAAGAGAATAAAAAATAGAGTGTATAAATTCCCATCTAGAAGACAAAAATTAAATAATAAAACAAATAAACAAACAAGTATAAAGAAAGTTAAGAGAGAAAAAAGACATAGAAAAAGTGGAACGGGGAGCCTGGGGGGCTCTGTCTGTTAAGCTTGTCCATTAAGCTTCTGCTTTTGGCTCAGGTCATGATCTCAGGGTCCTGAGATGGGGCCCAGCATTGGGCTCCCTCTGCAGCTCCCCCTGCTTGTGCTCGCTCTCTCACATACTCTCTCTCTCAAATAAAAAAATAAAATCTTAAAAAAAAAGAAAGCATAAAGATAGTGGAAATAAGTTACAAATTTCTACTAACCATAACACACGTAAATAGGTTAAACTCAGATGTAAAAAATCCCAGAAAAATATAACAGTAGATTAAAAATAATTCAACTATATTCTGTGTATAAATATGTTGAGTTCAAAAACAGAGTTTGTTCCAGTGGATTAAAAAAAATAAACAAAAAGAAAATACAAGATCTCCAAAGATGTTTTTATATTTAAAGAGTAAAAATTATGAAAATTAAAAATGAAAAAGATTCCAGAGGGTGGGGGGATGGGGTAATTGGGTGATGGGCATTAGGAGGGTGCATGATGTGATGAGCACTAGGTGTTATACGCAACTGATGAATTTCTGAACTCTATATTGGAAACTAATGATGTACTATATGTTGGCTAATTGAATTTAAATTAAAAAAATTCCAGGAAAATACTAATCATAAAAAACTAGTAGCTATATTGAGATCAGCAAAATAAAAGTAAAAATTAGTAGATAAAAGTTTAAAATTTGACCAATTTATATCAGAGTAGATATGCCAATAAATCTCTGAGTTATTAATAGGGAAAGCAGATAAAAATTAGTAGACATTAATATAATTAATATGATTTTTATTTGCTTTAAAGAAGAAAACCTGAAAATTCATGAGCTAAATATCCAACTTAAGAAGTCAGAGAAAGCGGGGCGCCTGGGTGGCTCAGTTGGTTAAGCGACTGCCTTCGGCTCAGGTCATGATCCTGGAGTCCTGGGATCGAGTCCCGCATCGGGCTCCCTGCTCGGCGGGGAGCCTGCTTCTCCCTCTGACCCTCCCCCATCTCGTGCTCTCTCTCTCTGTCTCATTCTCTCTCTCAAATAAATAAATAAAATCTTTAAAAAAAAAAAAAAGAAGTCAGAGAAAGAAAAGCAGAAGAAAGTCCAAGAAAATAGAAAAAACACATGTTAAAGACAGAAATTAATGAAATAGAAAACACAAAGGAAATACAGAGGATTCTACTGATTTTTAAAAAGGATAATAAAGTAGACAACCCTTGTATGAGTCTGACCAAGGAAAACAAGAGATGAAGCTTAAATAAAAACAATTAGAGGGGCACCTGGGTGGCTCAGTTGTTAAGCGTCTGCCTTTGGCTCAGGTCATGATCCCAGGGTCCTGGGATCGAGCCCCGCATTGGGCTCCCTGCTCAGTGGGAAGCCTGCCTCTCCCTCTCCCACTCCTCCTGCTTGTGTTCCCTCTCTCACTGTCTCTCACTCCCTGTCAAAATAAATCTTAAAAGAAAAAATAAAAACAATTAGAAATGAAAAATGGAGTCTTAGCCTTAGATAAAGACCAAAAAGATAAAAAGAGAACCCTACGAGCAACCTTATGCCAATAAGTTTGGACATTTTGAAGAAATGAGCAATTTCCCTAAATAACAGCAAAAAATGACTCAGGAAGAAAGGAATAGAACTCTGGATTCTGGTAATTGACCAATTCTCTTACAGAAAACTACTAAAAATTCTGGAAGAAAAATCTAGAAGCTTTTCTTTAAAAAAAAAAGATTTTATTTATTTATTTGACACAGCAAGAGAGACAGTGAGAGAGGGAACACAAGCAGGGGGAGTGGGAGAGGGAGAAGCAGGCTTCCCGCTTAGCAGGGAGCCTGATGCGGGGCTCCATCCCAGGACTCTGGGATCACTACCTGAGCCAAAGGCAGACGCTTAATGACTGAGCCACCCAGGGCCCCTAGAAGCCTTTCTTAAAAGCAAATACTGAAAAGAGAATAAGAAGGCCAAAATTAAGAACAAAGGAAGAACTGAGAAAGGTTAATGATCATTAGAAGGTGTTCTTGCTTAGTGAGCATTGGGCCAGTCCTGAGAACTGGGACTTGTATTTTGATGTCCTTACTGAGTGAAGAGCACAGCAATAGCCCAGTGATTGCACTAAGTGGGAAGTTGAATAGGAGTTCTTCCTGGCACCAGAGTGAGACACAAAAGAGCTAGATGCTGAGGGTAAGAATGTACTTGAAGTAGACAAGTCCTCTTGTGGAAACTTCAAACTTTGAACTTATATTAAGATGATTTCAGACTGATAGGTTTCCCTAGATGTCTAGCGGAAACACAGACCTCTTTGTAAGAAGGTAAATTTCTATTAGGTTTCAAATTATTCTTAGAAATAGGTTTTTTTTTTTCTTTCTTTTTAAAGATTTTATTTATTTATTTGTAAGAGAGAGAGATTACAAGCATGGGGAACAGCAGAGGGAGAGGGAGAAGCAGGCTCTCTGCTGAGCAGGGAGCCAGATGCTGGGCTCGATCCCAGGACCCCAGAATCATGATCTGCACCAAAGGCAGTTGCTTAACTGACTGAGGCACCCAGGCGACCCCCTATAAATAGGTTTTCAAGTACTGTTCCCAGCACATATATAGTTCAACTTACACAGGCACTTAGAGAAAGAAGACAATGTGAGCAAGAACCAAAAGAAACAAGAGATAACAGAAATAGAGCCATAAATATTTAATATTTGAATTTAGAAGGTTATCAAATAGGTAATAAAATAACTATGCTTACTATTTAATAAAATGAAAGATAAATTTGAAATATCTCTAGGAAAAAATTACATAGCAGATTTGAAAAAGGTCGAGATGAAATTGCTAGAACCAAAATGATATCATAACTGAAATTAAAAACTTGATTGATGGTTTTAACAACAGAGCAAACACAGCTGAAAGGGGAATTGGTGAACTAGAAGATAAATTAGACAAAATATTTTAAAAATGAAATAGAGACAAAAGGTATTGACATAAATTATGGGGAGAAATGATTAACATACATTTAATCAGAATCCAGGAAGTAGAGGAGAGAGAAAATAGGCAAAGGTAATATCTGAAGAGATAGTGACTGATATATATGTGATTAATAAGAATTACAAATATTTGCTTAGTTGAGATTAACTGAGAAAAAGAGAAAGTACAAACAGTTACTATCAGGAATATGAAAGGGGACATCATCACAGATGCTGCAGACATTAAAAAATTATCAGAGGGTATTATAAATATTTATATATATATAGCAATGGATTTGATAATATAGAAGATAAGGACAGATTCTTAGGAAAACATATTTTGCCACACCTAAGAACTTAAATTAACAGCCCAAATTTTTCCACAAAGAAAATTTCAGGCCCAGATGGCTTTTGCGCACACCAAATATTCTGGTATCAAGCATTCAAAGAAAAGCAGTTCCAACCTTATATAAAATGTTCCAAAGAATAGAAAAATAGGAAATAGTTGTAGATTTATTTATGAAACTAGAATGACTTGTTACCAAAACATGACAAAGAGAGTGTGAGATATGAAAGTACTGGTCATTTTAATCATTAGGCAAAATTCTTGAACAAAACAATTCAGAAATGATGGTCTTCTCAATAAATGGTGCTGGAATTATTTGGTCACCAAATGGGGGGGAAAAAAAAGAACGTCAATCCATTTCTTGAAGCATATATAAAAAATTACTTCAAAATGGATGCTACACCTAAAGGTAAAGCCTAAAACTATGAAACTTCTTGAAGAAAACACAAGGGAAAACTTGATGACCTCAAATTAGGCAAATATTTCTTATACATGACATTAAAAGAATACCTATTAAGGCACTAATACATTGGATTTCATCAAAATTAAAAACTTCTACTGTTTTTTTTTTTAAGATTTATTTATTTATTTTAGAGGCAGAGGAAGAAGAAGAAAGAATTCCAAGCAGACTCCCCGCTGAGAGTGGAGCCTGACAAGAGTGGATTTCACAACCCTGAGATCATGATCCTGAGTCATGACCTGAGCTGAAATCAGGAGTTGGAGGCTTAACCAAGTGAGTCACCCACGTGTCCCACAAACTTCTACTCTTCAAAAAACATGTGAAGAGAATGAAAAGGTAAGCTATAGACTTGGAGAAAATACTTGCAAATCATGTATCTTATAAAAACTCTAAAATATTATAAAAAGAAAATTATAACAAAACAAGTCAATAAAACACAGAGCAAAAGACTTTGACACTTTGTCAAAGAAAATATACAGGTGGCAAATAAACATATGTAAAGATGTTCAACATCATTAGTCATTAGAGCAATGCAAATAAGCCACAATGAGATATCACTACACAGCTATTAAAATAACTAAAATTAAAAAAAAAAAAAACCTGATCATACCAAGTGTTAACAAGGATGCAAAGGAAATATACCTCTTATACACTACTGATGGAAATGTAAAATGGTAATTCATGCAAAGACTTGTACACAAATGTTCATGGCAACTTTGTTTTTAATAACCCAAAAGAAGAAGCAATGCAAATATCCAGTAACAGGTGAATAGGTAAACAAATGGTGGTATCTTCATAGAATGGAGACAGAAGAAATACCAGAATTTCTAATAAGAAGTAAAAAGGAACAAATTATTGCTACAGGCAATAACAACATTGATGAATCTCAAAATAATTATGCTGAATTAAAAAAAAAGATGTCAGCAAAATGAGTACATACTGTATTATTCCATCTGCAGAACATTCTAGAAATGCAAACTACTATATAGTGACAGAAAGCATATCAGTGGTTCCCTGAGGATGCAGGAGAGGTGTGAGAGGAAGAGATTATAAAAAGGGGCATGAGGAAACTTTTTGAAGTGACAAAAATGTTCACTATCTTGATTGTGGTGATGGTTTTTTGAGTGTAAGTATATCTCAAAACTTATAAAATTATACACTTAAAATATATGCAGTTTATTATATGTCAATTTTACTTCAGTAGAGGGCTTAACCTACTAGCCAAAATGTAAAAAAGGAAATATGCCATGACCAAATGAGTTTATCCCAGGAATGCAAGGTTACTTTCATATGTGAAAGTAAGTAAATAGAGGCACCTGTGTGGCTTAGTTGGTTAAACATCTGACTCTTGATCTCAGCTCAGGTCTTGATCTCAGGGTTGTGAGTTCAAGCCCCATGTTGGGCTCCACCCTGGGTATGGAGCCTACTCGGAAAAAAAAAAAATTAAGTAAATATGATCCACTAAATGAATAAAGTAGAAAATCAGATGAATATTTCAACAGGAAAAAAAGCATCTGATGAATTTCAATATGCATTTATGATTTAAAATGTAACTTTTATAAGGTCGGGAATAAAAGCAAATTTCCTTAAACTGATAAGAAGTATCTACAAATAATAACAATAACTTTATTGCAGATATCATACCTAATGGTGAAACACCAAATACTTTCTCTTTAAGAGTGGGACTCAGACAAGGACAGTTGCTGTTAAACTTTTGTTTTGTTTCAACCAGCTCTCTGCTGCAATACTAGCCAGGTGGGTATGGCAAGAAAAACAAATCAAAGATACAAGGATTTTAAAAAAACAGAATGGTTATTTCTAGCAGATGAAATGGTTATATAAAAAGGACATTTAGAATAAAAATGGAGTTTGGCAAGGTTGCTAAATACAAAATAAAAATATAAAAATTAGTTGCATTTCTATAAATCAGCTAACAACCAGGAACCAGAAGCCACTCTAACGACTTTAAACAGAAAGAAATTGAATAGATGAAATTAGAGGAATATGAAATCATTGGAAGAGTTGAGTTTCCAAATATGAACCACAGAACAGCACAGAACGATCCTCCAAAGAAAACCACAAGAACTAAGCTAGAGAATCAGGTGACTGCATTCAGTAGCATACCACCAATGCCACAATTCAGGAATCTGAAATCAGAAAGCCACTTCCCAACTGCCTCTCAACCCAATGCCTGCAAGGTGCGACTGGATTCTAAAACATGGCTACAGGCAAACGCCATACCTCGGTGCCCTTGCCTCCTCGCCAAAAACTGATGAAGTGACAGAAAGGTGACTTCTGCCTTACTTTTGTCTCCCAAATTGCCTGTAAGTGTTTATGACTGGTGGGAACTAATTCACAAAGGTAAAAGTAGCTTCAAGGAGATTCTGCAAGATGTAGATTTTAGCTTTCCAGACTCTGCTGCAAGTGCCAGTGACAACATAAGCAGTGTCACTAGAAAAGAGCAGGAATGAAAACAGAATCACCCATATGCACTTTGACTAGCAACAAAGAGTTGCAAGAATGTAATAAAAATGCATAGTATTTATAGGATCTACAAAACAAACAAAGCATTTATGAGTACTTATAGTAAGATATGCAAGACCTTTATGTAAAAATTACGCTATTTATTAAATTCAAGAACACTTACACAAATGCAGAGATATACCATTTTTACAGGTAGGAAAACTCAATATCAAAAAGAAGTAATTTCTTCCTAAATTGGTCTATAGATTCAATAGAATTCCAAACTAGATCCCCAGAAGATTTTTAGAGGAATTTCACAAAATCCTGAAGAATGAGGTTGGGAGAAAAAGGTGAGATTTGCCCTATCACTTAGCATAATTTATTATAAAGCTATATGATTAAATGATGAATTATTGGTGCAGGATTAGATCAACTGACTTGTGAAACAGAGTAAGGGGCCAAAGTCAGACTCATATAGGGAAACATGATATGTATCAGAGGTCATGTTGTAATTCCAATGGGGAAAGAATGGACTAATCAATTATCAGTGTTAGGAAAATGGGTTATAAAATAGGACCCTTACTTCACACCATACAGGAAAATCAATTCCAGCACAATTAAGGACTTAAATGTGAAGGGCAAAGTTTCAAAACTGTAAAAAGAAAACATGAAAGAATAAATCTATGATCTCAGGATTGGGAAATGTTTCTCAAACAAAATACAAAAAGCCATAATCATAAAGCAGTTTGAGTTTAGAACATTAAAATGAATGTCCTCACTCCGTGAAAAAACAAGGACAAGAAGAGGAGAACTCCTGTAAATCAGTAAGAAAAAGTCAGACAACCCAGTTGAAAAATGGGTGAAAGACATGAAGAGCATTTCACAGAAGAAACATGATAATATGAATAAAAATATGAGTCAAACATAGGGAAAGATGCTCAATCTCATCTTGGTAGTACTTATCAGGATAACTCTTGTACTGAGATATGTGCACAAAAATATTCAAAGCCACATTGCTAATAGCTAAAGTGGTAAAAAAAAAAAATTCCAAATGTCTCCTGAAAATAGAACAGATAAATTGTGGTGTGTTTATACAAGGGAATATTATATAGCAGTTAAAATGAATAAACTAAAGCTAGAAGCAATCACAGGGTTCAATCAATTCAATATTGAGTGTTATGAACAAGTTGCAAAGACTACATAGAGTATGATACCAGCTCAAAGATGGGCAAAATTAAACAAACTTAAAAAGCTCTTTGAAGCAAGCCTTTCAAAAAAAAAACTAATAAAGACATTTCTTTTTATAAGTAAGGGTACTATAAACAAAAAATCCAGGAGATGTTTACCTTATTGGGAGGAATACAGGATAGCTGAAAAGTCAAACTTTGAACATTTTAATGTCTTTTGTGTTTATACTATTTGTCAAGCCTGGACTAGCAGCATATTCATTAAAGCAGAACTAAAATGACGATGCCTCTTATCACCATAATTTTCTTCTCTTTGTTCTAGAAGTTTTAGCCAATAAAATGAGATAAGAAAAAGAAATAATTATAGTAAAGGCAGAGTAAAATGATTTTTATTTTCACATGATGGTGTTATCTGGAAACCCCAATAAAATCAATTTAAAAATCCACCCAAACTAATAATACTTTAGTGAAGAGATTAGTTCCTGCAATATCTGCCATTTGTTGGTGTCTGCAATGTGCCAGAAACTCTGCTTGACACTGTACATTCATTGTCTCAATTAACCCTCACAAGCAACCCTCTGGGGTAAGTTAGTATCCCTTCAAAGATGAGGACAAGGGTCGGGTTGAGTAACTTACTCAAGTGGCAGGACAATTCAAAGCATGGTCTATTTCCAAAGCTTGTGCTCTGAAACACTTTGCTATATTGTCTCCAAATAAATCCTGAAAGTAAGATACTTTCTCTAAAACAGAAATAACCAGTGATCAGGACATTTGTTCAAGGAAGAATACTTGGATACTTTTAATGGCAAGCATTATCAAACTAGAATAGTAAATATCTTACCTAAAAGTGCATATACTTCAGACAGACCAAATATATAATGCAATATGATCAAGACTTTCTCTCCTGAACAATGCTGCAGAAGGTGTCTTAAATTCTTCTGTTCTCCCCTTTTTAGACAGCATGCAGATTGCTATCTTTCTGTTAACTTTTTTTTTTCTTCAGAAGAGTTACAATAATATTACTGATCAGTTAATGATTATCCTCTCTGAAACTGTGCCTTGATTGTCTTGGGGTGGTTTTGTATTTCTCCTCTTGGCAGCAGTTAGAGTTACTTCCATTAGCAATGATTTTTTCCCCCTAACTTTCCTCTGAGATGGAAGTTTTATATATAAGGATTGATTTTAGGATATTTTCTAGGGTGTGGAAATTAAATACTTATAACTAATGTTTTCTAGCTCATTTATAAAACTTCCATCAGAATCTTCATTAATTCCTTTTGTCCTGTAGACTCTCAAACTTTCAGAGATGTTTGCTGAGCTGGTTGCTTTCATACCTTCTGCATTTGAAAAGGCTGGGAACACCCTCGTGCCCTCCCTCACCTGTTCCCCCATCTGGTGCAAGCTTGTTCAGCTTGCCCCTGAAGGCTCTGTCCCACCATCCCCTTCTCACAATCTTAGATTCAAGTTCAGTTTCCAAGTCAGCCTTGGAATCATTAATTAGAGCTAGAAGGGACTTTGGAGATCAGTTTGGTTTTATAAATAAGGAAACAAAGGCCCACAACACTATTTTTTCCTACTCATTTCCTCCAGATCATGGTTTGTATCAGTTGATTTCTTCTGAAAACCAATACCCATTCAGTAACAATGAGGATCTCTGTTGTGAAAATATAGAACTGGAAATGAGAAACAAGGCTGCCACCCCGTGGTGTGAACATAGAGGAGGGATTTATACAGAGAATTGTGAGAACTGAGGAAATTATGCATGGTGAATTCTCATTAACTAGAACAGTGATGACCAACTTTTGTAATTATCATTGTGATTCATTTAGTGAGATTTACAAGAACGTGAAATTCTCTTTAGGTGACATCCTGAAGTCCCGGGAAGATATAATTGACTGATCTGTGTTCACAGACTAAGAGATCTATGGAAGGAATATATATATATATATGTTTATCTTAAAAGTAGGTCTAGATAGGCACAATTTTATTTTATAAAACTGAATTAAGTAAAACAATATGCTATAGATTATTAAATTCTTAAAATTCTCTTTGTCCCTACCTTTTTTCACTAGCAGATACTTTTGGCATTATAGTCATGTTATATAAATGAGATAATTTAATGAAATAGAATTTAAAGAAATCTAAGTGAAGCAAATACTTAAATGTGAAATATTTAAATGAATTTGCTTTCAGTAGTTATATAAGTGTTGCTCTAGTTTGAGCATCACAGAAATGGGCACTGAGATCTATTTTGGGCTAACCATAGAAGAGGAAGCCTAAGGAGACTCATTAGTTGAGTTGCACAGAGGTCCCCTCGGTCGATGTAATGCTTTCAGCAAGCAGACACAGGGTAAGAAACGAGGCCATGAAACATCAGTTTGCCAAAAATATTTACTATATCAGCAATTATCTTCATCCTAGACAATTGCAAATTGCTGAGTCAAGTACGCATGGGTCTGCCCTGTCTCACCTGGAATTAATGAGAATGGACAAGGGGTGCCATATCAGTAATTCCAGGGAAATGGGCTGCTCACCGTAACACAGCCTAACATTCTTAAAGGAGCCAAATAATCTCAAGGCAGTAATTTCTTTTATTAATTGAATGTAGCTAAAAAATATATTAGTTCCATTTTATATTTTTAAAACTTAAAAGTCAGGAATGTTTGAAATAAATCCTATTTGGGTTCAAATCCTACTGCCCCCGCTTAGGTGCTAACTATTTAACCTTTCCAGCCTTTAGTTTCTCATCTGGAAAATGGGGCTGGTCATACTTACCCCCTGGACTGTAGCAAGGGTTAGGCAGGAAAAGGCATGCGCAGGACTTAGCGCCAAGCCTAACACCTAGTGCTCCATAAACATTAGGCTGCTGGTATCGCCCAGCAGTGGAAATGTGGGTACAACCAGACTCTTAAGTGTGCTCACAAGGAAACTATCAAATTTCATAGAGAAAACCATAACTTCTATTGCATTTTTTAGGCATTCAAAGGAAAGATGTGTCAGACAAAAAAAACAAAAAAACAAAAAAACCTGATTACTAGCAGGTTTTCTCAAAGTCAGGGCATTGCATTTTCAGCCTGATGCCTGGAATTTCTTGGCTCATCAAATAATAATAATAATAATAATAATAATAATAATAATAAGTCTCTTGGTGAGAAATTCAGGCTGAGGTAGTGAAAAGAGTGCTGATTTTTTAATCACATGGTCCCAGGTTCATATTTTTAGATCCATCACTTACCAGCTAGGTGTTCTTGGACTTCAGTTTCCCATATGTTAAAATAGAAAGAATAAAACCATGTACTTACATACGGCTTATTGTTTAATATAGTGGCTATGATAGCATCCTACATCAGGAGGTAATGTATGTAAGCATCTATTCTAGAACAAGTCTCAATAATTTTTGTTGTTCCCTTGGGATTCTTTGATGATGGTGATGGTAATAGAGAAATCCTGAGATTTAAGTACTTGGGAAGTTGATTTACAAATCCGTTTTGTTTGATGAATAGGAAAATAAAAACCGGAAGAGAACGGTTTGGGCAGTGTTCCAGTTATTCAGTGTTGCCTCTCAGCCCCAAATCCACTGTTTTGCAGCCGGATTTGATCCACAGTTTTCTCCTTGAAGCTGGCACAATGCTACACTTCGTCAGTAGAGGGCGCTGGAGGGACATTGCAGGAGGAAGGGGCTCCTTTTTCAAATTCACTTACTGTGCTCCTTCCGAGCAGGGTCATTCGAGGGGCCGGCTTCTGCAGGCCAGGCTCCTACAGAGCTGTGGCAGCGAGCAGTGTCCGGTGGCCAACACAACACAAGGCCTCCCCGTGGGGGGACCTGTACCCAGTACCTCCTCGGATGGCTTTACAATGACTTCCGAGGTGTGGCATCTCTTGTGCATGGCTTTCCCTTGCAGAATGCCCAAAGGGCAAATTCCCAGTGAATCCCAGCCATGGTTCCCAGGTTGCCAGCCTCTGTTGGCCCCCACCCCGGAAGACTGTTCTCTGCACTCCAGTCCAACAGGAATTCCTTGCCTGCCAGTCTGTGCTCCAGCCAACTACCGACCAACTCTGGCCCAGAACAGCTAGGGGTTTTCTCTGTCCAGGGGACTCCCCCAATAAGGCCCGAGTCTTAGCCTTGGGAGGAGGGGGCCTCTTTTCCAAGTTTACTCCCTTTGAGGGTATACTTTCTTAGCCCCAGTTCTTCTTTCTAGTTAATCCTCTGCGGTAGTTAATTTTTTATTTTTCCCATTTTTGCTTTTTTGTAGCTAACTTTTTATTTTTTATTTTTATTTTTTTTATGTTGGGCATAAAATTTATTTTTAATTTTTTAGAATGTTATAATTAACATACTTCTTTTTTTAAATTTTATTTTATTATGTTATGTTAATCACCATACATGGAACACTACATCAAAAAGCTAACTTTTTAAATTAAACCTTCATTGTTCAGATTACTATATGGTTTCTGATTGGACACCGACTATAAAAGTGAGTCCTTTATCCAACCTCAGTGAAAACTCAATTAACTCTATTCCATCAAAGAAGTAACTGTCTTGTGACAAAACTTCCTCTGCCCCTCCCCTCAGATCTTCCTGTAAAGTTCTGAATATAGAATGGAGATTTTTGTTTCCTTATGTCAATCACTTCCCTTTTGTGAGTTCATCTTTGGCTCAAGACATATAAATTTCATTAAAAGGTCAAATCAATATTGATGGGAACCTGCAAATATTAGGTCTCTCCCAGTTACTACTTGATTTAATTAGGTGGATGTATACTGTTCTAGAATCCACCTTACTCACACTGTAGCTAAATTTTCAAACTGAGGCAATTGGGAAAGGCTTCATGGAGTTGGCGGCATTTGAGTTGGATGTTGAAGGAAGGATAGGATTTCACAAAACATTGAAATATAGCCACAGTCACAGGAATATTTCAAGCATAAGGAAAAAGATGCAGAGGCATACCTGTTTACTGGGAACAAATTCATTGGATAGGGAAGAAGCAGGAATAGAGTTGAGAAGAAGGTAGAGTCAGATTGTGGAGAGCCTTGAGTGCTAGGCAAAGAAGCATGGAGAGATACTATATTTTCATGTAGGTTTAGCTTCAGTGTAGAATAAGTTGAATTGGAAAGTGATCCTAAGACCTAATCAAGGACACTAACGAGAAAACTATTATAGTAACCAAGATATGAAGCCAACTGGACCCATAATAATGGAACAAGAGAGAGTGAGGAAAATGGAAAGGAAGGAACGGAGGTATACAATCTATGTAAAGGAAGATTGCATTAGAGACTGAATGGGTGGATATAAGAGAGGAAATCTTGATGATTCTAGGTGTCCAGTTTATGTGTGGCACTGAAGCAGGGGATCATGGGAAGACAGAGTTCATGTTAATTTTCTAACCTAGCTGGAATATACTGTGAGAAATGGAAAGTCTCTGTAATAAATATAACCGGTATGCTGATGTAATTCAAACACTTAATTCACTTATTTATTCATCCATTCTCCTGACTTTTTAAAAACTGTTCAGTGGGGGAATTTCTTCTTATTCCCCTGAATGAAAATTTGGCAAGTCCTCTCACTTTTGTGCTCATTCTTAGGTAGGAGACAGTGCTAAGTGTCATGGAGTCTCAACCCAGTAATTAGAATATCCAACCCAAGATGTTAATAGAAATGCGGGACTATATTATGTGTTAAGCCTCAAACCGCCAGCACAGGCCAACCTGGGGCTGCAAGTGACAAAGGGGCATAGAATTGATCTCATCTCAGTTTTTCCTCCTTTTTTATTTCTTCCTCTACCCTCAACCCTCCCAGTTTCCCACCTTGAAAAGTTGAAACAGGAAGGAGTTGTTCCAGAGACTCATAAGGGACAAGGAAAGCTCTCGCAAGAACAGGGCATCATTATAATCTGACTCCATGTGGTCTGGATCTGGCAGACATTTAGAGCCAACCTTTCTCTTATGGGCACTGTCCTTTTTTCCAGATGGATGCATCTCCACTTTTGGAGGCCACTTGAGGCTCTATGTGTGGATTTTAACTTACTGCTTGGGTCCCTTTACCCCTTCAGGTTGTATGCTTAGACTGGGTCCATTGTGCCCTCATGCCTATTCTCTCTCTCCTGTGGGGGACAAGCTCTGGGTATATAGATCCTAGCACAGTATCCCTCTCCTGGCTTCACCAAAGAAGAAGTCAACCCTCCTGCACCCCCCTCAAGCAGAAATAAAACACTGAGCTATCTGGGTAGCCCTGGGGAACCTCCCCCACCCCATAAGATAGTTGGCTCCTCCTTTCCCTCTTGGGATTGGGGTGGGATTGGGCTCACAGCTTAGTCTCATACCTCACACCGTATCTTCTGCCAACTGTCCCCACACTTTCCTGTCCCTTTTATATTCTTGATTTGGTTGAGAGATTTGAGGGTCATGAAGTCAATTTTTCTAGACAATTTTCTTTATAAATTCTTCATAAGGGAACCCTATCATGAATCTTAGCATTGATTTTATTGGACTGTCTCAGTAGAAACTTTAAACAATCTCTCACACAATATTAATCCCAATGGTACTTATTTTTTCCTGAATTTCTTTTATAAAGAATAAATTAAGGGGAGCCTGGGTGACTCAGTCGGTTAAGCATCCAACTCTTGATTTCAGCTCAGGTCGTGATCTCAGGGTCATGAGATCAAGCCCCACATTGGGCTCCATGCTCAGCGGGGAGTCTGCTTGAGATTTTCTCTCTCCCTCTTCCTCTGCCCCTCCCCCTGGTCTTTCTGTCTCTAAAATAAATGAATAAATCTTTAAAAAAGAAGAAATTAAGTCAATGCTGTAATTTTTATATCAACATTTATATAAATACATTTACATATATATTTATAGATTTGGTATATTAGTTTCCAATTGCTGTTGTAACAAATTACCATAAATTCAGTGGCTTAAAACAACAATAACTTATAGCCTGGGAGGTCAGAAGTTTGAAATTGGTTTTACTGGGCTAAAATCAATGTGTCAGGTGGGCTGCATGTCTTCTGGCAGCTCTAGAGAAGAATCCATTTTCTTGTCTTTGCCAGCTTTTAAAGCTGCCAGCATTTTGGCTCATGGCCCCTCTCTTTCTTCAACGCCAGCAACAGCAGTTGATTCTTTCTCATGCTGTACCACTCTGCCACCGACCCTTTTGCCTCCCTCTTCCATGTTTAACTACCCCATGATTGCACTGGGTTCACCTAAATAATGCAGGATAATCCTCCTATCTTAAAGTCAGCTGCAACTGATCAGCAAGCTTAATTCTATCTTCAGACTTAATTCTCTTTTGGCATGTATACCAGTCAAGTTTCAACCAGAGAAGCAGAACTAGTAGGAGATATATATTAGGAGATTTATTGCAAGGAATTGGTTTATGCAATTGTGGGGGCTGATTAGACAAGTCAGGGAGGGCAGCTAGACATCTTGGGCATGGGCTGAAATTGCTGTCCACAGGTGGAATTTCTTTTTCTTCAAGGAAGGCTCAACTCTGCTTTTAAGACCTTTCAAATGATTGAATGAGGCTCATACAAATTATGCAAGACAATCACTCTTACTTAAAGTCAAATTTAATTGATTATGGACTTTTGGTTTAATAATTGGGACTACAGCCTATGCAAGTTGACATGTCAACTAGACCATTACTGTTCATTCTGTCAGTTTGGCATCCATACACACCTCTATAAATGATATTTATGCTCCAAATAAAGGCAACAACAAAGTCACACTTCCACCTGACATCACACATCCTGCATACAACCAAAACACACTAACCCTTTCTCCAGAAGAGGATGCAAAGTGCTTGGGTGATACCCACTCTTCTCTTTGACATACTGTAACTTAAAAGATGTGATACAAAATTAATTTCATGAATACATCTTATGTTATATGATAAGGGGATAAGAGAGAGAAGAAAACAAAAATAATTGGTTAAAATGCATACAAACATATTTCATGACAAAACGAGGAAGAAATACTCATAACTATTATAGCCCTAATTTCTGCAGCTAGTTACATGTCTTAGTTGGTACTTATAGCTATCTTCTTCCACTACACATTCCCTATTCCCTTTACCTGAAGCAAACACCTCATTGATTTTGGTTCTTTACCTGGCAGGGTGACCCAAACTTTCATTCATAAAGGGTCTGGGCCTTTAGTAATCCTGGCTGAATTGGATTGTTGTAGTTTTTCATTTACTTTAGTACAGGGTGTGATGCTTAATTTTATGTGTCAATTTGACTGGACCATGGGGTGCTCAGATCCTTGGTTAATCATTATTTCTGGATGTGTCTGTGAAGGTGTTTCCAAATGAGATTAGCATTTGAATTGGTAGACTGAGTGAAACAGATTACCCTCCCAGATGTGGGTTCACACCATCCAGTCCATTGAGGGCAATGGTTAGAAGAAAACGGCAGAAGAAAGGAGACTTTACTCTCTCTGCCTGACTGTTTGAAATGAGATGTGGGTCTTCTCCTGTCCTCAAATTTAGACTTAACACCATTAGGTCCCCTGGTTCTCACACCTTTGGATTTGGACTAGAATTTATACCATTGGCTGTCCTGGTTTTCAGGACTTTGGACTCAGATTGGAACATCACTGGCTTTCCTGGGTCTGCAGCTTGCAGATGACAGATTGTGAGATATCCTAGCCTCCCCTAATTTTATATAAGCTAATTCCTTACAATATCTATCTATCTATCATCTATCTATCTATCTATCTATCTATCTATCTATCTATCTATCTACCTATCTATATTATTGATTCTATTCTCTTAAGAACCCTGACTAGCACAGGGCAAGATAGGTCAACCCTCACTTTTCAAGGATTCAGTATTTGCAAATTCACCTATACTGAAATTTATTTATAATCCCAAAGCAATACTTTCAGGCTTTTGTGTTCATTTGCCAAATGCACAAAGAAAAATTTGAATCGTCACTGGGCTTACAATTTCTTTGTTAATCAGGTCAAATCACTCCAGCAAATACAGTAACCACTTTTTTTGCCTGTTCTTTCAGAGTCATGGGGACCCCAAAGTGGCTGAATGGCAGTCTCAGCTTCCAGCTCAGTAGAATAATTTTTGTGTCTCCTGGTAGAACCATTCCTCCCTTTGGGACTAAGAGTTCTAGACCTGCAGAATGTAAGGTCATATAGACAAGTAGCAAAAAAAAATTTTTTTAATTTATTTGACAGAGAGACACAGCGAGAGAGGGAACACAAGCAGGGGGAGTGGGAGAGGGAGAAGCAGGCTTCCCGCCAAGCAGGGAGCCCGATGTGGGGCTTAATCCCAGGACCCTGGGACCATGACCCGAGCCGAAGGCAGATGCTTAACAACTGAGCCACCCAGGTGCCCTGACAAGTAGCAAAAATTTTGATAGTGAACCACTAGGGATAATAGTGAGTAGAGCATTCCTATTTCCACCCTTTGATTCTTGGACCTGAGAATCCTGGCTATGGGAGGCACAGCATGTATTAGATGCTGAATTAGAGCATATGCAGCCTCTTGGAGGACATTGTCCCAGCTCGGCAAGATGTTGCCACTTAGTTAGGGCCTTTCTTCAAAAGGCCATTCTACCATTCTGAGAAGCTAGCTGGTTCAGGATAGTGGGGCACATGGTAAGCCCAGTGATTTCCATGAATATGGCCCATTGCTGCTTTTATTTGCTATGAAGTGAGTTCCTTGATTGGAAGCAATGCTGTGTGGAATCCCAACAGTGGGTAAAGGCTTTATTCTATAAGTATACTCTTGGGCACAGACTGAATCTGCTATCCACAGGTGGAATTTCTTCTTTATCAGGAAAATCTCAACTCTGATTTTAAGGGCTTTCAACTGATTGACTCAGGCCCACCCAGACTATCCAGACAATCTCTCTTACTTCAAGTTAACTGATTATGGACTTCAATCACATCTACAAAAGACCCTCATACCAACATCTAGATTAATGATTGAATAACTAGGGACTTTAAACTAGCCAAATTGGCATGTCAAAAAGATCATCACACCATGTGACATGACGTATTCACAGGTTCTAGGGATTTGAAGGTGGTCATCTTCAGGAGGTCATTATTCTGCTTACTAAATATGGATAATACAAGGCAGGATAAAAAAGAAAAACAAGTGAGAGAAGAGAATATGACAAAGGGGTAATGGGAATGAAAAAAACTAAGATGAATCCTTTGGTGGAGTCAGTACATCAAATTGGCTACATGACTCTGAATATTTGCTATGATTTCTCTACTGATGATTTGTTTATGATCTTTCAAGCATCTGTGCAAAGGGAGACATATTATCTCAGTCACAGTATTAAGAAGAGAAACAAACCAGTTGACGGGAGAAGTAACAACCATGCCTGGTATTCTGGTACATTAGTGAAATTGGTGAGCATAATCTTTTAGGTTCTCAACAACATCCTTGAAATGGAAGCAGTAGCAGATGATACAACTCCATTTTATATAATATTTAGTATGTAACCAGCACAGTTGAGTAAATGGAGCTTACCCACAGATAATTTGAAGTGGACCACAACCAGCTCTCTACTGCTTCACTGTATGACCAGGGGCAAGTTTTAGGGTATTTGACAGTTGGGATGGATTGTACATGCTTCTGGCTATTCTTTATATTTGTTAATTATCATAACTGAAGTTTACATAGAGTATACTACTTCGTGTTGTACTTTAAGTTAAAAAAGATTGCTTTAACAGTCAGCTGAGCTGGGGCAAAAAGAACACATTGTTATACATAAGAAGTTGGATATAGATATATTACTAAAAAGAAACCACCTCACTTTGTCACACAAGTAAGACAGCAGACAGTTCAAAAACAGGTCCACGGGCGCCTGGGTGGCTCAGTTGGTTAAGCGACTGCCTTCGGCTCAGGTCATGATCCTGGAGTCCCGGGATCGAGTCCCACATCGGGCTCCCTGCTCAGCGGGGGGTCTGCTTCTCCCTCTGACCCTCTCCCCTCTCATGCTCTCTATCTCTCATTCTCTCTCTCAAATAAATAAATAAAATCTTTAAAAAAAAAAAACAGGTCCAAGTATATGTGGGAATTGTGTATATGATAAAGTTGACATTTCAAATTAATTGGCAAAGAATGAATTATTTAATAAGTTATTTTGGGACAAATTACTATTCACTTGGAAAAAATAAGTTAAATCACTTAGTTATAATAAACAGAAATAAATTCCAAGGTTAACCAAGATTTTAGAAAATTTTAATAGAAGGAACACTTTAGAACTTGTTGAAGTTCTATATCCTTACTTAATTTCTGTCTGGTTGTTCTACCAAATGTTGAATGAGGGGTGTTGAATTCTCTAACTATAATTGTGGATTTGTTTCTTTCTCCTTTCAGTTCCATTAATTTCTGCTTCACATGTTTTTCACCTATGTTGATTGGTGCATACACATTTAACATTGTTATATTTTCCTGGTGGACAGACTATTTTATAATTATATTAATATCCCTCTCTGTCTCTGTAATTTCCTTTACTCTGAAATCTATTTTTTATGATATTGATATAGTCAATCCTCCTTTTTTGGATTGTTTGCGTGATATGTCTTTTTCCATCCTTTTACTTTCAAATTACCTATATTGTTATACTTGAAGAGAATTCACGTAGACAGCGTATAGTTTGGCCATCCACTCTGGCAATCTCTGTCTTTAATTTATATATTTAGATCAGTTATATTCAATGTAATTATTGATATGTTGGGCTTATGTCTGCCATTTTGTTTTTATTTATCTCTGTTTTTGTTTCTGTTCTTATTCCTTCTGCATTATTGTGGGTTATTTGAATGTTTTTAGAATTCCATTTTGTGATCTACACTGTTTTTCAGTGCATTTCTTTGTATATTTTTATCAGTGGTTTCTCTAGGCATTACCTTGTATATATATATATGATGTATCACATTCTACTGGTGTCATCATTTAATTGGTTTGAAAGATGTATAGAAATCTTACCTCTCTTTATATTCTTGCACCCTCTCCCATTTGTAATATAATTGTCATAAATATTTCCTCTACATACACTTAGAACCACATCTGACAGTGTTACAGTAATTTTTGCTTCAATTGTCTATCACAATTTAGAAATCTCAAGAAGAGACTGAAAGTCTATTGAGTTTTACCCATATTTTTCCTTGCCTTGCTCTTTCTTCCTTCTTGATGTTCCAGAGTTTCTTCTTACATAATTTCCTTTCTATTTAGGAACTTCCACTAGCCATTTTTTTTTTTTAAAGGCTAGTCTGTTGACGACAAATTGCCATAGCTTTCTTTCATCTGTGATAGTCTTGATTTTCCCTTCATTCCTGAAAAAAGTTGTTATGGGTATAGGATTCTGCCTTGACAATTCTTACTTTAGGAATCTAAAGAATATTATTTCACTTCTTATCAATCCCCATTGTTTCTGGATGAGAAACTCACTGTCCTTTTAATTGCTAAGGTATTATTTTTCTCTGATTGCTTTCAAGGTATCTTTTTTTCAGTCTAAAGATTTCAGAAATTTAATTATGTTACATCTTAGCCTGGATTTCTTTGGGTTTGTTCTGCTTGGGGTTCACTCACCTTCTTGAATCTGTAGGTTTATGTCTTTGCCAAATTTAGGAACTTTTCAATATATCTTTGAGTGCTTTTTTCATTCCTGTTCTCTTTTCCTCTCTTTCCAGGACTCTGATGATACAAATGTCAGGGTGTTTTTGTTTTGTTTTGTTTTGTTTTGTTTTTAATAATCCAATAGGATGCTGCAGACCTAATAACTTTTTTCAGTATATTTTTTTCTCTTTTGTTCAGGTTGAGTAATTTCTATTGTCCTATCTTCCAGCTCACTGATTCTTTCCTCTGTGCCCTCCATTCTGCCATTGGGCTCATCCACTGAGCTTTTTATTTTGGTTATTATATTTTTCAGTTCTAAAATTTTCATTTAGTTCTTTATATCTTCTTTCTCCCCCTTCTCCTCTGCCTTTTCTCCTCCTCCCCCTCCTGCTCCTCCTTCCTGGCTAAGACTTTCTATTTCTTTGTTGATGTTTGTATCTTGTCATTTGTTTTAGCAGGCTTGTAAATGTTCACTGAAGCATTTTTATCATAGCTGCTTTAAAATATTTGTTGGATAATTCTAATATCTTTGTCATCTCAGTATTGGCATCTATTAATTGTCATTTTTTTTTAAAAAAAGACTTTTTATTTTTTAAGAGCAATTTTAAGTCCACAGCAAAATTGAGACAAAAGTACAGAGATTTCCCTATACCCTCTTTCCCCCCACATGCATAACCTCCCCCATTATCAACACCCCACACCAAAGTGGTACATTTGTTATAATTGATGAACCTATATCAATCCATCATTATTATTCAATGTCCATAGTTTACAATAAGGCTCACTCTTGATGTTACACATTATAAGGGTTAGGACAAATGTATAATGACATGTGTTGGCCATTATAGTATCATGCACAGTATTTTCATGGCCCTAAAAATCCTCTGTGATCTGCCTATTCATTCCTCCACCTCCCACACCGACTCCTGGCAACCACTGATCTTTTTACTGTCTCCATAATTTTGCCTTTTCCAAAAAAGTCTTGACTTTCCACTAGACCTTCTCTAATACCACCTCAGCAGAGAGGGGAAGGGTCATCCCCTTACTGACACATGGGGATGGAAGTCCAGTTTCCTCACATGGTCTTCACTGACACTGTAGGGGGTGGGGGTTGTTCCATGTTTTTCCTTCATCTTATGTTCACTTTATATAAAATGTCCAGAGTTTTTAATTGTACTTAGCAGTCAGAATAGAGAAAAGTATATCTGCTTCAGCTTCCTGGAAGCAGAAGTCCTCAGCAAAAGTTTAAAAAATTTGATAACATTGAAAACAGTCAAGGATGTGAGGCAATTGGTACTGGGATTATGAACTTCTTAAATGTTGGCAAGAGTAATTTGATAGTAGCTATCCAAAAATTTTAACAAGATCAACAATCCTACTTGTAAGAATCTATTCTACATAACTACTAACATGAGTACATAAATAATAAAGATGCTTATCTTAGCATTGCTTGTAAACGTGAAAATAATTAGAAACAATTCATCAACAAATAAAGAAATGGTTAAAAATATTGTGGTATGCAAAAAAAAAAGAAATTTTATGCAGTCACGATTTTTTATAAAGTAAGCTGCAAAAGATATGTATAGCATGTTCTCATTTCTCATACAAAAATTGTTGAGTGGCCTTTTCCTGTTGCTTAGAATTGGCAACTAAGGCTATAAGCTATGGATAAAGGGACATCAAGTATCCTATTCTATACGGACACCCTCCAAGGAAACTCAAACATTTGTGGGCTAACATCTCTATTAGAGCTTACAAACAATTGGGCAGATTAGCCCTCTCACCTCCAATCATTACCCCAGCACATCACGCACCCCTTTCCTTCAACCTCATTTATCACCCCAGTGCTTCTTACAGTCCTATAAACAAAAGACCTGGGGATAGTGATAGAGTAGGGAAAAGTCTTTGGAGTCAGATACTGTTGGCTTAGGTGGGAACTCTGCTTATTTTCCATTGGTTCCCATGGAAGGAGGAAGGGCACTGCTTATCCCCCTCCACAAATCAGGTAAAGGAGGGAGAGTCAAGGTAATTGTTTACAGACCTTAAGAATACCTTAAAAACTATGACACTGACATTTGGTTCCCCAAAGGAGTTTTTGGGATTTTAGCTTAAGCAGCTGAGTCATCAATCTGCCTATGTAATTATGTGAAGAGGGGAAAGCAGAACTGGAGACAGATGGCAGACAGATGAGAGTTGATCACAGGGCAAGGGGACACCAGTGGCAAGAAGGCAGGAGCTGAAGGCATGGTTAGCAAGCTGTGGTGTTTGGCTTTATGAATTCCTAGGAGTATGATCCCATATGGGTCATTTTCAATGTTGAAATCTCTGGAGACTGGTAGGGGGCATGGGAGCTGGGTTGAAGTGGTGGTGGGCTTTTCTCTCAAGGCAGTCAGAGTGCTGTTCTCTGGCCCCCTTGAGCCAGAGGAGCCTTTAGCTCCTCTCACCTTCCTGCTCAGTTGACAGCTGTGGCTCTTCTGCTGGAATCAAAATCAGTTGCTTTGGAATAGCTGACCTTCTCTCTTCCCATGGGTTTCTGCCTCTCTTCTGCTAATCCTGGGGTGGTTTCGTGGTGTTCTTTTCACACTAACTGTAGGAAATCTCCTATTTCTGATGTCTTGCTCTTAAAAAAGGTCTATCACAGTCCAGCAATTTACTCTCCTGGGATACTGTTCCTTTAGCACTCAGTGACTGGTTCAGAGGAAAGCAGGGCCCAGTTTCTCACTCTCCCTGGAACAAGTATCCTCTTCAATATCCGCCCCTTGCTGCACAGTTAAGCCTACTCCACTCCACTCCTTCTCACTCAAGGTGATATTTTTCATTCACCTTCACTGTTCTCCCTTTACTCTAGATTATTTTGGGGACCTGCATCTTTTAATTCCAATTTTAAACAGAGCTCAAATTATTTCTCACAGGACTTCTGAGCTCTGTGCAAAACAAGGGATACAACCTGGCATCTATTCTACATGTCCCTCAATAGTTCATAACAGTAAAGTTAATCATGAAACAAATGTAACCAGACCATATGGGGGATCTCTGGGGGTGGTGGTGGTGTCTAATTCCAGCTGACCACATAACTCAACAGCTACCCCAACCCAAATGCTATAAAGGGAAGTAACTTGGTTTTCAGAGCAATCCTTGAACAATTCTGGGGACAGAAACTCTACCATCTCTCACTCTTTCTCTTTCTCTCCCTCTCCCTCCCTCCCTCCCTCCCCCTATCTTTCCCCTGACTTCTGTAAAAGCCATATAAGTAGATTAGTAAAGTTACCAAGATTTGGAGAAAAAGCAATGAGTTGTTTTTGACAAAAATATAGATATAATATTCAGGGCTCATAAGGGTTCTTTGTAATGCACCTTCTTATACATTGTTGGTGAGATTTTGAATGAGTATAGACTTTCTGCAAAGCAATTTTGCACTCTTTATTAAAAAAATCACTTCTAGAAATCTGTCCTAAGGAGTAATCTGAAAAGAAATGAAAGATGTAAGGATGTGTAAGGATCATCATTGTAGTATTATTTATCATAAGAGAAATTGGAAACAACCTAAATGTATGAAAATAAGTTACGGTTTTTGCATGAAATAGAGTATTACCCTATCTTTAAAAATCATGTTTCCAAAAAATATTTGTATGATATGGCAAAAAGCTTAGTATTGAGACAAAAAGTAGAATAAAAACTGTATATACAATATTAACATAATTGTTTTATGTTTATCAATCTCTCTGGAGGTAAATCTTTTCTTTCCAAATGCTTTGAAATAATCAAAGATTATTTTTTTATGAGGAAAAGGTTAATTAAGAAAATCTATTTTAATTTGGCAACAATCTGTTTTGGAGGTTTCTGGTTCAGGGGTAAAAGCCTTTCGTAGGAGACATACAAGATAGAATTTTGGGGGGAAGATTCTTAGGAAAGGAATAGAAAGACAAGAATTTGGAAACCAGTTTACTCTTTTCCTCGATAGCTGCACAGTTTTAATATTTTTAGTTTTTCATGTTCTCCTTGAGTCCTGCCCAAGAACAAATAGTATTATTTTTTTAATTTGTATGTTGATCCAAGGGTGTGATAGTGTGAATTAGTGTCAGAGAGAAAAACTCACTAATCTTAACCCATTATTCTTTTTTATCTGCTCAAGGGTTTGACCTCTCTATATGAGCAAGGGAAAAAACAGTTAAGTTTAAAATTTAGTCTGAATAGTCACCTAGAAATTGCTGGTCTGGTATGAAATAAATAGCAATTTGGCAATATATATGAAGAACCTAAAATTAGTCACATTCTTTGGCTCTTCTACTTCTGGAAGAGGCAGACCAAGATCCAAGATGCGCATCATGGCCTAGAATGAAACAATACAAAGTCAACCATCATCTAATTACCTGAAAATCATGGAATGGTTAGCTCAACTGTGGATGGGATAAACAAAATATAAAAAAAAATTAAATCTTCTGTAAGTTTAGTAAATCTTCAGAGATTGCCATACCTTTGGGCCATCCTCCTCTTCTTAGCCCCATTTTGCTTATCCAGACTCAGACCAGGGTCAGAATGATAACTAAATAGATGTGAACACATAATTGTTTTTGAATGTTCTCTGAATAGTATGTAACTTGTGGGAAAGGAAATCATTCTAATGAGAGAGAATCTTAGAAGAAATCTCATGCCCTTTACTGATAGTCAGGACAAGCAGAGGTTTCAAAACTAGTCATGTACTAATAATGTCTGGGATTTTCTATAACATACAGTTGAGACTGGGTGGGCCTTTAACTGGCAAAATATCAGCAGTCTGGCTCAAAATCACGGGAACGTTTCTCTGGAGTCATGACTTTTTTTTTTTTTTTTTAATGCTGGAAGGAACTTTAGAAATCTCAACACTGGTGAAGAAACCAAGGCACAGAGAGATTAAATGATTAGGTTGGGGTCAGAGCAACTTAGTGGCTGAGCCTCCTATTTATGAAGCTTTGAAAATACCGCTTCTTAGAACCTGTATTCTAATAAGTTAGAATATACCTGATAAAAAATATTGAGAAAGATAGTGGAATTCAGTATCACATAATTTGTGAGTTGATTTATAAGATTCAAAGAGAAGGAAAAGCAAAAGACAGATTTGAAGACAAAAATATTTGGGAAATTTATAAATTGTTTGAGGAGAAGGCCCCTGAGATGATGCAGAAAGCTTGGCAGGTGGGGAATAAAAAGTTAAGCTCAGCTATCATGGGGCCTGGCTGACTCTAAAGATCTATATCATTCATAGTTTTGGTATGGATTTTCCAGTAACGAAGATAAGTTTCTGCTAACGCACCCATCATATCCTGATTTTTTTTTTTTTTTTTGCTTTGAACCAAGAGTATTTATTTGGAAAATGGCTTCCTATATCAGTGTAGTACAATGATGGCTCATCTTATATAGCCCATCTCCAAATGGCCTGAGATCCAATTTTAGCTGTAGGAAAATAAAGGCCTCCAGGACAACCACCTTGGATGCAGAAAGGGACCTTTTGAAATCACTTCCCCAGATATTTGCCCACTACTGGGAGATTGGTTAGTGTAGGGTAGATGCAGCTGGAAGTACTCTAGGTTGACCTAACTTCATGAATGACAGGCTGAGTGCCTGTAGCCTGATGGTTAGAGTATATCAGGGGAAGCCAGCGTTTATCAGTAGCCTACCCTTCCAGAAACTGGCACAGTTGGTGCTTTTCAGAATACAAGACTCCCTTGCTCTTCTAGATCCTTGAAGAGAAGAGATTCTGTAACTACTGAAGAGGAAGACCCAAGCTGGAGATGAGGAAGGTGTCATCTTATCTATTTCCAGGGTGTAACATAGGATCCTGGACATTCATTGATGATGCATGGAATGCAATGAGCTGCTGTATATCATCATTCTAAGATACATTATTTTTCACATTTTCACATTTCTAAAATTGGGATGCATCTTAACATGTGTCTGTTTGTTTGAATTTTCTATATTGTTGGTATCATCTATGCTGAGTTCAATTGCCATTAAAAATGCTTTAAAAAGTTTAAACTCCGAGCATCAGAAAAAAAATTTATTTTGTCATATAAATAGTAAATATAAATATTATTTTCTTATACACCAAAAGACATGAAAATAGAAAAGTAATCTGTAGGAACAAAAAGAACAGTCATTGGAGAAATACCATCATCCTTTATTTTCTTACAAGCAACATCCAAGTGCCTTACAGAACTTAAGAAATGAAGTAAACCATGAGCAGATGACTCTGTTACATTTTTGCATTTTTGTTACTGAGATACATGCAAGGTATTGCCTATCACATGCTGTATTAGTTTCCTGTGGCTGCTATAACAATGACCACATACTTAGTGCCTTGGCACAAGAGAAACTTATTCTTTCTTAGTTGGTGGCCAGAAGCTCAACATCAGTTTCACTGGGTTGAAATCAAGGTGGGCCCTTTTTAGAAGTTTTGGGTTCTAGAATCTCCAGATTCTAGAAGAGAATCCATTCCTTGCCTCTTCCAGCCTCCAGTGGCTACATCACTCTGATCTCTACCTCTGTCTTCACATCACCTTTCCTCTTCCCTGCATCAAGTCTTCCTCTCCCATTCTTTTAAAGGGACACTGGTAATGGCATTGAAGGCCCACATAAACAATCAAGGATAATCTCTCAATTTCAATATCCTTAACTTAATCTGCAAAGATCCTATTCCAAATAAGGTAACATTTACAGTTTACAGGGATTAAAATTTGAGGTCTTTGGGACCACCATTCAGCCCACTACACATACCAAGCAATGTAACTAGAGTCAGAAAAAAAAAAAAAACACCCAAAACTTTTAAGAATAAGTAAAAGAAAGGTTGGTGTGATTAATTAATGGTGATATTTTCTTTATGTTTCCTTCTGACAAAATCAGAAAATCACTGAAACTTGAAGAACTGGTATCAGCGGCTTGGAAGAAAATCTCAGTGACAACAGAGAACTCTTCTAAGGAATGTTCATAATGGCCCAGAGAACACAATTGGGTAGCAAATCACTTAGATATTGGCAATTCAAAGCGGGAAGTGATTTAGAAGGCCTAGACTCTGAACATGAAGAAGTTTTAGGAAAACCTTAATATGACAGATTAATTATAAAAATGGTCCCAAATCTCTTCACTTTGCTCATCCACACTCTATGCAATGTGACTTTGCAGCTTCTCCCATCAAGAGATAGAATCTATTTCCCCATCCCTCAAATCTAGGATGTCCTGTGACTGGCATTAGCCAACAGAACACAGCTGAAGTGACATTATCTAGGTCCAAGAGGCCTTGTTTCTGTTCCCTCCCCAGTCACCATGAGAACAAGTACAAACTGGCCTACTGGGTGATGAGCAACATGTGGTTCAGTCACTCTCATCACTCCAGCCAATAAAATAGCCCGCCACCCACCAGACCTGTGAGTGAGGCCATTCCTAACCAGCTAGCTCTCCGATAAATTGCCATCTAACCACAGATAAATGAGCAAGTTCAGTGAGCACAGCAGGGCCCTGCCCAGAGCAGCAGAACTGCTCAAGTGAACTGCAGACTCTGAGCAATAATAAATGCTTATTGTTGTAAGCCACTGGGTTCTGGCATGGTTTATTATAAGATAAAAACTAACACATCATGGGTAGAAAATCACCAGATTTTTATGACAGAATGAATAAATATTTTGGAATGAATTAAACTCTGAATGTAAAAACATATTTTTGGAATATTTTAATGAACTTATTTTGGTTATAATTTTCTGTTTTTGGTATCCTTAATGGTGACATAGGATAAAAATATACTTACTAAGAGGTCTAAAAGAGATCTTTAAATAAGTATAAAATAAAAATTTGAATTGAAAAAAGCATAATGTCATGATTTTATTGGAGGTATTTCTTTTTTTAGGGTTATAACTATCCTTAATTTCTTTTATCTTGGGGACTCTCCTATGTTCAAGGCAGAAGAAGCCCATTTCAGTTTAAATACAATAATTCTATGCTCAACTTTCTGCCACTTATCTACTATATAACTTCTGGTGATTTTCTTCCCCTCTTTGAGTTTCAGTTGCCCTATATGAGAAGTGAGGATGATAATACCTCCTGGTTAGGGTTGTTTTGAAGATAAAATATGATAATGCATATGAATGTGTTCTGTGTAATGCAAATGGATGAAAAATATTAAGGAAGCTGAATCTATGCTAATTAGCATATTTCTAAATATGTCCAACAATAACATTTTATTGGCTAGAGTGATGGTGATTTTTTGAATATAATTTTTCTATTCCATAAAGTAGATCATTTGGGTTATGTGAATACATCTTTTTTTGCTGTGGTTATCCCCACTCTTTCCTGCAACATAGATACAATATCATCTGTGAACATGACTTTTACCCCATCACATGTTGCTTACTGTTGGTGTAGTAGAATAAAACCAGGTGGTCCATATGCAGACATCCCAGCCCTAATTGCATTAGATTACATTTGTAGCAAGCAGATTTGAGATCCTTGTCTCACCTAGAGCCTCCCTCTCAAAAAATCTGCCTTAGTCAATAGCCAACCTATCCATCCATCCCCAGCCAACCATAGCTGATGGGGCAAGAAGCATACAACTGACCTGAGAAATTTAATCAGAGCTTCTTAGAACAAGTTCGTAGTGGTCCCGGTCGTGAGAATTCAAATTAAGACATGCTGAGATTGAAATTTTGGAGAGTGGAGTCTAACTGAATGTACATATAGAACTGGGGTCACAGTCAGTAACCTAACAGACCAACCACGTACGAAAGAGAAAGTTCAGGAGGAGTAGAAAGCAAGTCAGCACAGAAAATCAGAGGAGAAAATGCAGAACACTGGCAGAAAAAGCAGAGCTAAGGTCCCAGAGAGAAAGAGAGGGTGTTTCACTCCAGACTTTCAGTTTCCCAGTAGATTTCCCTACTGTTTATTTTCTGCCTGGAGATGTCAGCCAGATTCCTTGGACTATCTTTACAATGCCTCATTCCCCTTTTTATTTGAGCCAGTTTGGAGGGATTTTTGTTCCTTGTAACCAAATGACCCCTGCTGGTTTGAAAAATTCCCCTGGGTTTAGAGATGGCTTGGATTTTTTTTAGTCCTTGGCAGGGGGAAAAAACAAAGCCTGTTAAGAAAAAAAAAAAATGATGGAGGAAGGAGTCATTGAGTGGGTGACAGATGCCTGAAAGAGATTAGGGAGCAACAGAAGGTGGTGGTATTCACATAAAGTACGGAAGAAGAAAAAGGATTCTAATGAGATTCATTAGTGAAAGACCCCAGGAACTAACCAGAATAGTTTAGATGTGATGACTCCCCAGTGATGGTAAGAATGTTGAAGGGAGACCCACAGTGTTTTGAAAGACACGATACTTAATAAAGACCCTTTTCTGGACTTCAGTGTTAAAAAAAAAAAAGAATCCATATGTGATAAGAACCAATGTTTCAGGTTAATTCCCCTTTGATGGACTTGATGGTGATTTTTTTCATTGTAGATTTATTTTTATTATAGAGTAAGTTTCATATCTAAATTCTAAAATTAAGATT
Organism: Neomonachus schauinslandi; assembly: GCF_002201575.2. Taxonomy (NCBI): domain Eukaryota; kingdom Metazoa; phylum Chordata; class Mammalia; order Carnivora; family Phocidae; genus Neomonachus; species Neomonachus schauinslandi. The sequence goes on from NC_058410.1 coordinate 30,364,239, forward strand.
AGACAATATATTTGAACGTGGTTATAGCAATGCAACAGGAACTTAGCGAGCAGACAGAGGCATCTCTAACAAGCTTATTATTATTATTATTATTTAAAGATTTTACTCATTCATTTGACAGAGAGAGAGCACAAGCAGGGGCAGCGGCAGGCAGAAGAAGAGGGAGAAGCAGGCTTCCAGCTGAGCAGGGAGCCCGATGTGGGGCTCGATCCCAGGACCCTGGGATCATGACCTGAGCCAAAGGCTCAACCGACTGAGCCACCCAGGAGCCCTCTAACAAGCTTGTTATTAAGCTTTTGCGTTCATTCCTCTTCAATTGAACACTTGCTATGTGTCTGTCACTGTGCCAGGTGCTGGGGAAACCAAGGAGAACCATCTGGATGCTGTTGTCCCTGCCCTCATGGAGCTAGAGTAGAGAGACACAACTAGATAAATAGAGAAATGAAAGAAAATAAGAATTACTTGTTATTGATAAAGTGATAAGTGCCGAAAAACAGAACTTCGAGCAGGATCCACTGCAGATAAGGTGGTGTCTTAATAAGAAAGACGAGACCTGAATGTAACGTGTTTTAAACACTTTCAAGATAACCTGAGCAATTAGATTATCACAAGAATTTAATATTGTTTCCTATTGGCTAGGTAACTATTTAGGGTAAATGCATATCATTCTTTGAGGCACTTTTATAACTTAGTGATGAGAAGAAAGGGGGAATAGAGGAGGAAAACCAACATTAATTGGTGTCTGACATGTACTAGACATAATGTCCCCAAAGAAGCCATTATTATACTCACTTAACAGGTGGATAAACCAAGGTCTGAATGGTCAAGTATTCAAAAGCTCCTTCCATTACACTATACACTAGATGTAGATCTAACTGCATCTGCAAAAAGCAACAGACTACTTCCTTATCACCAACTGGATTAATTTTAAAATAAGGTTCCGTGAACAATTTATTCTTATAAAGTGTCTTATATTATTTCTACTATTTAAAGCACCTTTTAGGCTAATGATTCTGACCTAAGGGCTGGATAAATTCATAACTAATAATGTCATCTTCTATTGGAAAGGTAAAAAGCAGATTTTATCTGAGTATGGGGAGAGGGCAGTTGAAACATCCCACGTCCAGATGATGCCACCCAGTCCCATCATATCTGCTCGCTTTGTGCTTTTCTCAAATACACACCGACGTCAACCTAAGAGTTGAGTTTCGATTTAAGCACTGCAACAGCCTCACTGTCCATTTCTTCCCTCGAGCTTCCTTCACCATAGCCTCAGAGAGTCAATGATTCAAATTCAATCTTTTTTAAATTAAGTTTTTAAAAACTGTATTATGTTAATCACCATACATTACATCATTAGTTTTTGATGTAGTGTTCCATGATTCATTGTTTGCTTATAACACCCAGTGCTCCATGCAGTACGTGCCCTCTTTAATACCTATCACCAGGCTAACCCATCCCCTTGATCCAACATTTTTGGAGGTGTTGGGCACTACGCTGGGTTCTGGGGACAAGGATGATGATGTCGCTCTGAGAAGTCTGGTCTCCGCGAAGTTCTAAACGCCAGTTCCCTCCGCCCTTTCCACCTTTTCCTCCTCCCTCTGTCCAGGGAGGGGATTTTCAGCCTGGTCCCCCGGGGTGGATAATCCTTGAACCGGCAGGAGGGTGGACGTGCGGAGCCGGCCCAGACCTAAAGATCAAAGTCACCTCGACCCCAGCCTCCCGGAGGAAGCCAGAGGAGCCCTCAACAATGCAGCTGGCAGCACGCGAGCTTCCAGGGTCACAGTCAGCATTTGGAGGGAAGGATGCAAAGCTAGGAAAGAAGTTCGGCAAGCCATCTGCGTGGGCGGGCGCCTCCCCTCCGCGGTTGTGCGGGGTCGTAACCCTAGAACCTTCCCCGGGTGGCGTCTGCTCGCGGGGCCGTTCGCACACGGACCCGGCAGTCTCGAGGGCTGTGCCGAGAAAAGGCCGTGGACCCACGAGGCTGTGTAGACTAGCGCTCGGAGCTCGAAGCCTCCTTTCTTCTCCTCCCGCCTACTTCCATCAACTCTTGGGAGTAGAAAAGCCGCCAACGAAAACCCGTCATTCCCTACTCCGCCTTTGGGCTCGGGTCCCTGCCCGCCAGCCGCACCCGGCGCTCACCCTACGCTCACCACCCCCCGTAGCCCCTGCACCCCAACCCAGCCGACTTCCCACGGGCCCGACGCACAGGGCCCCAGCCCAGAGCCCACCCACCTACTCCTACTGGAGTGAGAGGGGAATCTTTGCTGGGACCCTCTGCCCAACCGTCGAGTCGCAGGGGGCGTGATTTTTTTTCTTCCCTTTAGGGGTCGCAAGGGAGCCAACAGCAGTAGGGCCCTAATCCATCCAGGTCTGTAACTCATCGTCTGATGACTGAAATCTGTCTCAGGGGCACAAGATGAGCGCACAAACTTAGATACACGAGGGCCACACAAATCTTTTATTTTCTGAGGATGAGTGATTTGATTTCCCGACTGGCATTTAAGCATTAGGAATACAATGCATGCCATCTTGGGGTGAATAGAAAAGTAAATGAAACTGAGGCCCAGAATATGCAGCTTCTTAAAAAATTTCCCAAATATTTTCTTTCTCTCTCTGCATTTACTTCTTTTGTTTTTCTGAGACAGATCCCCAAACCATGATTCTCAAAGTGTGGTTCCTGGACCAGCCACACTGGGAAATTGTTAGAAACTCTGGGACCCCACCCCAGACCTCTTGAATCTGGAACTGGGGTAGGGGATGAAGCCCGGTCATGGACTTCCACCAGCCACCTAGGCAATTCTGGATGTCACACACTGCAGAAGCCCTGACTTCAAAGTCTCCTTGGTCAGTATTTCCCACTGATCACCAAATATAACCAGAGGTACCAGATATCCTTTACCACTTCTCTTTTTAGAAAGACGTCTCCAATTTGACAGTAGAAAAACCTGATAGAAGCACAATGAATTGCTTGTAAGAAGTCATACAAGCAATCAGAATGAGAGAGAGAGAGAGAGAGAGAGAGAAGGGGGACTTCCCCAGCTACAGGCCAGTTTTAGTATCTGTCTACTCCTCCTGAGGACTGGAAGACATGTTTATCTTCCAAGCTTCTACAATCTGTTTTGGTTGTTCTCCTGGTTCTTTCTGAAAGCACCCTCTAAGATAGTTTTCATAATGAAGAGGCCACAGACAGGACACACCCTACCCCTCACTCCTATCTGACAAGCAGCAAAGGAGGTCCCCATTCAGTCCCCAGCTGCCATTTGCCTCCTTTCCAAATCAAGGCACACCAGGTACCTGGATGGGACAAGGGTAAGATGGCTGTCCCAGGACAACAGACACTGCAAAGTAGGGCGTGGTGGGTGGGGGAGAGCTGGGGATCTGGCTGGCCTAAGAGAAGGGCCCATGGGGAAGAAGTGTTTAGACTGTGGATGTGTGTATCAAAGTGTTTGGGGCGGTCACATTGCCACATTCCTGGGGCTGGTGGTAGCCAAAACCCAGTCGTTCCCATAGTGTTGCCTGCTCCTTTCAGTGAACAACCGTGGGACCCCAAGGACATCCTTGCCTCTTGGCTGAGGCCCCTGTTGGCAGGCCTTCCTGACAGCAAGACCCGAGTGTAGCCCTTCTGTTTGCTGATCTCAGGCCCTGTATTTGCTCTCTGAATTCTGGGTTCTCGATTTTCAGGATAGTCACATTGGTAGAAAACTCTAGACAAATTTGGAGAACACTGGGGAGAGGTGAAGGTGTGAGAGAGAGGGAGAGGGAAAGAGAGAGAGAGGGAGAAATTGTAACCTTCAGCATTGCATCAAAGAAACAAAGGTGTTTTGTTCGGGCCATAGAAGACTATTACCTGTGCACTATGAACACACACCCTTTGAGCTTCCTGAGACACTTTCAGGTCAGGGCAAGCATAGACAGCTCACATCTAGCTACTTTGTGAAAATAACTGATATTTGCACTGATCTTTTCTTTTATAAAGTGATTACACAAATATAATCTCATGTGTGTCCCACTGAGGTTTTGTGAGGCAAAAGAGGAAAAGTATGAGTATTATTATTTTAACACTTTAACCCCATTTTCAGAGATGAGAAAACTGAGGATCCAAGCCCTTTCAGGGAAGACCTAGAGGCAGAACTTGGGCTTAACTTACATGTTCCCTATTCATAGCCACATGCCTCATGCTGAGAGCAAAGACTTCAAATTATAGGAAGGAGGCATAGGACTTTTTTTTTTTTTTTTAAGTCCATTTGCAGTTTGGGGTCCACAGAATGCGCAAGCAGCAATTTCTTCTCTGTGGGCCACCTGAGTTGGGTGCTCAGAATTTTGAGCATTTGGTTTATAAGAACATGAGTGAGAGCTTGGAAATTTTGCTGAATGTGAAATGCAAACAGCTGAATCACTCTGGGACTCATCTCTGACTTGGATTCTGAATCTTGGAGCCGGGGACACTGGCCCTGTGGTTGAAGTGACGGAACACAGGAATTTGGGGAAGATGGAGGTGGTCAGAGCTTGAAATGTGCTCCTAAAGGTCAAGTCGGGGCTGGGAGAGTCCTAGGAAAGCCAGACACCCCAAGATGTCCTCTGATGTGCAAATGACAAGCAGGCGGATTAGGAGTGAGCAAAGTTCCCAGCCCTCCGAGGGCAGAGAATTGCACTTGGTAATGCGGTAGCCTTCACCGGCAGAGAACGGCCTCGCACAGCGGTTCACCTGTCGGGACCAGGGTCGCTCGCTCCTTCCCAGAAGGCCAGGCCCAGGGTTCCACCCCCTAAGCAGCCTTGGGGTTGGTTGGAGGTGCAGGAGATGGACGGAGGGAGCTCTTACTCCAGGTACCAAATTGAGCCGAGAAAAAGAGACAAAAAAAAAAAATCGAAAAGAAAGAGCAAATGAAGCGGAAGTTTCAAGGCCCTCTGCTAGGAATAACAGTATAAATAACCGAAGACGTCTTGTAAACACTGCGGTCATAACCCCGAACATTAAACAGCCCCGGTGGCATCTGGCGCATCGGCCGCTGCGGGCTGCGCTGGGGCAGCGAGTGAACCGGGTTCCAGGCTCCTCCGCCTCGCCTCTCTGTTTATCTCAACTTAATCTTCCCCAAGGAGCTGTTCCGTAGCATGGAAGATGTTTAAATTAAAACCCAGTCCGCCGGAAGTCGTGGCCGGGAGCTGAGGGGCGCTGGCTAACTGTAACCCATAGGCAGGCATGAGCGGTGTTAGAAGTAATTCGTTAATTACTAAGAAGAAATAAATAATGTATGTTGCAGCACTTCCTAAAGGTTATGGAATTTACACTTTTCATAGCTCCCGTTATTTCTTCACAGTTTCACATTATGGGTTGTTTGGGTTCATGTCTGCGCCTAGAAAGCTAAAAAACGTGGAATTTTACCTTCCTGCTCCTGTCATCAATTATACCGTGGAATACTTGAAAATCGGATTTTCCTTTTGGTGTGTTTTTCCCTTGAATCGTGTAACTGTTACTAACTGTTATCCTGCTCCCCCTTTTTTGGTTCATGATTACATTATTTATAATTGTCTTAAGAGTAACCTGCAAACCTGAGACCAGAGTTTCTTTTTGGGGTTTCAGTGCAAAATGTGACCTGCACCTTCGCAGTGGAAATTGTGTTTAATCTTTTCCATCCCTAGAAGTTTGGATTGAGGTTCAAAAGAATCACTTTTATTTTCAAGGTTCCCCATAGTCCCCGCTTTCAAATCTAGATCATTTTTTTTTTGGTAAAAATCACACCACTGTCAGGGCTTTTAGCAATATAAAGAAAGATTTATTTTCGAAAGTAGCAAAACTTGTTTGAAAAAAATATATATCTTTAAGTGAATTATTTTATAAATGTGACTGTCAAAGTCAGCTATTCTATGATCTACATTTTACAACATATTGTACAAAAGATACACACTGATAGGCTCTTATTATCTATTTATATATTTATAATTACATATTGCACTTGGACCAGCAAGGCTCGAAGAGGCATTCACGGTAGAAGTTAATAAAGTTAAATAGATGGGAATCTTTGTAAGTACAATTGATCTCCTCGGGTTTGGAAACGAATCTCCTCGTCGCTGTAAAGTGTTCTCGCGGGGGGGCGGGGGGACAGGGAGAGGAGCGTTGCGAGAGGGAAGCAGAGACAGAGAGCAGGGAGGGCAGGGGTCGCCTTCCCGGGGCCCGCTCCCCCCGGGAGCGCGCCTTTCCCAGACTCGCACCTCCAAGGTCAGGACGCTGTGGTTCCACATAAGCGGCTCGCGGTCACCACTTCTTTCAGGTCACTCTCGGGTTTCCCCGCCACCATAAAGGGCCACGTCTGCAGGAGAGAAGAGGGTGGAGGAGGTAAGCGGCCTTGGAGGAGGGGTGGGGTGGGCTCGGAGCCTGAGACCAAAGGAGAGGGCGAGGTGGGGGCAGGCAGTGAGTTGGAGAGAGGCGTTATCTCTGCAATTTGCTCGGTGTTCCAGTGCGCCCCGTGGCTGGATAAAGAAAAAGCGTTGGCGCCAAGTCACAGCTCGGGGTGGTAGAGCAAAGGGGGTTCATCCTCAGTTGTAAGAGAAACCCAAAGAGGAGGCCCTTGGAAAGACCAAAGTGGCTGGGGCAGCTGCCGGGGTAAGCCTAAGCAGGGAAGCCGAGAAGGACCTAGTGCCTAGTGGACCCCGGGTTCAAGGCGAAGTGGCCCTCGGGCCCCTCTTCTGAGGCCCTGGCCAGGTTTCCCGGCCCCCTCGCTTTCCTCCCCGTCTGTTTTTCTACTGCCAGCTTCCCTTTCCTCCGTCACAAAGCGGGCTTTGGACCACAGTTTCTAAATTAATTGCTGGCTCTTAAGGGGTGGGGGAGATAATGCTAATAAAAGAATATTAGGGCATATTTTATTTAAGATCATCTTCCTACTGGGCTGAGCGATCATCGCCTTTTCCCTTCCCCGAGGTGTTTTATAATAAAGCTCACTTTAGTTTCCTTATTCAAAGATGAACACAGCAGCAACTGTAAATGAAGTGATTACTTTCATTTTAGTTCCAGATTTCGAAAAGCTATTTACTCATCTTTTTTCAGAAAAAGAATAAACTTTTAATTAGCGGGAAAAATATTTACCAGGGTAAAATGTGGTTTTGCACCCCCTCCCCCCAATTCCTGAAATCAATTCAGTGAGAAGACAATTCAAAGCTTCCAACCTCTCCCACTAGTGCTGTCCGATAAGACGACTTTTAAGAGGAAAACCTCTCATTCTTATCATATATAAACAAAGGTGCTAGTAAGTTGTGGTCCTTGTTTTTCTTTAGAGCCTGGAAGTCTTAAAATGAAATAAAATAAAAAAGGAATTAAACTGTACTTCTTATATAGCAAAATGCATTTGAGAGAAATGAGCCTCAATGAGCATTACGGGTTTTTTTGTAACATGTTTTTAAATCTTCAACGAGAGTGGCCTATTTTAATATTATTTATTATATTTTAATATCACTTATTACACTAATATTTGTGAGAATTTACTGATTAGGCTGATATTTGTTAGAACTTCTGGGATTTATAAATGTTAATCTACCTATAAGAGAAGCGCCGAATATTTACGTAGTTGGGGACTTACATGACAATTTCGGGGCCATGAATTTGTCTGTATCTAATGGTCCTAAATATACTTGGGAAAGAAACAGAATTGGGTGTTTTTATGTACAAAAATGAGAAGGGGAAAATCAAGGTTCTCCTTCAGCTAAAAGAAGAATACAGGGACTCACAAAATGCCCTCTAGGCGCGCAGCATCTGGCCGGTGTTCCCTGTGCCACACCAGCCCTGACGGCGCTGGCGCGGGTTCGGGGATCCCTCCTCTTTGCCAGCTCAATACACTTGCAAACTCTTAATTGGGCTGCCACGTCAAACACTCGCATAAATCATCCCCGCTCCGGCAGCTTGCAGAGCAGAGAGCGAGGGCGGTGTGGGAGCTCCTGCAAAGGTCCCCAGAGGCGCGCCGGGCTGGTGGCGGCCGAGGTGCGCGCACAGCCACCCCGCAGACGCGGCTGCGGGCGCGCTGGCGGGGGCAATCGGGTCGCCGCAGCGGCGTCGGCATCGGCGGACTTACCAGGTTGACCGGGTGAATGTAACCGTTCTCGTACTTGTCGTTAGCCAGGATCTGCCTCAAGTGCGCGATGTAGCTGGACGCCAGCCTGAGCGTGTCCAGCTTGGAGAGCTTGGTGTCCGGGGGCACCCAGGGCAGGGTGGTCTTGAGCCTGGAGAAGGCCTTGCTCAGCACCCGCATCCGGGCCCGCTCGCGCGCGTTGGCCGCGTTGCGCTGGACCTGCTTCCCCTCCTGGCTGACGCCGCTCAAGGGGCTCTTCTTGGTGGGCGCCTTCCTCCTCTTGCCCAGGCCTCCGCGGCCCTTCTGGGGAGACCCCGCCTCGCAGTTGGAGCTCTCCTCGGTGCTCTCGTTGGAAGTCACAAACTCTTTGCTCGAGTCCATTTTCAGCCCGTCACAGTCCAGCATCTCCACTTCCTGAAGATCCTCCACATCGCTGAGCGAGCCGGTGGACATGTTTGGGGGAGAGGATGGGGGGGGGGGATGAGAGAAAGAGAGAGAGAGAGAGAGAGCGAGCGCGAGCGAGCCCCAAACCAGTGGGCCCCCGGGTGTGGAGTATGAAGCAGCCACCTCAGGTTGGGAATTGGAGTTGGGGTCTGGTTGAGTCTCACTCCCCTTTGCCCTTCGCAGAGTGGTGAGAAGGAACCCAGAGGGCTTCTGCGGGGAGGAACCCGGCTCTGTTTCCCCACCCCCGGAGTCGTGGCCGCAGAGGAGTGTGAGAGAGCGCTGAGGAATTTGGTGGACACTAGGAATTTATCTGGGGAATAGAGAGGCGGATCCTCGTAGCCCAGGGGAGGGGCCTGCGAGGCCCCAGCAGACTCTTAGACCCTTTTCACAACCAGAGGGAAACTCTTATGCACAGACCCTGATTTCCAACTTGCAATGTAAATCAACTCAACTGCAACACGCAAATACCAGCCACCTTCTTCCACTTTAGCCAAGGAGAGCGCCCCACCCACAGCCCCTCTCCAGGGCCATCTCCTAAGGCCTGCTTTCCCTCTTAAGAGGTCGTAGCTGGTTGTTACTGAGGACTTCAGAAAAACGACCGGATCCTTTTGCTCTATCTGGGCCTTCCAAACACAAATCTCACAAGCATCCCCCTGTCCCCTCTTCCCCGCAATTAAAACACCAATTAAAATCCAGAGAGCAGTCAACTCCTGCCTGCCAACACCCCTAAGACTCTGGCTTTACCAAGATATCTTCCCACCTTAACCGGGGTAAATTAACAAAACAAGTGCTTCACTGAATCTGTAGGGTGATGCAGAGAAAGTACCAAAACATCCATCTGCACCTGGTCACTTTAAAGCTATGATGGAACTGCCTGTGTGCACACAAACATACTTGACGATCGCACACGCAGGACAACACACACAGTTTAGTGGGAGTGGTGGTGGTGAGATAGAGTCCCACGAGTGTGTGGAAAGCATTTTGTTAATTGATAATCTTTTCTTTTCTTTCTTTCTTTCTTTTTTTTTTTTTAAAGATTTTATTTATTTATTTGACAGAGAGAGACACAGTGAGAGAAGGAACACAAGCAGGGGGAGAGGGAGAGGGAGAAGCAGGCTTCCTGCCTAGCAGGGAGCCTGATCCGGGGCTCGATCCCAGGACCCTGGGATCACGACCCGAGCCGAAGGCAGACGCTTAAGGACTGAGCCACCCAGGTGCCCCGATAATCTTTTCTTGACAAAATTAAAACTTTCCCCTAAAATTCTTTCTCGAAATGCATTTAATAATGTCTTAAGAATCTTAGCGGCTCTCAGATATTATCTTGCCTGGGACTTGTTTTCACCGTCCCAATGCCTTGGCCTCCTCCTTAGGGCCTCTTTGCTACCCAGGTTCCCCACCTGAAACTGGTATTACAGAATACTAAGCAGTATTATCCCTTTGGGCAAAGGTGTTTTTTTTGTTTTGTTTTGTTTTGATTTTTGTTTTTTCCTTTCTCTAACTCCAGCCTGGACCCTCTTTCCTGGAGAAGAAGAAAATCTGGAGAATAAGTAGAAAAGCAAAGGGAACCAGAAACCAAGAGATTGCATAAAATCGATGAAATAAAATCGGAGAGACGGAACGCATGAATCTCTCTTACTGATTCTTCTCCAGGTTTTCTTCCCTTGAAATTAGGCATCGAAGACAAGGGGCTGGAGCAACGTGTAAGAGCAGCTTCTGAGCTTTTGGCTCATGGTCTGTACCCCTCTCCTACATTCAGATATCATATCTCTAATCCTGGCTCAGCTGGGAATTCACTAACCTCTAACGTTTTGTTTTGTTAGCAGGGTCTTGTTTGCTTTCCCCCATGCTGTAAACTAAACAGATTGTCAGCAAATCAGTCTTTATTAATGAATTAGTGAGAACCCCTCCCCATCATATCTTTGCCCAGGATCCAAAATTTGTTAATCACCAGTGTAGAGATTTATGAGCTCTCTTATTTTCTGTTGTTTGTGCAGGTGGAGATTTAAATGACCATATCCACCACCAAGATTTATTGTGAGAGTGATTGATGTTATAAACCAGGAACAGGACTCTTCCCACAGCAGGGATGACAGAAATATCAAGTTGAAGTTGCCTTTGTCCGCCTGCACAACTGACCCAGTACTACAACACAGAAAAAGTATAATAATTTAATCTGAGCTCCAAGACAGCATGAAGAGAACACCCAGCAGGCCTGTGAAACATTTCCCCACTGATTCCCAAACTAGTTTCTTTGATTTTCCCTCCCTTTTCTTGCTCTTAGGAAGACATGAAAGTTATTTTTAGGCTAAAAGAAATATGTGAAAGTAGGCATCGGCCAGCACTTTGTGAAATGTGTGTTTGTGCAGCTACTGAGATATCTGCAAACTAATCACTATTTATTTATTTATTTATTTATTTATTTATTTATTTATTTATTTATTTATTTATTTATTTATTGGGGCTCTGGAGTGGAATCATAGTTAAGAATCAGAACTATGGCCTTACCACATACCAAGCTATTAAGTTGTATAGATTTTGCTTCTCTAAGCACTCTCTTTTGGCGGGGGGGAGGATCTGGTTTTCTGCCACACCTCAGTTGGTAGACTGCTCAGGCTGTTTGGGGGACAGCAATAATCATAGAAATAAGGACCGCTGAAAAGATTTCTGCTATTTTTTCAAGGTCCGAAACTTAAGAAGAGCAATTTCTGGAAGAGAGCAGAACTAGCTTCATGCCACAAATTGATTTATGTGCCTAGCAATTATTGTTTTTTTAGATAAATGAGAATTAAGTGCACTTATCTTGGGGTGATGCACTGGGTTGATAATGAACTTTGGGGTGTTTGTAAACACTCTCCAAGGGATGGTTACCAGTTTGGGATGTGAAGATGTGAAGAAGGCTGTTATTTAGGTATCTTGATGTGAAGTCTTGAAGAAAGTACATTAATATAAATAATACTTTTTTCTTTCCTCTTGACATTTTGTGTCTATCCCTGCTAATAAACACGAAGGGACAAATGGGTGGGAGAAATGCCTTATTGGATTCTACTAAGAAAACCAGTTAGGCTGTAATTTAAGCTGTGCCAAATTCTCCCCAAATATAAACTATATTCTGTGAGAAGAGAGGCACTTTTTGAGAAGCTGTATTAACTCTTTCGATAACAAGAGAAATACTTTGAACATTACTGTTTCAAAATGCCAACTAGAAAGCTCATGGTTTGAAAGCACGAGGTAGTTACTAAAAGCTCTTGCCTTACTTTTAAGAGAGAGTTTATGCCCCAGAGACATCTGGCCAATTTGCTGCACACTTCTAACGATTTGTTTTGCAAGAAAGACTATCTTTGAAAGATTTCAGTGCTAAGGAAAATCTATCTCCAAAGGTTGTAAAATGAAGATTAGGTGTGGAATGTGTCCTTGAACTTAAATCCTGGTTTATCAACTGATAAATTTTCAGGAAGTTCAAATTTGATTCAGTTGTGCTTGGATAAAATAATTTGCTTCCTTTTTTTATGAGAAGGAAAACATCGCAGGCTTCTTTCTAACTGACTTCATATGCCATCACATTCTTTTTCCCGGGGGGGGGGGGAATTATGTCTTCAAATTAAAAATTTAGTTCTTTTCTCATACTCTCCATTTTTTGGCCAGAAAGCATACAGGCTGGCAAATTGACGAAATTGCCAATTCTGTTTTTTCCCCTTCACTTCTAATGAACACCTCCTGTTGTGTTATTCTCTTTACTTAATGGTGACCATCACTTCAACCATGTCTGGACTTTTCTGCGCAAATCAGTGCTTCTTTCTCCATTCAACAAAATTGTTACTGTACCCTTTGCTGCTAATTGAGTGTTTTCCATCTCCTGCTCATAAGCCTATTGAAATCTGAGTTTATTTTTTTTTACTTTTTTTTTTTGAGAGGGCATGGCAGGGGTCGCTGAGGGAGATAGAATCTTAAGTAGAATCCACGCCCAGTGCAGAACCTGACTTGGGGCTCCATCTCATGGTCCTGAGATCATGACCTGAGTAGAAATCAAGAGTCAGATCTTTAACTGACTAAGCTACTCAGGTGCCCCTCCCTTTTTAAAATTACATTTTTAACTTAGTTTATAAAGTGAGCATTATCTCTCCTTACGTGTTCCAAATAGTAATGGTGCTGGCCTGTCATATTTGGCAGCTAAGGTGAGTAGAGCCCTAGTGAGTGAGATTGGTGACTATCTAAGGAGGTCAATATAGTGATGCGGGGTGTTGCTGTTATCTTTATCTGACATCAATTATGATCAGCAATCAGAAGTCCTCTTCATGTTCACCTACCCCCTCTGCCCTTTCTGCATTTTATTCAATGGATTGTAGCTTCAAACCCATAACACTAAGATTTAAAGCTGGCAAAAACAAACAAACAAACAAAAAGCAAAACAAAAAACCCCACAACAACAGTAAAGTTCAAAGAAAGTCCAAACTCATCATGGATTTTAGATCCAAGAAGTGACCTTGCATCCCACATGCTCCATGTGACTTTAAGAGCAGCCAAGCCTGTGCACATGAAGGACAGAGTTTACCTTAAGAAGCAAGTGGGCTGAAGGAAACTCAGGCAGATAGTGAGAGGTAAAACTTCACAAATTCAATTTCATGTCCTCCCAATCCTAGAATAATTGTATCAGACCTACTCGATATCAGGAAAAAAGGGGAGGAAAACCTGAACAACCCTCTAGTCAGGTACTGGGTGAGGATCTCTGCCTCCATTCTTCTATCTTATGTAGCATCTCTCCTTTCTGTTGTCACTATTAAGGAAAGAGTTGCTATATGAAATGAAAATCTTAATGGAGATGTGTGCCAGAGACTTCCCACCCATAATAATGAAGTTTTAGAAAAGCTTGCTTGAAGATGACTTGTCTGTATCTTAATGTAAAGCCTGAGAGCAAATCCTCCCAAATTCTCCGAAAAAGAATAAATCTTGAGGATTACATGAAAGATACCTGTAAAACACATATATGTTAAACATGTTTATTGATGGCTATAAAACAGAGATGGGACAACTTGCTGTCAACCTCCTTCCTGGCAGGTTAGGAGAAGATGTGCCCGAGAATCGAAACCTATTTCTGGTGATTATCTCCTTGTGATTATGTCCCTGTAGCAGGTGTTTTTCGGCTTGAGGAGTGAAGAGTCATGGAGATTAGTTCACAGGACCAGCAGCTAAGTACTGACTCCTGACCTCAGGAACATGAAATATTTCCAACTGATGTACTATTTTTAAGTGGAGCCCTAAAGTAATAGATTGTCAGAATTGGAAGGGCTGAGGACCAAGGAAGTCCTAAATGGTCAAGAATTCTGTACAGATTCACATAAGTCATCCATGACCGAATTGTCACTTGAACAATGTGTCCTGATTTGCCTTGTAATGCTCCTTCCACAAAGCCAGAGCGCTTTGAATTCTTTTTCCTATTTGAATAACAATAAGATATATGAGAAAACTTACATTCTGTTATCCCCTGTAACAACTGAATCCTGAATTATATAAAATGAGAGAGATTTAAGCTGTCCCTGGGTGCAACGCTTAGAACCCTGTCTAAAGGGGTTTTAGTAATGTGAGTTCTAGAATAACCTTGTTAAAATCTCATCTCTACTATGAGGGCCTGATGGGCAGGCCAAGGGCCACTCATTTAATGAGCACATCAACCTTCTTTTCTCCATCTCCTCTGCTAAACTCTGGTTCAAGTCATCAAAATCTTTTACTCAGATGAGTATAAAAGTCTCCTAGAGGACCTTTTGTTCCCATTTCTGCCCTTCTAAAATCCATTTCCAACAGAGTGGCCCAAGTTATTCTCCTGCTTCAAATCCCTTTAAGCTTCCCATTATGTTTGAAATAAAGTCCAAATTCCTTATCATGGCTGGCATGACTCTACTTTGCTTACCACCTTCCAAGCACACTGGCCATGTCTGTGTCCCTCAATGACACCGTATCATTGCTTACCTTGGGACCTTTGTCCCTGTTCTTTCTGTTTGGCTGCTTCTCTTTGGCTCTCTGCATGGTTGGCTCCTTATTTTTCAGGTCTGAGTTCAAACGTCACCTTCCATACAAGAACTTCCCTGAACATCCTCTTAGGAATATTTTTGTCCCATCGTCCCATTTTACTTATTAGTAATAAATAATAGAAGTCAACATTTACCAAATGTTTACCACAAATCAGACACTCTTGTCAGGATTTTCCAGATTAACCCATTTAATTCTAATAGCAACTTTGTGAGATAGGACTCTTACAGATAAGAAAACTGATCACAGAGAGATTAAGAAATGTGTTTCATTCAGAAAGTTGCTGTTCCAGTTGTCTATTGCTATGTAATAACCCCAAATAGTGACTTAAGTTATTTCTCTTATTTCTGTGGGTTGACCAGTTTCCGTGGGTGGTTCTTACTTGGGGTGTCTCATGTTGTCGCAGCCGGACGGTATCTGGAGCTGGAGTCATCTGAAGGCTTGATTAGGCTAAAAATCAAAGGTGACTTCTTCTTTATTCACATATCCAGGGTCTCAGCAGGGATGGCTAGAACAGCGAGGGCCTGGCAGGGCATCTCTCTCTATACAGCCTCTCCACATGGCTTCCTCAGCCTGGCAGTCTCACATGCCTGAACTTCTTACATGGTAGCCGGCCTCCTTCAGAGTGAACATTCTACAAGACACAGATGGAAGCTAAAAGTCTTCTTATGACCTAACTTCTGTCTCATTCTGTTGGTCAAAATCAAGTCATGGGGCCTTCCGAGAGTCAAGGGGAGGGACCTATACAATAATATGAATACCAGGAGGTATGGTTCATTGGCTGGGGTATGGATGGTTGATGTCATCCTTGGAGGCTGTTTACTATAGTGAATAAATGGCAAATCAAGGTTTAAACACAATCTGAGAGAGCCTTATTTTAAATAGCTAATATGTCCTCAAATTATTTCATTTAATTGTGTTTACTTTATTGTTGTCTGTTGACTCCCCTTCCTCCCTCCTCACTATAGTGAAAGTTTTAGGAGTTCAGGGACGTTGTGTCCCTTGCTCAGTTTTATGCTCAGAGCCTAGAGCAGGGCTGATATATAATATGCACTCAATAAATAGTTGGCAAATGAATGAATGAATGTAGACCATAGCATATGGAAGGTACACTGTAAACAGTAAGATATGCACATTATTTAGAGTACTAACTCCAAAAATATGGTGGCTCAGACAAACTACAAATTTACTTCTCTCTCTCTCTCTTATCTGTGCAGACCTAGGCGGGTGGTCCAGGGTGGATGAGTGACTGCTCCACAAAGACACACTGAGACTCGGGTTCCTTCTGTCTTGTTACTCTGTTGTCCCGAGCGGAAGTGCCTACCCATAAATAGGTGAAGTCAGCTTACCTTTACCCTTAACACTTCTCAGGGAGGGGGAGAAAGAGGGTGAAGGGCAAGTGGATTTCTTATAATGAGATCTGGAAGTTAGACATATCACTTTTGCTCCTGTCATATTGGCTTCTTTAGCTGGAAAAGGAAAAGTTTGGAAATACAGTCTCTAAATATGCTCAGCTTAAACTCAGAGTTGGGGGAATCCATTAGTAAATAGAAGGAAAGCCAATTCAGTCTCTGGCAGTATATTTGTAGCATAAAGGATTAAGTTAACATATATGGAATAGTAGAATAGTTTGTTTGACTTTGATAGAAAAATGCAGATCACAATTCTATGAAGTTTAAAATTAGTTCAAATCAAGTATTAGTGGGCTTCAGTTCATATTTGGAGCTCAGAAAAATATTTAATAACCTACCTTTGACTGTGTATGCGAGAACACTCATCAATGTGGGTCATTCCAACCAACATTGTCACTAATTTCTACTTAGTAAATGGCTTTATAAAGTTACTGTTTTTGAGGATAGACCAGTGAAAAATGTGCAAGTTGTTAAGGCTATTACTAACAACCATTAGCCTTCACTAAAGCCCTCTAAGTTGCTTGTTTAATTTCTATCAATTTCATCATGTGGTGGCAAGTTTGAGAGTAAGTAGAAAGCTTTTTTCTCCCTTTTTTATTTTTTATTTATTTTTAAAAAGATTTTTATTTATTTATTTGACAGAGAGATAGAGCACAGATAGTCAGAGTGGCAGGCAGAGGGAGAGGGAGAAGCAGGCTCTTTGCTGAGCAGTGAGCCTGATGAAGGGCTCGATCCCAGGGCCCTGGGATCATGACCTGAGCTGAAGGCAGATGCCCAACTGACTGAGCCACTCAGGTGCCCCTCTCTCTTTTTTTTAAAAAAAACTTTTTTTCTGACATACTTTCAAGATTTGATAATAGTTTACTGTCTCAGGTTGGGCTGCCATAGCAAACTTATGTTCTTATAGTTCTGGAGGCTGGAAGTCCAAGATCAGGCTACCAGCATGGTTGGTGTCTGGTGAGAGCTCTCTTCTTGGCTTGCAAATGGCTGCCTTCTCCCTGTATCTTCACATGGTCTTCCCTCTGAGTATATGCAATGAGAGAGATCTTTCTCTCTTCTTCTTATAAGGCCACCAATCCTATTGGACCTACTCTTATGACATCATAACCTTAATTACCTCCTAAAAGTCTTATCTCCAAATGCAGTCACAGTGGGGCTAGGGCTTCAACATATGAATTTGGCAGGGCAGAGGAGAGAACACAAATCAGTCCATAGCGTTTATCTTTAGAAATTGTAACTGGAAAAATGTGTTTTTTAATTCATTATTATTTCCAACTTCCAAATTACTCAGGATTAAGAAAAGATATGCCTAGGACACTTGTGTCATTTGAGGGCTTACTGTATATCAATGTCGTTATACCAGGGTCAGTGCCAACAATAAGAATAACAAATTTCCAGCATTGTTTGTCTCAGTTTTCTTTTTGAGGCCACTAGGAGGAAGAGCTTTAAATCCAGATTCATGGTCTATGACGAGGAGGGTCATCTGATACTCATTCCTAAAATTTGCAAAGGGTAATCCTCCTAGAGAAAGTGGGACCATTCTTTAGTCAGAAGCTCTAAATCAATTCTAAAGAACCCATTAGTAGAAGAATCTAGGAATTCTTTATCTGGTGCCTTTGAGTATACCACACAGCTCCCACACAGAAATAGACATGGGTTAGATCAATTCAGTAATAAAATTTGCCAAACGTTTTTGGGGGATTACTTATAGACAAAACAAACAGTGGATTAACTACACTGGGGTCTTTTTAACTGGTCACTGTGACATATTTTAGACAAAGCCAGTATTATTTTCAGCTAGAATGTTAGGCAGATACAATAACTTCCCCTCACATGAATAAGCGAGTTCTTTTTTCTTTTAACCCAATTGCAAAACTGACCACAATGAGATAATCCACCCAAAAAAGGTAGAGTAAAACACTTCTCAAATGAATTTTGGCAGAAGAGTGAACTAAGTGTTAAATGGACAATATAATGCTCACATCCCACTGAATTATAAAAACATGAATGTCCTTAAAATGATCATGAGTTTTGCTCTTCTTATCCTTTTCTCTTAAGTCGCTGTAACAGAGTAGAACACTTTTGTATTGTGTATGAAGAGACCAGGTCCAACTTCTGCTTACACAACTAACTAGTCATGTGAACTCGAACAAATCTCTTAATTTAATTTTGCTGGGTTTCAGTGTCCTGTTTAACATGGTGACAGCAGGGATGGACCCAATATTTGGGGTGCATTAATGGAGATGATATATGTAAAGTGATTTAGTTTGGTGTTTAACATGTAGTAAACACTTATAAATATTGGTGATGGTAGGTGTTATGATAATTATCTCTAAGGCTCTTTTTGACAGTAGCATTCCGGATTTTTTTTTTTTTCATTTCCACTTTGGGATAGAGGTAGAATTATAAGAGATATAAGCCTTTGAATAAGAATAACAACAACACACAACAAACAAATACCTTCTCTAAAAACAAAACCCTAAAAAAGTGTGTGTGGTCAAGGAGGAGGAGTAGTTTCAATAAAACCTAGAATTCTCTTATTTTGGATGAAAAGCAGCTGTGGTCTCAGTCATAAAATTAAAATTCTATTCAGTATTAAGTTATGACTACTTTAATCTTTCCCTTTACTTCCTGGTGATTTGAAGGATTGTTTCATTAACAGTCATTCTCCCCTCCCCCCACAAAATTTAATTTATTTAGTCCAGATCATGGTGGAACAAAGATACAGTATAGTAAGGGCCTCACAGTAAGTCAGTTATATCACCAAGCATTTGACCCTGGAGAAAAAATCACAACTTTCTACTATGCAAGTAACTTTGCTTTTTTTTTTTTTTAAAAAAAAGCTATCACCAAAGATTAAATGTTAGATACAACCACTTCTATTTGGGGTGGTTATTTTAAAATTGATACTGGGTTAGCATCCCTTTTGAATTTTTTTGTGACTTTTAAGAAATGTTAAAATTCTATTAATAAATGATTTTCCCTTTTGCCTCGGTATGGGTACATTCTAAATCATTGCTTAGGTTTCTTACAAAAGAAAATGAACTATTTATAACGAACATGATCTGCTTCCTATTTTTGGTTTAGTATTACCAACTTCGAAAATTTTAGACCTCAGTAAAACAAAACAAAACAAACAAACAAAATTGTTCTCACCAACAGCTAAAATGATCACATCCTAGAATCCTGGCCTCCAAGTTCATTCTCATAGAGAAAGGCCAATACCTTGAATAACCCTTATCTTTGGTATTCATGACTGACAAACAAATTCAGAGATTTTAAAGCACAAGACTTGTCCTCATTTCCTAGGCCTGCTATAACCAATTACCATAAACTGAGTGACTTAAAACAATAGAAATTTATTCTCTCACAGTTCCTGAGTCCAGAAGCTGAAAATCAAGATGTTCATAAGGCCATGTTCCCACTGAAAGCTCTAGAGAAGTATCCTTCCTTGCCTCTTCCAGCTTCTGGTGGCCCCATGTGTTCCCTTGCTTGTGACCACATTTTTTGCTCTTCATCTTACCATCACAGGGACTTCTCTCTGTGTTTCTGCATCCTTTCCTGTCTTTTATAATCATACTCTCATTAATTTAGGGCACACTCTAGTCCAATATGATCTCATCTTGATTCTTACCTTAATTATATCTACAAAGATTCTATATCTGGAAAAGGTCACATTCTGAGGTTCTGGGTGGACATGACTTTTGGGGAGATACTTCAACCCACTAGAAGTCTCCATTTTGTGATTTACACTACATATGACCATGACCAAGAGTCTCAAATTGGGTCCCCATGGACTGAAAAAATAGGAGTGGATAAAAGAATATATTTAGTCATTTATTTGCATAATGAAGAAATTTAGACTTACATTAGATCTTTATATATATGGAAAATGCAGCCAAACTTTACTTCTAGTGATGAGGGGGGAACCCCCAATCAATAAACCAAACATACAATAATGCTTTTTAAAGTGACACTCTTAAATAAAAGTTTTAAACTTACAGAACAGAAGGAAAATAATCATATCTTTTTAATAATATTTTTACATCTGATTTCCCATTAAATGGGGACAGGTAATAGAATCATGAAGCCTCTATTTTAATGTTACTCAAATACATACTTTATTATTTTAATTTTTATATATGTATTTATATTCATATACATTTCAAGTATTATGAAAGATCTAGTCTTAAAAATTATCTAAGAACTGAACCAACTATTGCATGTATTGTTCATTATTTTGCCTTTAAGCTAAAATTTTTAAAATTAGTCTATAGTTATATTAAGAAAAGCATGAAACACTTAAGAGTTTCACCTTTGAATTTTTTCTCTCTACCAAGTAACTATTTGATTCCAATTATTTTGCATTCTTAGCTCTCTCTTAAATTGCCTTTCTTTAAAAAGTGTTCAAAGTCTTGCAGCAATGTCCACAATAGCCAAATTATGGAAAGAGCCCAGATGTCCATCGACAGGTGAATGGATAAAGAAGATATGGCATATGCACACACACACACACACACACACACACACACACACACACTGGAATATTACTCAACCAACAAAAAGGAGGAAATCTTACCATTTACATTGATGTGGATGGAGGGTATTATGCTGAGTAAAATAAGTCAATCAGAGAAAGACAATTAGCATATGGTTTCACTTGTATGTGACATTTAATAAACAAAACAAAGGAACATAGGGGAAGGGAAGGAAAAATAAAAGAAGATGAAGTCAGAGAGGAAGACAAACCATAAGAAACTCTTAACTATAGGAAACAAACAGGGTTGTTGGAGGGGAGGTGGGTGGGAGGATGGGGTAACTGGCTCATGGACATTAAGAAGGGCATGTGAGGGGTGCCTGGGTGGCTCAGTCGTTAAGCATCTGCCTTTGGCTCAGGTCATGATCCCGGGGTCCTGGGATCGAGCCCTGCATTGGGCTCCCTGCTCTGCAGGAAGCCTGCTTCTCCCTCTCCCTCTGCCCCTGCTTGTGTTCCCTCTCTCTCTGTGTTTCTCTCTCTGTCAAATAAATAAATAAAATCTTTAAAAAAAAAAAGAAGGGCATGTGATGTAATGAGCACTGGGTATTATATGCAACTGAGAATTTACTGGACTCTACATCTGAAACTAATGACACATTATATGTTAATTAATCGAATTTAAATAAAATAAGTTATAAAAAAGAAAGTGTTCAAAGTCAACATCTAATGCTGGATAATCTTAGAATAAATATGGTACCCCTCCTCATTCCTTGTGGACTTTTATCCATTGGATCAAAATCTCATAGACTTCCCAAATAATAGATAGCCTTAGAAATAGTATGCAAATTTGGTGGCATTTCTTTTGTTTTCTTATTTATGATAAATTTTTTTTCATTGTGGAAGGAAGTCTGATGAAACAGATTTCTTTCTTTCTTTTTTTCCTTTGTGTTCTTTCAGTTGTGTTATTACTTCTACACTGAAACGTCAGGATATGCTCTCTTTTTTAGATTTAAAAATCTTAATTTAAAAGATGACATCAATATGGTACAACCAATGAAAATTTATTCTGGGCACAGGTAAACGTCTGTGTTATTTGGCTATTTGGTGGAAGCTAGAGCCAGTGAGGACCTGGGTCCACTCCAACCAGCTGCTCTGCCCAGCTCAAGTGCTCTTCTGTCCTCATCTCTGCTCACAGAACCTAGCTCACCACTGGAACAGCTAACGGAATTTCCCTTCTTTTTCATGATACAGCAAATCTTGGGAGTACACAATATTTTCTTCTTTTTTAAAATTTTTAAAAAGATTTTATTTATTTGAGAGAGAGGGTGAGCGAAGAGAGAGCACGAGTGGGGTGGAGGGACAGGGAGAGAGAGAGAGAGAGAGAAGCAGACTTCCCGCTGAGCAGGGAGCCCCACTCGAGGTTCTGGGATCATCATGACCTGAGCCAAAGGCAGATGCTTAACTGACTGAGCCACCCAGATGCCGCACAACATTTTCTTCTTAACACTGACAAATACAAATTAAGAAAAGAATGAATAACTGCTCTTTATAAGAGCCATTCATGGTAAAATTGAAAATAAGTAAATCAAATACAAACACAGTTACAAATGAAAGAAGGGTGTGTTTGAATCAAGGATTCCATTGTGAAAATATAAATTTGCAAAACATTAATTTAAAGGTCTTCTGAAAGCAAGAGACCAGATATTTATTCTGGCATTTGCCTTTAATTATGGCATTTTATGATATTCGGTTGAGATTATTATTTAATGGTTTTAAATATCAGATTCTAGTCTCAGTGAACTTTGGGACTGATTTCAACTTTAGCATGGAAATAAAAGCATATTTCTCTTCTTTCCTTGCAGGATATTGTTAGGACAAAAGTTCTTGGCTTGGACTGTAGATTCATAGAAATTATGGAATGACTTCAGTGGTATAGATAGAGCATGGGACATCACACAATGAGCTTTCTGGTGTCTATGAATTTATATTTTAATGCTTTGCAGTGTTTTGGGAAACATAATTGCAGTACATGACCTTGATGGGTTGAAGAATAGGGTAGAGATGACAAGCAAACACTTTTCTTCTACAGTTTTCTTTTTATCATCGGGTCTTTGGTGAGATATGAGAACTGATTTAGATCTTGAACAGCAACTTATACTAACAGAAACCCACTAAATTGGTGGGAGAAATACTAAAACCTGACCTTCCTGAGACATTCTTTAGGTGTGTTATCATCATTAAATTATTTAGTGATGTTTGGTTCAGCTGTGTTCTTTTATTTAAAAAATAGAACATATATAAAAACAACTCATGTTGTATTAGACGTTATCTTCAGTACTAGAGTGTTATTGACACAAACCATGTGAAACTAGTTAAAAGAATATTGTTATCTTAAGCTTCGGTAGATTTTTTTTTTATCCTTTACCTATAAAAAATATAGGAATAAAACATTCTTTCTCACACCCCAGAATGTTCATGAATTTTTAAAGCAAGTGATTGGTATTTGTTTTGTTTTGTTTTAATTATTCCAAGTGCCCTAGAAACTCATTTCTATTGAGAAACCAAATACCTGGACCAATATTCTTTTTTTCATAATATAAAAAAAGAAATGTCATGCAAACAGGCTGATGGCTAGTTGTAAGCTGGCAGCACTCTCTGTCATCCTACAATTTTCTCTACAGGGAAAACGTTGAAAGTGATGATGCCTTTTCTTTGACTGCTTGTTTCTGGAATGTTAAACTCTCAACCAACACACTTCACTTACATTGTTTCTGTCTATATAAAACCATTAGGGGGAACTTTCAACAGTAGGACAACCCAGTGCCAGTTTTTTTCCCACCTGAAATATAAAGATAACTGATAAAACTGGTATTTTGGGAAAAAGCTTAAATGATGTAAACAGTTGCCTTTCTTCTCTGTTAGACAAATATAATTATAAATTAAAAAATATTTTTGAATATTTTAGCTTTTTTATATTTCTTATCTTTTAGTTTTAGGTCTCGTCCATATTCAGGTAAAAATGCTCTGTTTTATTTAAAATTATATCCAAAAGAGGGGGCCAAATTGTCTTTTTATTTTTGGCTTTTTTTAGTTGCTTTCCTTTGAAGGCATGTTTGGTGGGTGATGTTCTACTCAATTAACAACTACCACATCACAAACCAAGCTTAGCCGAGAGCTGCAAACTAGTGGAAACAAACAAACAAAAAAAACTTAAGTGCCTCTGACAAAACAAGAGAGGGTTTAAAAAGAGTAGGCAAGGCGTAAGTTATCAGGAGGGCTGGGGGTAACTCTATAGGGTAAGTAGCTATTGACCTGTCCACGGAGTTACTGAAACCTCTCCTGGAGCTCCAGGAAGGAAAATAAAGTGTTAGTAGAAGTTTCCTGTAATCCTTCCTCTTCATGACATAGGATCCCTTGGGAAATCTGCTGCTATTTTTAGGATTTCTCTACTTCTATGTGGAGCAGTGGTTATCTTTCCAATGTCATGTTCTAGGTCCCTTAGCCAAGTAATCCAACTCAGTCTTACTGACATGCCATCTCCATGGGCAGGTCTTCCCCAGATGCCTATCTCTCATATGTAAGTTTTCCTTTTAAATGGACTCATTAAATGTCCATGTAAATGTTAAAATTTAGCTGACTGAAGCTGTTTCTTCAAAAGCCCAAACAATTTACGATTGCACTGAGTAAATCAAACACACAAACAATAAAAGAATCAGATTTAATATTTTAGAGACATTATGAGAGCATTTTAATTGTTGGAGTATTATTTAGAGTATTTCATTATTTTCTGGAGTATATTTTAAAATTATTTTTAGAGTACATTTTGGAGTATTTTAAAATATTCTTGGAGTATATTTTGGAGTATTTAATTATTGAAGTATTATTTAAATAAAATTCACCCTTACAATTCAATGATTTTCGTAAATGTACAGAGTTATGCAGTTATCACTACAATCCAATTTTAGACCATTCCCATTATTCCAAAAAGTTCCCACTTGCCCATTTGCAGTTAATTTCCACTCCTGCCCCCAGCCCTAGGCAATCATTGATCTGCTTTCTGTGTGTGTAAATTTGCCTTTTCTAGACACATTATATAATTTATAAATCACATAAATCAGAAAATATATGATTCTTCCCTTGCATTTTCCTTTTTTCACTTAGCATAATGTTTTTGAGGCTCATCCATATTATAGCATATATTAGTATTGTGTTCCTTTTGACTGGTGAATGATATTCTTGCATTTTAAGTTTTAACCAGGTATTTGGCATAATATGGAAACACAGAGCCAACTAAAGGACAGAACTTTGACTTTAGTGTTAATTTAATATTAATACTTTAGTATTACAACCATATGCTATGCGTTTTAAAGAGAAACAGTGAGATAAGTGCTTTCTCTTCATTTTTGAAAACTGTAAGGGAATATGATGACTAGTTTCTCATAGTTTCTATTTAGGTTTCCTATGGAAATAACACTGCAGTTTGTTCTGGGAAGGCTGTAATAGAGTTAGCAGCTTTTTAAATATGTATCAGTGACTCCTGAGAGATAAACTGTGTTCCTACCATGATCTCTTTATACAGACACTGGCTGGGATATGTTCTTCCCACCTCTAGTCCCCCAGGTTATAGTTGGTATGAAGAAAGAGAAAAAAAAGTGAGTAACACTATAAGACAGAAAACAAGGGCTTAAAATTACACAGCAGGGAAAATTACACAAACTACAGTTACACTCAACATTATGGATTAATCACAGGAATGAAATGTTGAATGAAAAATCAAGCCACAGAAGACTCACTATGACTGTTTAGGGAATATGAAGCTATATAGAAACACAAAACTCAGATTAGTGATTTTATCTAAGGGTAGTAGAAGGATGTTTCTGAGAGAGCACAAAACTAGATTCACTGGTATATTAAATAGATTCTAGGTATTTGCCTTCATGTGTCTGGTGAGGGTCTGCTTCCTGGTTCTGTCTTTTCCTTGTGTTCTCACCTGGTAAGAGGGGCTAAGGAGTTCTGTAGGGTCTTTATTATCAGGCCACTAATCACGTTCATGAGGGTTCTGTCCTCATGAACTGGTCACCACACCTCGCCTCCAAATACCATGACATTGAGGATTAGCTTTCAACCTATGAATCTGAGGGGAAAAATAAGCGTTCAGTCTATAACAGTGGTTTTTATTAGTATGTTCATAACTTACATATGTATAGTATAAATTTCTTTTGTGTGGATTAAATATTATATAATTATATCCTTGTGTGATATAAACAAGCCTGATACAACCCACATGTTTTATGAAGTCATTAACTTATCATGTCTTCTCAAATGACGTGGAAATAGATTTTTATTTCTAATAAAGCCATTCTTCGGTAGTATTAAATATTTCAGATGTTAACCTTCAAAAGGAAATCTGCTATCCCATCTTCAGCGGTATGCCAGGAAGAACGACCTGTTGAAAGTGATAACTTTAGCGAGGCCAAACAATTTTTTACAGACTGAATATCTTTGGGGTTCACTGCCTTCGGGATTGATTATCCAGTTCTCTTCCTCGTTCACCTTTTGGGACTTTTCATTACTCATTAAGCACCTCCATTAGAGAGGAGGGAAAGGAAAGGAGAGGAGGTGAAATTCAAAACGCCCAGTGTTATTTCAGTGTTGGTTAGCAGGCTGGACCGGTAAGAGCTATTGGACAGGCGCTGAAATTAATGGCTGTGCTAAATATTTTTGGTTATCTGTGAAATTCACTTTAAGGTGTTTTTTTCTTACATTTTTTAGATAGAGTTCCAAATAAAAATGGGCCTTTTGGATGGGTTCTGCATCAAGTGACAGAAAACCCATTATGATACATGCAAGGGGAAATTTATCGGCTCTTACAGCTGAAAAGCCCAAGGATATAGTTGGGTCAGTACACCCAGGTTTATGCACTTAAATTCATCATTAGAACTCAACCCATATTTCTCCTCTGCCTCCTGGGGGGTTGACTTCTGTATCAGGCTCCAAAGGGAATCAGAATCACTGCCTCAAAGTTTGAACATGCTTACACCCATGTATTACCTCAGTGGAAAAGGGAGGAATGCTCTTTTCCCACAACTCCAGCAAAAGAGCTCATGACGACACAGTGACTCTGACAGGCTCACTGAATACCACACAGACTTAACCCTGAAAAAGTCTGTGGTTACCTGCTCTTTCTAGTCTTCCTCTAGGTAAAGATAAAAACTTTGAGCAGGTCGGGGCACCTGGGTGGCTCAGGCAGTTAAGTGTCTGCCTTCAACTCAGGTCATGATCCCAGGGTCCTAGGTTTGAACCCCATGTCTGGCTCCCTGTTCAGCGGGGAGCCTGCTTCTCCCTCTCCCCCTTACTCATGCTCTCTCTCACTATCTCTCTTTCTCTCAGATAAATAGATGAAATCTTTAAAACTAACACACAAAAAAAACACACATTGAGCAGGTCATATCTGTGACCTTCACTTTCACTTCTCATCCTTGTAATCAGGATTCTTTCCTTACCAGTATTCTGAACTTGCTCTTTTAAGGCCATCAGCAATTTCTGATGATAAAAACAATGGTCTTTTCCTGGTTTACATCCTCTTTGGTTTCTTCATACAGCATTGGTTTATTATAAAAATTATATATGTTTTATTACGATTGCACCCAAGTAATGTGTAAGTATGGTTCAAACAAAGCAGAAGTATCTCAATCAAAAAATGAAGTCACACGTCGTACTTTTTCCAATGTCCTCTTTCCCAGTGTCGGGGTCACCAAGTACTGAAAGTTCACCAACTACTGTGTTCTATGTCTATCTATCATCTATCTATCTATCATCTATCTATCTATCTATCTATCTATCTATCTATCTATCTATCTAACATCTATCATCTATCTACCTAAATACAGGCATATCTTGCTTTATTGCACTTTGCAGATATTGGTTTTGTGTTTTTTTGTTGTTTTTTTTTTTTATAAATTGAAGGTTTGTGCCAACCCTGCATCAAGCAAGTCATTCATTACCATTTTCCCAATTGCATTTGCTCACTTTCTGACTCTGTGTCACATTTTGGTAATTCTTGCAATATTTCAAACTTTTCATTATTATTATATTTGTTATGGTGATCTGTAATCAGTGATCTTTGATGTTACAATGATCTTTGATCTATTGTAATTGTTTTTGGGCACCATGAGCCGAGCCCATAAAAAAGAGTGAGCTTAACTGAGAAATGGGTGTGCTCTGACTGCTCCATTGACCATCTCCTGCCCTGTCTCTCCCCCTGCCCCTTTCTTTTTCTCTTTCTCTCTCTCCTGTCAGGTTTCCCTATTCCCTGAGATGCAACAGTATTGAAGTTAGGCCAATTAATAACCCTACAATGGTCTCTACGTGTTTAAGTGAAAGGAAGAGTCACATGTCTCTCACTTTAAATCAAAAGCTAGAAATGATTACACTCAGTGAAGAAGGCACATTGAAAGCTGAGATAAGCCAAAAGCTAGGCATCTTGCACTGAACAGTCAAGTTGTGACTGCAAAGGGAAAGTTCTTGAAAGAAATTAAAAGTACTACTCCAGTGAATTTACACTAATGATAAGAAAGTGAAATAGCTCATTGCTGATAGGAGAAAGTTTGAGTGGTCTGGATAGAAGATCAAGCCAGCCACAACATTCCTTTCAGCCAAAGCCTACTCCAGAGCAAGGCCCTAACTCTTTTCAATTGTGTGAAGGCTGAGAGAGGTGAGGAAGCTGCAGAAGAAAAGTTTGAAGCCAACAAAGGCTGGTTCATGAGATTTAAGGAAAGAAGCCCCTCAAGAACATTAAGTGCAAGGTGAAGCAGCAGGTGCTGATGTAGAAGCTGCGGCAAGTTATTCAGAAGATCTAGCTAAGGGCGCCTGGGTGGCTCAGATGGTTAACGTCTGCCTTCGGCTCAGGTCATGATCTCAGGGTCCTGGGATCGAGTCCCGCATCGGGCTCCCTGCTCCTTGGGAGCCTGCTTCTCCCTCTGCCTTTCTCTCTCGCTCTGTCTCTCATGAATAAAAAAAAAAAAAAAATCTTTAAAAAAAAAAAAAAAAAAAAGAAGATCTAGCTAAGATCATTCATGAAGCTGGCTACACTAAACAGATATTTCATATAGCAAAACAGCCTTCTGTTGGAAGAAGATGCCATCTAGGATTTTCATAGCTAGAGAGAAGTCCATACCTGGCTTCAAATCTCCAAAAGACAGGCTGGCTCTCTAGTTAGGGGCTAACTGCAGCTGGTGACTTGCTATTGAAACCAATGTTCACTTACCATTTGGAAAATCCTAGGGCCCTTAAGAATTATGCGAAATCTACTATGGCTGTATTCTATAAATGGAATAATAGAGCCTGTATGATAGCATATCTGTTTACAATATAGTTTACTGAATATTTTAAGCCCACTGTTGAGACCTACTGCTCACAAAAAAAAAAAAAAAGATTCCTTTCAAAATATTTCTGCTCATTAACAGTGTCCTTGGTTATCCAAGAGCTCTGATGGAGATGTAATATTTCCATGTCTGCTAACGCAATATCTTTTCTGCAGCCTGTGGATCAAGGAATCACTTTGACTTTCAAGTCTTATTATATAAGAAATATATTTTGTAAGGCTATAGTTGCCTTAGATGGTGATTCTTCTGATGGATCTGGGAAAAGTACATTGAAAACCTTCTGGAAAGAATTTACCATTCTAGAAGCCTCTAAGAACATTCATGATTCATGGAAGGCGTCAAAATATCCACATTAACAGGAGTTTAGAAGAAGTTGATTCCAACCCTCATGGATGACTGTGAGCGTTCAGGACTGCAGTGGAGGAAGTAACCACAGACGTGGTAGGCACAGCAGGAGAACTAGAATTAGCAATGGAGCCTGAAGATGGGACCGAACTGCTGCCATCTCATGATCAGTCTTGAACGGATGAGGAGCTGCTGCTTATGGATGAGCAAAAAAGGTGGTTTCTTGAGATGGACTTTATTCCTAGTGGAGCTGCTGTGAAGACTATTGAAATAACAAAAATAGAATTTAGAATATGACATACACTTAGCTGATAAAGCAGCAGCACAGTTTGAGACGATTGACTCCACTTTTGAAAGAAGTTCTACTGTGGACATCTCAGCTCCTTCCCCAGTTTCGCTATTGTGGACATTGCTGCTATGAACATTGGGGTGCATGTGCCCCTTCTTTTCACTACATCTGTATCCTTAGGGTAAATACCCATTAGTGCAATTGCTGGGTTGTAGGGTGGCTCTATTTTTTTTTTATTATGTTATGTTAATCACCATACATCATTAGTGTTTTGTTTTTTTTTTAAAGATTTTATTTATTTGAGACAGAGAGAATGAGAGAGAGAGCACACATGAGAGGGGGGAGGGTCAGAGAGAGAAGCAGGCTCCCCGCTGAGCAGGGAGTCCGATGCGGGACTCGATCCCGGGACTCCAGGATCATGACCTGAGCCGAAGGCAGTCGCTTAACCAACTGAGCCACCCAGGCGCCCCCATCATTAGTTTTTGATGTAGTGTTCCATGATTCATTGTTAAGGGGTGGCTCTATTTTTAATGTCTTGAGGAACCTCCACACTGTTTTCCAGAGTCGCTGCTCCAACTTGTATTCCCACCAACAGTGTAAGAGGGTTCCCCTTTCTCCATATCCTTGCCAACATTTGTTGTTCCCAGGCTGTTTTTTTTTTTTTAAAGATTTATTTATTTTAGAGAGAGAGAAAGAGAGAGAGAGAGCACAACCATGAGGGGCACAGGGAGAAGGAGAGAGAATCTCAAGCAGACTCTGCACTGAGCAAGGAACCCAATACAGGGCTCGATCTCATGACCAGAGATCATGACCTGAGCTGAAACCAAGAGTTGGATGCTTAACCGACTGAGCCACCCAGGTGCCCCTGAAAATTTTTTGTTAAAATATAGGTTTTTTATTTATTAGTTGTATAATGTTTGTTTTAAAAATACGATAAAATTAATAAACTTAATAAACTGACAATATCAAAGTACAAACAATAGGGATTATTCTTGCCCAAGCAGGACTCTCCTTAAATATATCAAATAATGCTATAAATATGCCTGATAACCTATGCCTATTGTCCATCCCTCAGGCTCCTTTCATCATTTGGCAAATGTTTATTAGAATTTTCCACATGTCAAGTAACAGACAAGGCCCTGTTGACTTTATCACTCACCTGCCTCTTGAGCATCTTCATCTCCATCTGACTCATGAGGTTGGAATTCAAGATGCTTAGTTAGCCACGGCACAGAGTTTGAGGCAGTGGGCTGTGCTTGCAAACCGCAAATCAGCAGATGCCAATATTGGATGGACTTCTTTTTTCTCCTTTCATTTTATCCATGTTTTGAATTCAAACATTTCTCTGACGAATTATTTTATAGATTTAAATTTGTGCTTCAAATAAAAAAATGAGTTTGTTTGACTGCAAAATAGGTCTTAAGCAAAAAAGGATCTTTAATTTCCGGTGGCCCTTATTCTCTTTCAGTGAACTGACCACTGGAGAGAAATAGGTACCGTGAGAGCGAAAGAGTACAGTCCAGTCTGGAACCAGATGGATGGATCATCCCACTTCTGCTTGTCGCTGGCTATAGGAGAGATTGGGCATGATTAACCTCTTTTAGCTTTACAGGATTGTTACAAAGATGAAATGTTATCTCACACACACACACACACACACTAATGCATTCTAAGTGCTCAGTAGGTTTTAACTCTTACTTGACATACTCTATTTTGTGTTTTTTGAATGCTCTATGTGAAGGTTCCTTTCTCTTCCATTTTCTCTAGGTAAAACTTTTATTTCTCTGATCATTTAGATATATATCTTAACCTAAAGTTTCTAGAGAAATTAATCATTATAGTGTGTGAAATGTGAACTTTTAGTGAATTGTAAGCAATCAGCTCCAATCCTATGTGTTTGAGCAAACCCACTTAGCACAAAAATCCCTATATAATAAAATAAAGCCCATGGTATTAATTGATGTATTTCAATCAACACTGACTAAAACACTAATTTCAAGACGACTAAAATATTTGAGCAGTTTTTAAAATTTTTATTATAACAGGATTACATCTGTATCATTGTTATAATTTTGAGGGAACTACTAAGCTTTGTTATACAAATATAAGATCACCTTTCTGCCATATAACATTTAAAGAAGTTTAAAGCAAAGGAGTATATTTGAAAAATCTGTGTCCTGTGCCTTTCAAAAGATCAAATTTCACTGTGACAAAATTATATTTTATGTTTTTTCAATGCATTTGGTAATTTCATAGAAATACAGGTCTATATACTCCTTTTAATAACTTTTCTATATTAGATATTAAGAAATTACAAGATTACAAATTCATCTCATCAATATTAGTTTCCAAAAATATTCTTTTTATTTAAAAAGCAGTACATAATTTGCACCAAGGTGTGAAGGACTGTCTGGTTTGCTCTCAGGAGTTACTTGTTTATTAAGAGCAAATGTGGTAATTTGGAAAATCTCTGATTCCCAGAGAAATATTTATACCACATGGGCTGAGTACTTGACATATGTCATCACAATTAATCTTCCAATATTGTTTCTAGGTGGATATTATTGTCTCTCTTTAGAGACATAAGACTAATACAGTGATTTTCTGGCTAAGTTCACTCATTTAAGTAGCAGGGAGAAATTGATGGAACCCATCTTTTTTTGACTGATACTTCTCCACGGCCTCATACCGCTTCCTAATGACCCATTTCTTTTTCTTTCTTTTTCTTTCTTTCTTTCTTTCTTTCTTTCTTTCTTTCTTTCTTTCTTTCTTGAGAGAGAGAGAGAGAGAGAAAGAGAGAGAGAGAATCTTAAGCAGGCTCCACACTCAGTGCAGAGCCTGACAGGGGCTTTGATCTCACAACTTTGAGATCATGACCTGAGCAGAAATCAAGAGTCAGATGCTTAACCGACTGAGCCACCCAGGTGCCCCCTTAATGACCTGTTTCTGATAATATTCTTCATACAGAAACTTCTGAATGCCTTTATTTGTCAGATGAAATGGTGTTTTCTCTGAGATGGATTCTTGGGGACTCATTTTTAATAATTGCTCAAAGTATTTTTTTTTTAAGATTTTATTTATTTATTTGACAGAGAGAGAGAGAGAGAGATAGCGAGAGCAGGAACTCAAGCAGGGGGAGTGGGAGAAGGAGAAGCAGGCTTCCTGCTGAGCAGGGAGCCTGATGCGGGGCTCAATCCTGGGATCGTGACCTGAGCTGAAGGCAGACGCTTAACGACTGAGCCACCCAGGCGCCCCAATTGCTCAAAGTATTTTAAGGACATAGTTTGGTGTCTTAGAAATATGTTTATATACCTTTATTAATTGCATTAGATACGGATATTAACTTATTATGTTCACACTTTCATGAGTCTCAAAACTGAGATACTTTTGTTCCTGGGGTACCTTTGTTTCCAAGCCATGGCAAGTAAGCCTCATTCCTTTGGAGCAGCATCAACTGCACACAGAAACACAGGACTGGTTCCTGACACCTCTTTTCTCTCTCACCTTCCATATAGGATAATCCATCATTAAGTTCTGTTGTTTCTACCTCCTAAAAGTTGATGGCATCTATCCATTTCTTCTGTCTTCCCAGTCAACATTCATATTCAAGCTACCACCACTGCTCACCTTGATAGCCAACCTGGATTTGTTCCAAGTGGTTTCCTCACATGCTTTCTTGCCCATCTGTATCTATTTTCATGATACAGCCAGGGTGATCTTTGGAAACACAAATCTAATCAACTCAGTTCTTTGTTTCAAACCCTCGGCTTTTCATTGCCTTTAAAATAGAGACCAATATTAGTTTTTGTGGGAGGTAGATTTGAGTGTGGTACATACACCGATGTGGTGTTTCAAATATGTACAAAGCAGTCATGTCTTTCATGCCTTTTCTCGTGACTTGATATTATGAAAATTTACTGTGACCTGCTATGGAGACAAAAATTGTTTCTCTAGAGAATTTTCTGAACCATGATATTAGTACTGCTGTGTTTTAAGTTCACTTACATGGTTAATGTGGTAGATAAGAAGGTGGTGTAGTAGAAGGCTTAACAGTATGTGTCTGGGAGTCAGACTGCCAATGTTTGAAACAAGCTTCTCTGCTCCTTGTCACTGGAAAATTTACTTGATCCCTCTGGGCTTCAATTTCTCCATCTGGAAAGTAGAGGAAACAGTTCCTGTTGTGAGGATTAAAAGGGATAATACATGCAAAATCTGCTTTGGAGAGCATGGCACATGAAAAGAATTCAGTAACTCAAAGCTGCTTTCATTAGATTCTTTGGCAGATAAGCAACATGAAATCTAGAAGAACTATACAAATTTTTTTTTTCCTAAACTGCCATTAGATCGATAAATGAGAGCTAAGCAATATAAGTGTAGGTATTTTTCTTACATGTTAAGATAATTTTTAAATTAGAAGTGAGAAGGGGAAAATGACCATAGATAACTAGAGAATCAAAATAATTTAAGGAGAGTAATTTGTTCAGCTATAGAAAAAACATCGATGACTTTGTAGAAAATATGACACAGTAAAACTCAAACCAGAAGAGACAAAAATCTAATAGTTCTTAAAAGAAATTGAAAAATTGTTAAGACTTTCCACTACACTCCCCACCACAAAAGCAACAGGACTAGATGGTTTTATCATGGAATTCTGTAGTCTCTAAGGAATACATAACTCCATTATTACTTGAATAGTTTTAGAGGATAGAGAGAAAAGAAAGTTTCAAAATTATTTTTGTGAAGCAAGTGTAATATGGATACCAAATTTTAAAAATGATAGAGTACTTGAACTTTAACAGCCATTCACCATATCCAACAACATAAGTCCATTTTTATGCAAATCTTTGCAAAAATCTTAACCAAAATATGAGTAAAATACATATAAATGTACTCATACACTTTTATATGTATGGATGCAATGATGTTTAATATTAGAAAATCCATCAATATATTCATTTGTTAATAAATCACAGGAAAAAAACATATAGGCGTATCTATATGTGCTAAAGAATTTGAAAAAAATTTAATATACACTCACTTAGAAAATCTTATTATGAGGCCCCTGGATGGCTCAGTCGGGTTGAGTGTCTGACTCTTGATTTCAGCTCAGGTCATGATCTTAAGGTCCTGGCATCGAGGTCTGGGTCAAACTCTGCCCTGGGTGTGGAGCCTGCCTGACATTCTCTCTCTCCCTCTCCTTCTGCCACTCCCTCACCTCCTCCCCTGCTCATGTGCTCTCTCTCTTTCTCTAAAAAAGAAAAATCTTATTATGACATAATAAGTAGAAATCTCTATAATGTGACAAAAACATATGATGAGGCACTAGACACATTCTCATTGAAG
This sequence comes from Neomonachus schauinslandi, assembly GCF_002201575.2. Classification (NCBI taxonomy): domain Eukaryota; kingdom Metazoa; phylum Chordata; class Mammalia; order Carnivora; family Phocidae; genus Neomonachus; species Neomonachus schauinslandi. The sequence continues at coordinate 30,399,011 of NC_058410.1, forward strand.
TCAAGGGCAAAAACATTTCTATTATTTCTATTATTATTTATTATGGTTCTAGAAGTCTTAGCCAAGATAATTAAATGACAGGAAGAAATGAATTAGTAAAACTGCATAGGAGAAGGATCATTTATAATTGTTTTCAGATGATAAAATTATATATTTGGGTAATTGAAGGGAACCAACTGAAAAGCTATAGAAAAAATAAAAGAACTAATAAAGATAACAGTTTGTAAACTGATGTACAAAATTAACAATTTTCTTTTTTTAAATATTTATATATTTATTTGAGAGAGAGAGAGAGAGCTTGAGTGCAGGGTATGGGGGAGGGACAGAGGGAGAGAATCACCAAGCAGACTCCCTGCCAAGCAGGGAGTCCAGATGCATGTGAATTCAGACACATGAGATCATGACCTGAGCCAAAACCAAGAGTCACACGTTCAACAGACTGAGCCAATAAGGCAACCCAACATTTTTCTTAATACAAGTTAACAGCCTGCTAGAAAATAAAAATGGAAGGAATAGTTCCATTTACAACAACAACAACAACAACAACAACAGATTAAATACTTAGGAAAAATTCAAAAAGCTGTGTGTAATACCTAGTAATAGAAATTATTTATTGAACACTTACTATTGCCAGATACTGTTTTAAGTATAAATTCTTAATTCTTAATTTCTTATTCTTAATTCTTATTTCAACTCTCTCAGGCAAATGCTATTACTATTTTTGTTTTACTTGTGAGAAAATGGGGGCACAGAGTATTTCCTTACTTAAGATTTTGTAAGCTTGAGAGACTATACTCCTAATCAGTTGAATATAATTCCTCCTGGGCAGTATAAAACTCTCTGAAAAACATTTTAATAAATTGGAAAAAAAATCCACTATAAAAACATACATTGTTCTTGGTGTGAAGACTCAAAATTTTGAAGATATAATTTTTCCTTATAAAAATAAATTTATTGTAACACCAATACAAATACACTGATGATTTTTTGAAACTAGATAAGGTAGATCTTCTGTTGCCAAAAAAGATTATTAATAAAGTAATAAAAGAGGAATGATGCCTTATATAAAAATCTATTATGAATATGTTAATTTAAATAATTGTGCATTGACACCCAAGTAAGCAATACATTACTGGAATGATATAAAGTGCCCAGAAATCCAAATATAAATGAAAATTTAGTTTCTGAAAAGAGTGGTATTTCAGATCAGTAGAAAAATATATTTCTTCATACAAATAAGCTGCATCCTTACTTCACTGCTTTAACCCAAATACATTCTAAATGGTCTAAACACTTAAAAGTAAGAAAAAATTAAAACTATAAAACTACTAGAAGAAAAGTGAAGAACTTTTTAAAAATATATAATTTTAGAGTGAGTGTGTGTGTGTGTATGGGGGGAGGGCTTTCCAAACAAACACAAAACCTGAAAGTCATGAGAGGAAATAGTAATAAATGTGCTTACATGCACATTGTAAAATCCAAAGACAGATTTCAAATAGAAAAAGTATTTGGAAATACAGACCGAAGATCCATGTCCTTAATCTATTAAGAACTTCGCAAACCAAAATGTAAAAAGCCAACAACTCAAATAACAACATGGATAGAAGATACAAAAGAAAAGACTTATTTTCCATCATATAAAACTTTTGAACAAAAAGTCATCTACCACTATCCTACGATAAACCACCTTCATATATATATCTTATTAAAATCTTTTCTATGAATATGTTTTCCACAAAAATGGAATTAGATTTTATAATAACCTCTTCTGTTATCTTGCACATTATAAATATCTTTGGATATCATTAAATGTTCTTCTATGACATAATTGAGTGGCAAATTCATTTTTTATGTCATATATATTTGTTCCCAGTTTTTTGTTATTGTGAATATAACTTAAGTAAAATCTTTGTGTACATCCCTAATTATTTCTAGTGAATAAATTCTCAGAAATATAATTGCTAGATTAAAGGGCATATGAATTTTAAAATCTTTTAAATAATAATTTTGGACATTCTTAGATTGCTCTAATTTATACATTTTCAAGCAGTATTTGGAAGCAGCTGTCTCACTGGATTCTTGTTAAAGTTGGATATTACTATGTTAAGAAATCTTGACTAGTTAGACCATTGGAAAAGGTATCCTATTATTATTTTAATATTATATAAATGATTACTATGGCTGCTGAGTTTTTTGCATGATTTTAGGCATTCATTTAATTTGGAAATGTTGAGTTTTCTTTGGCTAAAATAACTACCTGGATTAGAAAAAAATGGTCTGATCATTTTAATTTCTATAATCACTAGAGTAGGTATTCTTGCCATCAGTTTAGGAATAGTGTCACAAATAGTATCTTAACTGATGAACTCTTAAGTAGCTGCAGTTAGTCAGGGAACCTACATATGCAGATTCACCAAGCACTCAGGCAAGAAGAAAAACCTGGTGAATTATCACAGAATTCAGATGGTTCTTCAGTGTTCTTGATGATGGTAACGTTTTTACAACTGCTTCCTATACCTTTTTCCTTATGATTTCTTTACATAATAAACCTGATAATTTAGAACTCTCCCTTCACAGGGGTTGGTTTCATTTCCAACAGTCTAGGGAAGACACAAACAGCTCCGTGTTACATTGTCAATTAAACCAAGGTGGAAGAGGGGGGAGGGGGGAGGAGTGATAAATGAGCAGTCATTTCAATGTTTTCTTTCCAGCAGAAATCAGAGCCAGATTACACTTTATCTCGCCCTGACTTTTAGCAAGATAGATAGCTACGCAAAATTTTCAGGTTCAAATAGTCTCCATCAAAAGGGCTAAAACGCTATCTTCTGGACACACTGAACTTTCATCTTTTTAACTGAAGGGATCCGATTTCTTTTACTGAATAAGAAAGAATTTATTCAAATTATCTTCCCAGTCTTAGGTCTTTAACCAACATAAAGGCAAACAATGAAAGAAATTAACATCACCGCTGGATGCAGAAATTTTAAGATATTGTACAAAAAGTGCTGTGTCAGATCCTGAAAGCAAAGTGATTAGGTTTACTTGTTATCAACAGTCCCAGTTCTTGTTCAGAGCTACCTATTTTAGGTGTCTAGCCTTACATCTTTGCATTACCTGATAATGTAGCGTTAGCCTTAAAGCTGAGGCAACAATAAATTACATTACAAGCATATACTGTTGAAAAATAATTCCTTTTGATTGAATTGCAAGTTAGAAATTTACCTATTTATCTTTGTTGATCGTACAGACGTCTTTGGTTTTTAGAGGACTTTAATGCAGCACTTTACGTACTAAAGACAAATAAATCCTAAGAAATGCAGTAAGTTCTAAAATGTAGGAAGAATGAATTTGACGGTGGTTTGTTCTTTTATTAGGTGTAGGAGCTGTAAATGCAATAGTTGTGGGTAGAATTGGTGAGGCCAGGATCAAAGTTATCTTCAATTAAGAACCACAGTTACACGGTCCTATTCCATATTAAGTGGAATTAAATTTCAGGTTCAAATTTGTCAGTGCTCTAAAAACCAACAAGCAAAAGACAAAAAAAAGAAAAAACCCTAAAGACTTCGAAACGACTTCACTGATATATGACCCGGATGCTGCCAGACCAAACGAGTTTTACCAAGATGGGCCCTGCAGCGTGGGCTCAGGACTGGGTCACCTGCAGGGCAGCCCCCCCAGATCTCAGATTTGGTGACTTTCCCAGAACCTGGGGGGAAGGTGCGACTGGAGAGTGAGCGGAAATCTCCCCGGACTGGCCTGGAGGCGGCAGCCGGAACCCCGGAGCCGGGAGAGGGCCCTTGGGCTGCCAGGGGCCCCGCAGCGCGTCTTCAGGTGAAGACGCGCCTCTCCGAGGCGGTGTGCGCCCCTTTGGGTCGGGAGCAGGTGGGAGGATCCTGCTTTCCGCCCCAGGACGGCCCGGGGTCAGAGGGACTGTCCTCCGTTGCACTGCCCAGTCAATTTGTCAAGGTCCCGCATCGGATAAATAGCTGTCTCCCTAGACCTTTATAGTGACTAATCCAAATAAATCGCAGTCACTTTTACTGAGCGCGTCAGGGGGCAGCCGGGCTTTAATGGCTGTGCCTCCCAGACCTCCGGGGAAGGCTCACCCCGGCCTCCGCGCGCACCGCAGCGCCCCTGCCCGGCCCCGGAGCCTCAGCCTGCGACGCCGGCCACTGCGCGGGGTCGCAGCCCAGCCCCAGCACGCTGGCGTGATCCGCCAGCTGGCGTTGTCCTCTGGGCTTCCTGGGGAAAAAGCGAGGGAAAAGCCTCTCGTCTGTGTGTGTGTGTGGGCTTGTCTGGAATTTTACCGCCTTGTCTTGGTGTGAAGATCTCTCCTCTGGGATATTATTTGCTCCCTACCTTTCCAACCCCCTTGCCCTGCTGTTCTAAGCCTTGGAAATTGGAAATACCTTCTGCGTCCCTCTTGAAGCCTTTGGGCCAATCAATCGGATCTTCCCGATTTCCTCTGGGATCTTTAAAGCTTTGATCCCCAAACTTAGAGCTTCATCTTCCCCACTTCCATCCTTCCCCTCTGGGATCCCTCTGGATGCCTGCTCAAAATACCTGCTGGCGCCAGAGGAAATTCACTTGTAACAGATACCCCGCGGGTGTAAAACCAACACTCTGCTTCCAGGGTCATTTTCCTCCCCAGCTTCTGCCCCATCAACTTGTCGCTTAGCGAGCGCTAACACCGGGAATTATTGTGAATCCTGAGTGCCTAGCTGGACGATTTGGAACCACTTTAATAGCCCCGATGATTGCTATTGTACACGTTGCTTCCCCGCCTCTGCCCTCCTCCGCGGGGTGCACAGGCCTCTGTGAGACAATTAACCAGAGGCCAAGATTAGTCCACAGGTAGCTTTTGTCTAAGGATCTAGCAGGTCTTCAAGCAAACCGTAAAATATCTAAAGTAAAGCCCAATTATTCCATTTGCTTCCCAAACCACTGTTGAAGTAAAAAATTAAAAAAAAAAAAATCTGAGGAAAGCAGCAAAGTTTTGTTTTGGTGAATTAAATAAAATAGAAGGGTTGAGCAGGTAATATAATTTTGCAGTGGACTTATTTGCAGACATCATTTACATTTCATATGTAAGATGTGTCCCTCATAAAGAATCCGTAGGATATGAATGTAGATGGCCAGGATGTTGAGAGAAATGATTAATGCAAGGGGAGATGAACTTTCTTTTCCTAAGCGTTTGTAAGAAGGTTTAATGGGTTTTATTTGTACAAATAAAACATTATTAAAACATTTCTTTTCACAAAAGCAAAACCAATTAGTCCTGTAATTAAATATTTTTGATCATTAAAGAATTTTCCTTTTTTTTTTTTCAAAATTTTATTTAAATTCAAGGTAATATAGTCTTAGTTTCAGGGATAGACTTTAGTGATTCATTGGTTGCATATAACACCCAGTGCTCATTCCATCAAGTGCTCTCCTTGATGCCCATCACCCAGTTACCCCACCTCCCCTCCCATCTCCCCTCCAGCAACCCTCAGTTTGTTTCCTATGTTTAAGAGTCTCTTATGGTTTGCCTTAAAGAATTTTCTTATGCAATTTTATCTATCCCAACCTTTTCAAATTTTACTCTTTACAAATTATTTGGCATGCATATGATTATTGTGCTAAGCCCCTAAGCATTATAAAATGCTGAAAAGAAAGTATATGTTGTATTTATATTTCTAAACATTTAAGTTTGTTAGAGAGATAGTGGATACTTTTGAAAATTCACCTGAAAATTGTCTTTCAAAAGGGAAGGCATAGCTCTGGAGTTGCTCTCTGCTTGGCCCTGCCTTTGTGCTGCTGATCAGAGCTCTAAATGCTCACAGAACTCAGTCTGGTTGATAGCCAGAGAGGGAAGTCTATTTTACTCCAACTTCTCTGTCACCTAGGACATCTTGGGATGAGCTCAGCTGGCTCGAGATGCAATTTTCAGCCAAGTTCCATGATGCTCCATGTTTTTCTACTGTGGTATCACTCTTATGGTCATGGACTTCTGGAACTCTGCTGAGCAGAGAGTTTCCCCATTTCTGTGATCACTTCTGGAGACCTTGCCTGATTTGTATCCAGAGATGGAGTTTAAAAGGTGGTTGAAGGTAACGTACAGACACATGCTAGGAGTTAGTAACATCTTCTTGTGGGAAAAATTTACCATATTTCGGATTTGGAGCTCTTAGTGGAGCCAAGGGTGACATATAATTTTTGTTACTTGAGATATTTCTTGTTTATAAAGTTTTCCATTTTGTTTTTCGGCCAAAGAGAAATGGCAGAAAATATCTGTATATGAAAATTGTAACTTAAAGACAGCATCTTCTGGGCTCCAGGAAAGCTAGCATGATTTTAAGAATAACAAGGAGAACATATGAAATACTCTGCAAATTAGAGGTAATGTCAATGTTATTGCTGTTCCTTGAACCTTTCAGAGAGCAAGGGGGAGGGACTGGGGCAGGGGGAGTTTCTTAGGATTCCCAAATTAAATTTCTGAGTTGTCCATTATGGAATTTATTTCACAATTAAAGTGTGCAAGCTCAGTTAACCAATAGAATTTTCTATTCTCATGCCAGAGTATTTTGGTGGGTGACAGAGCATAACAGTGTTGTTTTATTATTATTAACGTGAAAAAAAGTCATTTTTTGGCAACACCCAAGGTAAATGATTAGCTTCAGCTTAATGCTGACGAGCATGAAAACAAAGCTTTATTTGGGCAAATCAAATTATTATAGTATTAGGACAGAAAAATGGCAACAAAGGAATGGAGAACAAAAGATAAAGATAAAAATAGTAATGCCAATTGTGATGACTGTATCACTTTTGGTTTTCCACCTCTGACATAACTTTTAAAAAATGTCGCCCTTTGTAACTTGCTCAGACTCTTCTTAAAGAAGAGATTTAAAAAAAACCTTTAAAAGTGTGAAATATAGGAATTACATTATCAAAAAAAGTAGCACTGACAGCAACTTTCTAGTGAATTTAATTTGGGTGGAAAAGTAAGTAATTGTGCTCCTAAACAAATCTAAGTCCAGATAATTATTCAAACCTCCCTCTGCTTTTTGAAAAACAGCTTTATTGAGATATAATTCACATACCATACAGTTCACTCATTAAGAATATACAATTCAAGGTATTTTAGTATATTCACAAGATTGTGCCAAAATTGCTGCAATCTAACCTAAAATATTTTCATCCCGTCCCCCACCACAGAAATTGCCTCCCCCCCAAAGCTCCCAAGAGCAGCCACTCCCATTCTCTCCTTCCCCCACCAACATACTTTGTCTTTATAGATTTGCCTATTTTGGACATTTCACATAAATAGATTCATATACTCTGTGGTCTTTTGTGACTGGCTGCTTTTACTTAGCATGATGTCTTTGAAGTTTATCCATGTTGTACCATGGATCAGGAGTTCATTCCTTTTTGTGGCTGAATAATATGTTATTGTATGGATGCATAGCGTTTTATTTATCCACTCATAGTTGATGCTCATTGGGTTGTTTCCCTTTTTTCGGACTATTATAAATGCTGCTGTGTACCACTTGGGTACAAGTAATATACGCTCAAGTCTTGTTTTGCTTGTATAGATAATGCCAAGCCTTCTTGCCATGTTTGTCCTTGTGTTAGTATGAAAACTTGCTTTTCACCCTGAAGAAAATAAAATTCTAACTTAAATTTTTCTGCCCATTGTGAACTGTTTTTCCTGATATGACCATATGATTCATCTCTAAGAAGCACTGTAGGAGTAAAGAGTTTTGTCTATTCATTTGAACCAATTAGAAGGAAAGGACCTGGAAAACAGGAGAAAATGGTTGTGTTTGCAGATAGGCAAATTAATAAAGTTAGCCGATATAATCTATATTCAAGTGCGGTATCAGGAACGAGCTATATGTGCTCATGGACTTTCCATCTGGTGCAATTTGGGTGGTAGTATTTCTTCTTTTGTTGATTCTGCTAACGCTAAATTCTTGGATGCTTGCTTGCTATTGTAATTCCTACGTTCCCCAGAATATTCATTTTACACATTACAAAGTACTCTCTTCCATTTGGTAAGCAGTGCTTCTTCAGCCTTTTTTTGGTTTGGTTCCCTCAGTAGGCATTTGATTTCTATAACTGCAGACTCACTTGCGTTTTATAAGGCATAGGTAGGACACTTTTGGTGTTCTGCCATGCAGGTGTGATGAACCTGGCTCCAACTGTATTTTAAAACATTTATTGCTTCCAAAGTAGAACTCTAAGGAGAACAGATGGTATGATATAGAGAAAATGAACAGCTGTTAGCACTTGTAAATGTTCTCTGCAAAAAAGGGTTATACATTCACTCAACAGATATTTATTGATTGCCTGTCAACACAGTGCTGGTATTTTGATGTTGATGAGTTTCTTCTATCTGTTGTTTTTTTTTTTTAATGTAGCTAAGAATTTACATTCTCTCCATTAAAATAGATAAAATGCTGCTCAAGATGGGCCACTTTTGAATTGTAGCATCATTTGACAGAGATTGAACTTGTATAATGTATTTAAATACAATTTCCAAACATAAGTATGAAAATCTTTTTGCTTTAGGATACTATTTATTATGTAGATTTACTATATAGTCTCACCTAACACCTCCTAAAATACCTGAGACTTTGGAACCCACAAATTACGTGGAGCATGATCTGTAGTACACAACATTTTACTATCTTTGTGATGCAGTCGATTCTGTTGAGACACCGTATAACTAACCTGGTTTCAACTGATTTAGGTTTACATTGTACAGAGTGAATTACAGCGCCGGCGGTTGTTACTACATAGTTAATGATAGTGAATAACTGTAGAAAATTCAGAAAAAGAAAGTCCACTTTGGCAGCATCAGCACCACCTTTGTAAAAATCTCAGTGTATATGTTTCAAAGGAAATAAAGTAGAGCTCATTTAATTTGCAAGAGGGAATTTTAAATAGATAGATTCCAGTTATTCAGAATCAGCTATGGCAGTAGGGTTAAAATCATAATCCCTGTAAAAATGCCATTGACTCTTTTATCACCTCAGCAGCCCCGATCCAGGATTACACTTTATTTGAAAGAAAACACAGATTTTCCTGAGCTATGTGAGGTTTAGAGTAAATGCAGTGAGATTCAACAGGACCTCAGGGCTTTCCAATTCCCTTTCTCTTCTGTGTCATTTTGATTAAATGCATCTATGTTTTAAACCCACACACAAGCTCTATCCTTTACCTTGAAGACCCTTTTAACAAATTTGTGTAGGCAAGAAGTGGCTTTGGAATTGGGTGAGGTTAGTGATCTGAGAATGGGGTTTTAGACATGGCAGCATGAACTCCAGAGGTATGGAGTCCAGATGAAGACACTCCACTCAGTTGACATCCGATTGGCCAAAGCTTTTGACTCCCTTTTCCTGCTTTAGCACTTCCAAAGAGATTCTGCCAAGCGAACATCCCCCTGAACTCTGGAAATGCTTCCTTCCATGTGTGCTCTTGCACAGGATGAAAAATATTTGGGTGCTAAATACTATAGGAAGGTACTTCAGTGCAATGGAGAATGTTTAAACTATTTGATGGGCTTATGTGTCCTAGGCATAGGATTCTTCACTGCAGACTGATTCTCTGAAACTTTTCTTTGCAACAAAAGAAATGAGACCTGACTTCCTTTCATGGGACTACACAAGCCTAGACCTTCTTATAGCTAAACATGCTTATCTTCTTAATTATACAGAGATTTATAACTCCATGTTGTTTCCCTATTGCCGGACAAGTGGCTTCCTGACAAGCTGTCCTCAGAATATGATACAGTAATTAATCTTATAGATATATTGACATTGGTAGCACACAATCACCCCCTAAAACCATTGTATGGCCTGTGCACTGGCTTCCAATTAAAAGATACAGGGACGCCTGGGTAGCTCAGGCGGTTAAGTGTCTGCCTTCAGCTCAGGTCATGATCTCGATGTCCTGGGACTGAGGCCCATGGGGGTGGGCGGGCGGGCTCCCTGCTCAGCGGGAAGTCTGCTTCTCCCTTTCCCTCTGTGCTCTCTGTAGCTCTTGCACTCTCCCAAGTTAATAAATTAAAAAAATAAAAGATACAAAAACAAGTGAATTAATAAGAGAGTAAGTGATGCAATAAATACACCATAAAATCAGACACCTGTTGTCTATATAAGAGGGAAGGAGAAATTTAGCACAGTGTTTGGCAATCTAGTTATGTGATTTGCATTTCATTCTAAGGATACTTATCACCTTGTCTTATCTACTTGCACAACAAGAACGCTAGTTACTATTATAATCTGGACAGTTAAACATCTTGGGCTACTTTACTTTATAGGTTGTCAAGGCTCATGTTCTGGGAACGGGGAATGAATGGAAAATAAACATGTATCTCATTGGGAATTTCAAGGTGTTTTTATGTCATTTGGAGATTCTCTATTGATGGTTGGGGGCTAGATCTTGAAGAAAATACAGAGAAAACTCAAAGCAACTGGGGTAAATACTGACCTTTGCATTGTAGGAACCTGAGCTCTGAGTGTTTAAGAACTATAAAAAGTATCCTTTCTGTAACTTTATGAGTTGAAGTATCACAGGTAGAGTGTCATTGCCTAACTAAGACCCTTACTGTCCAGTAAGTGTCAACAATTGCTTGAATAATTACTGTGTGCCCAGATACGTGACTCTGTGCTTGGTGTGTGTGTGTGAGTGTGTGTGTGTGTGTGTGTGTGTGAGAGAGAGAGAGAGAGAGAGAGAGGGTGAGAAAGAGAGAGAAGGGGATATAAAAGAATTTAAACCTGCTACTCTAGTAACTAACAATACTTGACACGTAAGTGCTCAAAAGAAAGATTCTTGTTTAGGATTGTTAGTATGAAATAAAAAAGAAAATTATTAAAGGGTTAATTTTGTAATGAGAGACAGAATAAATCCAGTTTTCACTATAAGCATAGCATTCTTCTAGCAGCAATTTATTATAAAATATCAACTAAATACCAATTAAATTTTTTTCCTCTGAGGGGAGGGAGATCTCATACCTTTTGTTTTTATTAATGTCTCTATACATTCCGGAGCTGGGCCAGAATTAATGGTATGTAATCAGTCACAAGTCCTTGGGACTTTAAAAACCATGATTCGAATTTACTTCTTTTTTAAATAGGTGCATTGCATTCATTTTGGAAAAAATTTTAAATGCAGAAAGCACAAAGCAAAGAATAGTTACAGCCATGATTCAATTCTGAATAAATTTCATAATAAGGTTATCTTTTTTTAAAGGTGATTGTTCAGTATCAGGCTGAGCATTTATCACTTCCTACATATTACACATATGATGGGAAGATTCACATCTCATCAGCAGAATAGGCATGCCAATGAATGCCTCTTACAGCTTCTTTTACTTTGCATGGATAGGGTTGGCATTATAACAAATAGAACAAACATTTGCTTCTTTTATTCTCCAAGTTTGAAGCCCAGAGGAATATATCCAGTCAGTGGTAAGAGCTACTTGTTTTATTTTAGAGGAAATGAACCTTTAAAGAACTACCTGTGTTCCTCTTGGTTGTAAAAATTTTGAAATATGTACTAAAACAAGAAACAATAAATTATTGTTGCTTCTAGTTCTTTCTTACTAGTGAAAGAACACTGAAAAGCTGAGGAATATTTATTTGGTCTAATTGAATCTTTCTTGTGAAATAAAAAATGCTACCCTCAAAAATTATGTTTCTTTTTTACCCGAGTAATCCAAACCTTCCAGGGTAAACCTGACCTATATAACCACCTAAAGCTTAAGGGAAGAAACATGCACCATGACTTTTAGTTTAAAATAAATATTCACCATTGTGCATACTTCTATAAATTGTTCAAGTCAGAATTTCAAAAATCTAGCTATGTACCACTGAATATTAACCGAGCATTTCAGATTAGCCTGATGCTTGTAGTTACTATTTGCAAAAACTTCTAATAATTATCAAGATGGCCTTTATTTGTTTTTTCTTGCCACTGACCCAAAGGATATACTAAAAGAAAACAGATCAGCCTCTTTCCTGATAAGAAAAGTAACCAAGAAGGCCATCTGCAAAACCAGGTTGTGAGGAATCTTTTTTTAACATGCATCAAAATATGTTCATATACATTGTCTTGGGCTGATGAGATAGGTTATTTCTTAGGGAAATTCAAAGATGTTTATATAAAAACAGTGAACATGGGCATTAGTTTCTTTATCTTCTGAAAAGAAAGAAAGGAACTAGTGAAAATGGAAATTCCAGAAATGTCTGCCTCTGAGAATGAGATCCGTTCCAATTTTTCTAGCACATAACGAAACACTTAAAAAAAATGTAAGCATTTAACTTAACATACCATGCTTGAGAAAATTCATGAGAGCAACCTGGATTTAGAGGGTTTAGACCAAGTCTTTGAAGTATCTTAAATCTCCTTGAGACCTAAAAGACTGTTTATAACCAACAGTTGCTCTGTAAAAACAATGTTGACGAGATGTTTTTACATTTTCTTGTTAAATTTTTATAAGAATATGTGGGTTGGGAAAAGGGAGCATCTGTATTACAAGATGATTTCGTAAATTTGATTTATTGAATCTCAGAAATGGGGAACAGGATGCTTAGCAGGAAAGAGATTTATCAGTGGCTTATATCCAGGAAGCAAATGAAAATATGGATAGCTGTATCAACTTCAGGTGGACCTAATAATCTCTGAATATTAGTATAAGACAAGTAACACAGAATCTTTTGTGGGTTTTTTCTGTGGGTCTTTTTTGTTGTAGTAATGGAACCCAATATTGTGCGCATGACCGAGACTCTATTGAAAATACTCTATCCACTGATATATGTTTTGCCATGACATTTTGTTTTTAAAACAAAATGTAAATTTTGTTTTAAACATTTTGTTTAAACATTTTGTTTTAAACATTTTGTTTTTAAAACAAAATGTAAATTTTATTTAAAACAGAATCTAAGAAGAAAACTAGTTTGGGAATGAAGTCTGTATTAGTATTTGGAGCTGCTGACAGAGAGAGAAGTTTTTTCTAAGAAAAACATTTCACCGTTTTGCTGTACTGTATATACACATTTGCTTTGTAACTCACTTGTTCCTGGCTATGTGTTTTTGTAACATAGTCACTTCTTGGTCAAGAGAAGACCACAGAATCATGCAACCAACGAGTGGCTTGAGGAAAGCTATTATTTTGGGGGAAGGGTGGCTTTGCCCTTTGTTTTGTTTTATTTTGATCCTCAACACTATACTCTTGAGAAATTTGGCATATTTGTGCTTATGTTGGAGAAAGGGAATTGCAGTGACTCTTATCATAAGAATTGAATTTATACTTTTTTTTTTAAGAATCAGTCTTAAATAAATATATGAACTAAAAAGGCAGGCTACAAAAAAGTGTATTTGGTATGATGTCATTTTTCTAAAGAAGTTGCTGCTAGGGCAGCCTTCCATCCATCCTACAGATGAGATTATTCAACCAACTTCTCAGGGCAGCAAAGACCTTTTTCCAGGATCACAGGCACATGAAATATTCGCTGCTGTGTCTGGCCTGCAGGCCTCCACGACACTTAAGAGACTTAGAATTAGTGGCTGCAATTAGCAAGCAGGAGTCTTCACATAAAAATTCAGATATCTAGGTTGTCTTGAAAATAACCTTGAAAAGCCAGTGATCTTTTCATAAAGTAACAGGTGAACTGGAATAGTGACTGCTCATTTTATGAGGGCCACACACTGTGACTCTCCACTCACCTCCTATGAACCACCGGGCCCTGCTGACTTTGGAGCGTGTGCCTTCTGTGTCCCAGTCAAAAACAGTGAAACCGTGAGGGAGGGATTCCTCATTGATAATGATTACAATCACCAAACATCATCTCTCAGAATGCTTCAGTTTTCTTCCTTGTACTTGTAAGTCATTTGGAAATCACCACTGAAGAATGGAAAAACCAAATGGGCCTAAACCGCAGCTTGAAACACTTAGAGTCAGACCGAGCTAGGAAACACAGCTTGAGAATGTGGGTTTGTTAGGTCTAGGCCACACAGATGGTCAGGGAAGACAAAGCAGCAGAAGTAATCACACTGTCGTTGGACTTTCCCGAGACCAATTTTAGACGGCAGGAGAAGGCGACACGGCCTTCTGAGTGTCTTTTTCCCTGGACTCATAAATACACCACTTTTGTTCATTTATACAGTTATTATTAATTATACTTCTGATGGAACCCTGAAACAAAGCACCTCATGTGAAAAATGCATTGTTGAATCTTGACCTTTGGGTTCGCACAGGATGTTTTGGTGTGATGTCATTTCCAGACTATCCCCTTCTGAAAGCCAATGATCAAGATTGTTAGAGGTGTCTATTCACGTACAGCTCACTAAACTTTTCCGAGATGGGCGTGGATTCAATATGAATGTTAGCATCATAATTAAGGGTGAGTGTCAGAATGTTTTATTCAGAGACAGAGGAGAGCCATATTGTTTAAATGGGATATCAAATAAGGTACATGTTTTTTCCATGCCCTATAACGTTGACACTTATACCTTGAAGACCTTAAATTTGGATTTGTTTTGATGTTTTATTATCCATTGTCACACAGGATAAAACTTTTATAGGTGCTGCAGTTAGATTCCAAAATGTTTTTGGTCACTTCATGTTTTCCCAGAACAACTCTCGTATCTTGGCCCTGAATGACCAAATACCTTGCTTACTGAAGATTCATCTTTGTAGCCGCATTATTTGACCCAAACTAGATGATAACCAGTTTTATTTGCAGGAAAACATTAATCTAAACAGCAGTATTCAGAACATGTGTGTAGAATCATTGCTCCTAATACACATCTATTTCATTATTTTTACTTCTCAGCATCTCACCAAGCGGCTTTTAGCACAATTTCTTGTTAATATAAATAGGAGTGTCCTCTTCAGTCCTGCATGACTGTTTACATAGGCTGTTGATCAATTGTATTTCGATTTTTAAAATTGTCATGACTATTAGACTGGAAGGCAATACTTAAAGCACATCCCATGAAATAATTTTTTCCTGGTTTTCTTCTTAATTTAATAATTGGGAAATAACTGATTCCTAAATAGTTTTTGGCTCAAAAACATACAGTTGTTTTTTTAACACAATGCTTAGCTGTGGCTTTTGGCCAACGTTTATGCCTTGCATGTCGTTTGTGAATGCTTTCAAATAAAAAATGTGCAGACTTGCGTTTATTTTTTGGCCTCATAGACAGCATAAAAGCTGTTTCCATGCTTATTCTAAGCCAGGTCTGTAAAGAGATGTAATGCTACTTAAATTTTAAACAAATCAAGAGTCCCAAACAGGGCTGTGTTATGTTATCACATCTGGTCGTTCTTTGCATTAAAGGATTATTCTCAATGTTTTGCAATGTTTGCTGCCTGGACATCCAAAACGTCAATAACAGACCAAGACCCTAACAGATCACTAGAGAGAAGAGAATATGGAGAGTAAAGAATACCATTGAAATACACTTTCATCTCTAAAGTTGGTTTTTAAAATTTTTATATTCCAAGAATTAAAGGAAAGCAGTAGAGAGAGATGCCCATATATTTACAAAATTTGAATGTACACTGAGGCTCATCCTGCTCCTAGGTT
Source organism: Neomonachus schauinslandi (assembly GCF_002201575.2). Taxonomy (NCBI): domain Eukaryota; kingdom Metazoa; phylum Chordata; class Mammalia; order Carnivora; family Phocidae; genus Neomonachus; species Neomonachus schauinslandi. The sequence goes on from NC_058410.1 coordinate 30,414,589, forward strand.
TATAGATCACAGGTTAGAAACCCCTATGTCAAATTTATATGTTATGTTTTATATCTGATATAGAATACATATGTATGCACTTATATGTTATTGAACATACGTAGTTATTTTTTTAAAAACTTCCTTTAAAATCTCCCCAATTAGCTAAAAGCATGGAAATCTTGGTTATTTCTACCTACGGGGAAGTTTAATTCTATAGGATGCAGGTAGATGTGCTAACATTTAGGAAGCAGTATTTTAATGAAATAAATGCATGTTAAAAACAAGTAATTGACATAAGGTAGTTTATTTAACTGCAGTTGGAGACCATCTTACCTCATCCCTTTACCAGTTTTTGATTTCAAATGTTCACGACATGCCAATTTTCTAGGTAAGTTTGTAAAAAGAAAAATGGATGTTAGATCTCTTATGTCTTCAGTAACATCCAGTTCAAAATGTTTCCTTGTGATTCCTGTCCTGGAGAGGGAAGAAATTTAGAAGCTTATTGTATAATTCCAAAATTATTTCGAATGTGTGATTTAGAGTGTGTTCTTAGTTTCTACGTATTTGGGGTTTTTGTATATCTTTTGTTGATGATTTCTATTTTAATTCCATTTTTATTACAAAACATACTCTGTATGATTTCAATCCTTTAGACTTGAGTATAACTTGATTTTTGTATGGCCCATTTTGGTGAATGTTTCAGGTGCACTAGAAAAAACTTTGCATTTTACCATTGTTATTTATAGTGTCCTACATATGTCAATTAGGTCAAGTTGGCTGATACATCCTTACTGATTTTTGTCTACTCATTCTGTCACTTACTGAGACTGGAGTGTCAAAATCCCCAAATTGTCGTACTGGGTTGAATAGTGTTCCCTCTGCCAAATCCATGTCTATCCAGAATCTGTGAATGTGACCTTATTTAAAAATAGGGTCTCTGCCGGTGTAATCAGGTTAAAATAAGGTCGTGGTGGATAAGGGTGGGCCCTAATCCAATGACTAATGTCCTTATAAAACGAGGGAAATTTGGACACAGCCACAAAGGGCGGCATGTGAGGATGAAAGCAGAGTTTGGAGTTAGGAAGTCACACAACAGGGAATGCCCAGGATTGTAGCCATCACTGGCAGCTGGAAGTAGCAAGGAAAGTTCCTCCCCTAACGCCTTCAGAGAGAACATGGCCCTGCCAACACCTTGATTTCAAAACTATAGGCAATCAATTTCTGATATTTTAAGCCAAAAAAATGGATGTTAGGATGCTATAATTGTTTTGACAGATTTCTCTGGAATATTTTAAATGTTTTAAAAAGCAAAAATGTTCCATCATACTGCTATTAACAATCAAAAACACAATCAGATGCTTTAGCTAGCATAGTCTTACTAATATTTGTATGTATTGTAGGTATGGATGGGGTTATCTATGAAGATTTTCAACCAGATATTGGTCTGCTGCACTCACCTATAGGGTCAAGTTCAAACAAAAGTAAGAACACAAAGATGAAAACTCACCCAAGTCTCGAGCTAGGTCATTATTTATCAGTCAGTGATTGACTCTATGCTAAATACCTTTTGAGGATTCCAAACCAGAATAGAAGCTTGAGGTGCTCCCAGCATAGTATGGGAGAAAGACCCGTAACCAGTGACATCCCAGTATAGGCGATCAGTACTCTACTCATGCAAACATATGTGATATTTTGGAAATGCTTCTCAATTAATGTTTCCTTATTCACTAGCCAATTTTTCTCTCCCTGCTCCTCACGCATCTTCATGGTTTAGGAAGGAGGCTGACCAAAGCTACTCCGTAGGAGGTCAAGTTTAGATTGCACAAGAGGGGAAAGTTGGCCTCTTCCATTTTTGGAAGGTAACAGGAGGAGGAGTGAATAAAGGGTGCAAGGGTATGGAACACCTGTGTCTCAGCTTCTGTCCTGGGGTAAAAATTCCAAGTCCAGAGACAGCTGATCACAAGAGGGCTGTGCGGGTTGTGGGTTCGGCCCAGGGAGAGGCTCTGGTTGCTCTCAGGGGAACCAGAGCATGAAGACGGTGCACCCCACTGAGGCACGACTCCACAGAGGATGGACAAGTCGTGCCCAGGCACAAGGGGCCACAGACAACACAGGGCGCCTGGCACAGATGCAAGACAGCTCCGGCCCCACCCAAAGCAAACCCCAAACCTAGGAGCTCCCAGCGAGTACCCTGTGGAGATGGCGCCCTCTGGAGGATAAGAGGAGAGGGGTAGAATCAGAAGAGACCCGTCCTTGGCTGGAAGAGAAAAAATAAAAACCACAACACCTGGATATTTATGCAAAAAAGACTACGTAAACTGGAAGGCAAGGAGAAGCTGTGAATTTTCAAGATAGAGTCCCTACCCTATTCTTCCTTCCCACATCTCACTCACAGTGTGGACGTATATCAGGAAAAATGGAGCCCACTAATCCTTACCTCTGATGTGAGGAGACATTTTCTTCTCAAGTGTTCCTCAATCAACTGGGAGGAAAAAGACAGTTGAAGTGTTTGTCTTATGTGTTTTCATTTTTTTCACACTTGTCCTTGCAGGCGAAATAGAATATGCCCAGGAGTAAAATGCCTCTGAAATTAATATTTCTAACTGTGCCCTTTCTAAGGATGTATTTAAAAAGGGTACACTTGATTTTATGATGTTTTGTGTTTTGTTATTCGAATCACACTTCTTTGTCTCATGAAGGCCTAAGTGCTATTTCTATTTGCCATTATTTACCTCTTTTGATGGTTTGATGGCTTTTATTACAGTAAAGCAAAGGGATATAACTCATTTGTATTATAATCGATCACTACTAGAGAAGAAGTTGGGATGGAGCATTCTAGAGCACCAACTTTGGCAGGACAGATTTAGGGCTGGATTTGTCACCAGATAAAGATGGGTTTCTCAGGGCACCAGCTAAGCAGGGCACCAAAAGAAGTAGGCTAAGGAGGAAGGAAATAGGTAATACAGGATCAGAAGTCTAAAAAGAAACTATTTTAATTGCATCTTATTGCAACTTTTGTATTACTTGAAAGATAAAACTGTCTTTAGATTTTAACTTTATTTTTATTTTAAATTATACATGAAAGACATCCAAATATTTTTAGTGTTATGTCTACTACAAGTATTACCTGGCCCTGTGAAGAATAACTTTTTTTTTTTTTTTTAAGTAACCATAAGACAAGGATACTTTCCCAGCTAATTTTAAGAGGACATCCTTGGATTTTTATTAGGTAAAACAAGAAGAAAAAATGTGAAATTTTGTCTGTCCTTCAAGAAAGTGATGTGTGAAGGGCAGGAAAGAACCAGGACTTCCTCTCTTGCAGGCTTCTACAGTAATCTTCCTTTTCTCCTTGTGAAGGGCTATTAAACCACATTTAAGTTATGTCATTGAGCTTCCAAAAAGACACATGCTTTGGGGATGTCTGCTTGTTTCGGAAGTGTGTGTTGGGGCAGGGGGAGGTGGTGGTGGGCAAGGGCAAGCAACATGAGACCCGACCTCTCAGACTAAGGTGACAGGAAAGAAATGAGGTACAAGCCACGTAACTTTTGGATAACAGGACAGGGTTTTGAAGAATCGCTGTGCCTCCAAAACCCTGACTGCAGCCAAAGGTGTGGAGTCACCGTTTCACTGCTGTGGACAAGAGCAGGTTCCAGATTGGTATGTGACCAGGGAGTTGATGATTCACATTTCTTTCTTTCTTTCAAGAGACCAGGTCTTATTTTTCCTCACAGCAGGGGTCAGAAAACATAGACACTTAGCTCTTTCGCTTCTTTTAAAGAAGTTATATAGGGTTAAAGATAGATATGTGTAAGACTGACGAGAGTCTATCATCTGACATCTATCGGTCAATCGATCCATCATCTTTATCCCTCTATCTCTACCTGTCTCTAACTACATCTCTTCCTTTTCACCTGAGTACGAATGATTTTCCAGTGCCTAGTAAGCTGCTTTGCACAAAGTAGCACCCAACCAATGCCATACTGACCATCTGAGAGATCTGAAAACTATCCATGAACGTTTGCTGCTCTCTTTTGAAGGGTAATATTATAAAAATTTAAAATGTACAAAGTTATTTCAAAACAGCCAGTGGGTTAGACATTGATGGATGCTGGGGTGACATCCAAGTGCTCACTGTGCTGGACGACACACCAACTACTCCACATACGTCATATCCCCTGACCCTCAGAGGCCTGAGAACGCTAGCAAGTATTGGGCCTTTCCATGTGGTAGACTCCGTGCTAATCACCTTGACAGCACGTACCACTTAGTTTATTTTTCAAAAAACTCTTAGAAAATAGGAACTACTATCAATTGTACCTTAAACTGAGAAAAATTGAGGCTTAGAAAGGTTAAGTGACTAGCTTGAAGTCAGCGGTGGCACAGGGATTCCAGCGGGAAGTCTGGTTAACACACGGTACTTTTCCCCATTTACAGAGGAATTGGTTGAGGCTTTTTTTTAGAGGTAAGTCAAATCATGTTACTCCTCTAATCAATACCTCTAGTAACTTACCATTTCAATTAAAGAAAACTCCATAGCCCCTACCATCACATAGACGTTCTCTGTTACTCTGGTATCACCTCCTGCTCCTTCTGGCTCCACCCCCCAGAGCTTAGTATCCGCCACCCTTCCCCCTCCCCCCAATCTCAGCACTCCCTACCCTTCTTCGCTCATGCTTTATATTTCTTCCTGGATAGCTACGTATATTGTTACTTATTAATGGTCGTCTCCCTTCTCTAAAATATGAGCTTCGCCGAGAGCCAGATTTTTAAAATTTTTGTTATTTTTTTCATTGCAGCACCAGCATTTAGAATAGAACCTAGCACACTCATGGGTGCTCAGCAAGTATTTGAACGAATGAATAGAGTCTAAGACACTCACCCAAGGTCACACATTTAGTAATTGGCAAAGTAAAGCTTCCTTACAAATCCAGTATTGAGTTTATCCACGTATCGAATGCATAAAGTATCTTCCTGAGCTCTTCTTCTAAGTCCCTTGGTCTTTAATTATAATAGGTCTGGTGAACGTGAATAAACAAACCAAACAGGAAAAAGGCAGCATTTGTTACTGTCTCTTAAAGTGGGATACTTTAAAGTGAGATCAAATCAGAGGCCAGGTCAGGGAAAGGGGACACTGGTCTTTAACAGAAAGGGAGTTGACAAGTGATGAAGTAAGGAATGTGCTGATGTTTCTGGGCTGCGTGGAAGGGCAAAGTGTGGGAAGGTCCTGAATGAAGTTGGTGTTGGGTTAATTAATTAGGGTGGGATGCCTGCACATTAAGGGGAGGAAGGAACCGAAGGGATTGATTTGGAGTGGACCTGAGTCTCAAGTAGCAGTTACAAAGGATCTTGAAGGCACAGGAAGGATGGGAGAAGTGCTGGGTACAGCTCAATTTGGCGAGTAGCCAAAGAAACATGTCAGATATTCATGAAAACAGGCCACAGCTGCTGCACTTTACAAGCTACATGTCAGGCCTTTCCTTAGCCACCCCCTACCCCACCCCATTTTGTGTCCTGTAATAGTCATTTTCTTCCTAAGATGACCAGTCATAATTCAGTTCTCACTTGAGGGCATAAGCCGAGGAAAGGGAATGCTCAGGCTTCGTTGCTAATGGAAAAGGGCTCCCAGCTTTAATGAAAACCCAATCTCCACTGAAATTGAGAATTTAAATGTTAGTGTACTGAGGTCTCAACTCTTTTGTTCCCAGGATAATTTTAAAAATCGTGGTTACTCTTCTTTAATCTCATGATACCTAGACTTGTCATTTCTAAGAGTTTTAGAATCCTTAAAGCTCTTTTTTTACTCTCTTCCACTTCAAAAGGTATTTGTCTCTTTTGTCTATTTCTCCATCCTAGAGAAAAGACTCTAGATAGTTCAAGGTAAAACATATACATGTATACACACATACGTATACACTGGACAGTTTAAACACAGAAAGAACAAAAACATTTAAAGGTCATACATATTGTTACTGAATAATGAAATGTGGCTGAACTGCTTGGTAGCGTTTCTCCCTTCTCCCTCCTTCATCCCCCTCATAACATGGACAGGGTTTGATTCCAGGCTCTGAAACTTCCTGGCTGTGTAACTATGCCCAAATATTTGAGCCTTTTTGTTCCTCAGTTACCCTTATCTGTAAAATGAGGCTAAAACTAATTCTTAACTCAACAGGCTTTAGTAATATTTAATTGGGTAAATACAGATCACATTTAAAGAGTATTAAATGTGAAACATTGCTATTGTTTATAGGTATTGTAAATACTTAAATGATTTTTGTGGTCGCTTAACCTGTTACGTACAGCACGTAGGAAAGAACCCATAGAGAGGTATCAAAGTACTTATCATGTTGAGGAAAAGAAAATATAATTATAGCTCTAGTCAATCGATATTTCTTGTTCTTGATGAAATCTGTAAGTGTATATGGCATATGGGAAGCTCTTCTATTTAGGGAAGTAAAAGTCAGTATAAAGTAAGAGCAGGTTCAACATTCAGAAGTGAATTGTAGGGGCACCTGGGTGGCTCGGTCGTTGAGCATCTGCCTTCGGCTCGGGTCATGATCCCAGGGTCCTGGGAGCTCCTACATTGGGCTCCCTGCTCGGCGGGAAGCCTGCTTCTCCCTCTCCCACTCCCCCTGCTTGTGTTCCCTCTCTCGCTGTGTCTCTCTCTATCAAAAAAATAAATAAAATCTTAAAAAAAAAGAAGTGAATTCTATTAATTTTTCCTGTTACCAGCTTGTCTTTGTGACACTGCTCAAATGCTGAGCGAAGTTGTTTCCTTGAATAGCACTCATTTGCATGCTGAGATGATATAAAACATAGGATACAAGAACTTTACACTCTTTAGAAGAAGGAAGCTGATACCATATGATCCAGCAATTGCACTACTGGGTATTTACCCCAAAGATACAAAAGTAGGGATCCGAAGGGGTACGTGCACCCCGATGTTTATAGCAGCAATGTCCACAATAGCCAAACTGTGGAAAGAGCCAAGATGTCCATCGACAGATGAATGGATAAAGAAGATGTGGTATATATATACAATGGAATATTATGCAGCCATCAAAAGGAATGAGATCTTGCCCATTTGCAACGATGTGGATGGAACTGGAGGTTATTATGTTGAGTGAAATAAGTCAAACAGAGAAAGACATGTATCATATGATCTCACTGATATGAGGAATTCTTAATCACAGGAAACAAACTGAGGGTTGCTGGAGTGGGGGGTGGGGTGGAGGGATGGGGTGGCTGGGTGATAGACACTGGGGAGGGTATGTGCTCTGGTAAGCGCTGTGAATTGTGCAAGACTGTTGAATCTCAGATCTGTACCTCTGAAACAAATAATGCAATATATGTTAAGAAAAAAAAAAAGAAGAAGAAGAAGGTAGCAGGAGGGGAAGAATGAAGGGGGGGAAATTGGAGGGGTAGACGAACCATGAGAGACGATGGACTCTGAAAAACAAACTGAGGGTTCTAGATGGGAGGGGGGTGGGAGGATGGGTTAGCCTGGTGGTGGGTATTGAGGAGGGCATGTTCTGCATGGAGCACTGGGTGTTATGCACAAACAATGAATCATGGAACACTTCATCTAAAACTAATGACGTAATGTATGGGGATTAACATAAGAATAAAAAAAAAAAGAAGAAGAAGGAAGCTGATGGTTTATTAAGTACATCTGCTAAGAATGAAGGTTTTACTCCAACTCGCTTTCTTCGTTGAGTTTCTTCTAACATGAATTGATCCCTAGCTTATGAGGGTACTGTAAAGCATGGAAAAAAGATTGCAAAAAATGCTGAAGTCAAATGAAATCCTTTGCAAATTATTGATAAATACATTTACCTCATTGCTAATTTTGAACACTTCATTGTTTGACCAGTTGTTCTGTGGTCACTTGATTATTTAAACCAAAGTACATTATTGAGCACTAATCAGATGTTGGACATGGTTATAGGGGCTGGATACGAAAGTCGAATGAGACAAGCCTTTCCTCGATAGAAAGTCTTGTGTACTAGGGGAGATTCTAATTAGCTTCCTCTAATTATTATGCTCATGGTAATGGTGTGTTATCAATACCAATCTATTTTTAGGAGGATGCTAAAAAGAGAAAAACTCTTTTTTAAAAATTTTTTTTTATTAACATATAATGTATTGTTTGTTTCAGGGGTACAGGTCTGTGACTCAACCGTCTTACACAATTCACAGAGCTCACCGTAGTACATACCCTCCCCCGTGTCCATCACCCAGCCACCCCAACCCTCCCACCCCCCTCCACTCCAGGAACCCTCAGTTTGTTTCCTGAGATTAAGAGTCTCTTATAGTTTGTCTCCCTCTCTGGTTTCGTCTTGTTTCATTTAAAGAGAGAAGAATTCTACTAGAAGTATGGGGCATGGGTGGCCTTGAAGGGTGAACAGAGGTAACAAAGACTGAACTCAAGGAACAACCAAACAGTACTTGGTATTTCTAGTTCTTGCAAATAGTCTAGTGAAGCAAGAGTATAAGTTGAAGGTGGAGACTGTCATAATATGTGGCTGGGAAAGGAATCAAGCAACGACAATGAAAAGGGAGAGGAGCAGGTTTGTTGGACACATTTTTGAGGCATGATCAACATAACTTCATGATTAATGGCTTTACTGATTTAGGGAACCAGAAATTGAAGATAATCTGGTTTGGGTTTTTGACATTAACTGAGATAGGGGACACAACACAAGTTTGTTTTTGTTTTGCGAGAATGTATGCATTGATAATTCAGACTGAGGTATTTTGAGTAATGATTTTTTTGTCATCATGCAATCAAAGGTACCTCTGCCCTACTATCTCTAGTGTTCAGATGGTCATAACATCCTAACATACAGCTGCTTGGTGTCATGCATCCCATGGTTTCTCTAGCTCCTTTTCCCTGTCCTATAGAATGTCTTCTGAGCTCTGGGGTTTTAACTCTAGTGACAAGTAATGGAATTGACTAGTCTAACCCAAATGAAAATAAAAAAACAGCTCTTTCTACAATTCAAATAGGACACACATCAAGAAAATGTTATCCATTCCCCTGGGTACAGTATTCCAGGTGACTATTTTGGGTCTTGCAAACTTCCAAATCCTTAACAAGGCACAAGAATTAGCAAAGGAAAGTAAACAGGCCATTTTAGCACACCAGGAAACTTCTCTCAACTCACAAATACGTTCCTTTTCCTGAGAATTAAACACAAGTCAATAAAGATTAACTAAACAGTTGGAAATACAACCAAATAAAAGCTGAGACTTTAAAGAATATCCACATTGCCAGGGGTTTGGCAAGAAGCTCCTGCACATTTCTTTCTGCTCTATTTCTTAATACAGTTTCTTTAAAAATCAGCTCTGGCAGATGAATGAAGATCCTCTGTTAATGGATTCTTAAAAACTTGGGCTGTGTACACAGTTTGCTTCTTAAACTCAAAACCCCAATTCGCATTTACTGACAGATAAGCTTTTTTTTTCTGGTTGAAAGTCATTTTTGAAATTACAGTATTAAATGCAAACATATAAATTTAACATCTATCAAACAAGAGCTTACTTCGAGTCTTTGAAACAAATGAAGGCAAATCTTTTTTAGGTTTGTCAATTTGTATTCAGATGTCAGGCTAAGTATTTTAAGTATGTATAATTGTGACTAGTGCATAATTTTAGAGAATAGGCATCTCATTTGTAGGCCCAAGAGATCAATGAATTTTTAAAAAATTTCAATTAACATCTTCTTTTTGGTCCTGTTGTAATTTATGTGTGTATTTTTTTTTCGGGATGAGGATAGAAAATGAAACTCAAACTAATTGATTCTGTTCCTTGAATGTAGTTTCACTACAAAGGTAGACGATGTTGAGAAGATTTAAATCACTCCACGAACTGGAATAAAGTTTCAAATGATACGTGCAGGTAGAAGTATTTATGCCAGTTCTTTTAATTACTATTTAGAATTGAAAAATGGATTTAGATAATGGGAACCATGCATATTTCAAATGTTAGAATGTCTTTATTGGAGAGAAAGAAATATAGGCTACTTTGATCATATTTTTTTTAAGTAAGGTCTGTTTATGGTTTAAAATATCTGTCTAAAAACTTATTTTTGGTTTACCAAAAGAATCAAGCCAGCATTGCTGGTTGCTGTACTTAAAATAGTGATGGTTCCTCTCTGCATAATCAGTTTTCTTATTCCTCTTCCTTTTTAACATTAAATCTGAGAATTTAACAACTGCCAGGAAAAAAAAGAGAACATTTTTTTTTTAATCCTAAAAGACTGAGGAAGATATTTTAAAAATTTTAGTACCCGAGGAGTTAATTTAAAAGTAGATTTAAAAAGTATTCCAGGGGCGCCTGGGTGGCTCAGTCGTTAAGCGTCTGCCTTCGGCTCAGGTCATGATCCCGGGGTCCTGGGATGGAGCCCCGCATCGGGCTCTCTGCTCGGCGGGAAGCCTGCTTCACCGTCTTCCATTCCCCCCTGCTTGTGTTCCCTCTCTCGCTGTCTCTCTCTCTGTCAAAATAAATAAATAAAATCTTTAAAAAAAAAAAAAAGTATTCCAGATTTGACCAATACTGTTATGTCTAAGTTCCTGTTAGTTTTTAATAATTTCATTTTCAATTATTTAAAAATTTGAACCACATTTGCACAGACCACAGGAACAGTAAAATTAGTTATTTAATCTTGATTGAAAATTGTCATATTATTTGAAGTTGATTATTTCAGTTTTTTTTCCTCAGTTAATGTTACTATGCAGAACCAATGCTAAATCAATTGCCAACAAATGGAATTTTCCCTGAGGTTCAATCTCTATTTCTTTTTTTTTTTTTAACGATTTTATTTATTTATTTGACAGAGAGAGAGAGAAAGAGCACACAAGCCGGGGAACAGCAGAGGTAGAGGGAGAAGCAGGCTTCCCGCCGAGCAGGGAGCCCGATGCGGGGCTCGATCCCAGGACGCCGGGATCATGACCTGAGCCGAAGGCAGACGCTTAACCGACTGAGCCACCCAGGCGCCCCTCAACCTCTATTTCTCACCATAGCCAAAGATCTTAGGTAGTTTCTTAAATAACTAGAGTTCCCCACTGCAGAGCCTTCTTCCCTTGTTCTGAAGTTTTCTTACTTTCTCCCTGTTAGGACATTTTTTTTTTAAATCTTTCTCTTGGTCCTGAATTCTGTTTCCAGACTATCATTAAAACATTAGTGACCAAAATGGCTTAATAAGTTCTACTTTCCAGGTACATGTTTCTTCAATGCCAAATCAAAGTAATACAAGAGGGAAAATCAGGTATGCTTTTTTCAGGGGAGCTTTTTCAGTACTTTTTTCTTTTTCTTTAAGTAGGCTGCATGCCCAGAGTGGAGCCCAATGCTGGGCTTGAACCACCACCCTGTGATCAAGACATGAGCTGAGATCAAGTGTTGAATGCTCAACTGACTGAGCCACCCAGGAGCCCTTTAGTGCTTTTCTAAATTATACATGAAGGATCTGCTTGCCTATTTCTATAATAATCTCACAATGCTTTTTATGGGTCAGAGTTTGAACCCGTACAGGAAAGCTAACTTTATAGGCGTTGTCACGCTCTAGGTCAGGGATTCTCAACCAGGAGTGATAGCCCTACCCTTTACCCCCTGCCCCAGGCATATTTGACAATTCTGGAGACATTTTTCATTGTCACAACTGGGGAGGTACTACTGGCATCTAGTGGACAGAAACCAAGGATGCTACTCAACATCCTATAATATGAAGGGGCAGCTTCATATAACAAAGAATTCTTCAGCCACAAATGTGAATAGTGTCAAGGTTGAGAAACCCTAGAATAAGGTTTGCCAGCCTAGGAGGCAGGTAATTAACCTGGCTGAAAGGCTTTACTTTTAGTCTGGAGTCAGAGGCGAAATAAATTTTGATTTTCTACCCAGGGTGGTACAACCATACTGAAGGGGTATACTATTTTTTTTTGCTTTGGTAGTGATAAAGGATTAAAATATATATGCTTTCAAATCTGGATTTAAATTAAATGGTCTGTAATAAATCAAATAGTTAACTTTTTTAATGTTGCCTTGATCATCAGTATCACAGTTTTAGAAGTAATGTTCTAAGTGGTTTCTTTGTGTGTCTTATTTCTCTCAGATTCTTTTTATTTTTTCTAATTTGAGACAAATAAGTCATCAAGTCTCTTGAGTTTGTGTGACTGTGCAATATTTATTAATGTTTACCATATTTTTCTCCACACTTTTGAGTTACATCTTTTTTTATGTTTGAGTTCCTTAAATCTTTCCATGGTTTGTGTCATTCATTAATTTATTCATTAAGTAAATGTTTATTAAGTGCCTACTGTCCAGACATGGTTCTATATGTTATTGTCCTACAGTAATGAATAAAATAGACAAAAATCCATACAGCCAAGGAGTGTATAGTCTGGTGGGGTAAGAAATGAACAATACACCAAAAAGTTACATAGGTATGAGTGCTATAGACAAAAGTGAAGTAAGAAAGGAGAGAAAGAGAGCCATGGTGAGGGGTTGAGGATGAAATTCTAAGTAAGTTGGCCAGGTACAGACTCACTGAGAAGGTGACATTTGAACAAATACCTGAAGAAGAGGAGGAAGTGAGCCATGTGGATATCTGGGAGAATCCATGTGGCTGGAAGAGAGTAAAGCAGAGATGAGGAAGAGGGCAATGGAGTCAGAGAGGCAATGGATGGAAAGATCAAGTTTTGGGAAGATTTAGAAGGCTGTTCAAAAGATTTTGGCTTTTACTCTGAATGAGATGGGGAGCCATTGGAAGGTTTTGAGCAGAAGCATGACAGAATCTGCCTTGTGTTTTAAAATGATCACTTTTGGACACTACATGAAGAAGACTAGAAAGACAAGGGCAGAAGCAAGGAGACCAGTAAGGAACCTAGTCTGGACCAGAATGCTAGCACTGCTAAGTGGCTTATTGATTTATTAATTTATTGATGATTAGATTTATAAAAAAGAGAAGAGCCAAAAGTTTTAGCTGGATTAACTAGAGGACTGGTGTCGTAGATTGCTCTACTCTTTACCAAATATTTCAGTTTCCTCCAATGTAGAGTCCCTTCCTGTGGGAGAATACTGCACATCTGTCTGCTGGAAATTGGGAGGCCATGTGACTTGTTTGACCAATAATAAGTAAGCGGGAGCTTTACAAGCTAGCATTTGGCTTGCCACGTCACATTTTCTTCAGCTACAAAGCCAGCAATGATCCAGCTAAAGGCTGCTCTGTTAGTTTGGTTCCTGGGGCAAAGCCAATGTGGCTTATAGCTGAAGAGATATACTGATGATAGGTGGCAAGAAACAAACCTTTGTTGTTGGAAGCCAGTAAAATGTTCAGGTTGCAGCATAACCCAGATTAGCCTGACTAATAGAAATGTAGTTGGCATTCGCTAAAATAAAAACATCTGCTAGAAGTGCAGGTTTTAGGTGCAGGAGTTCAGTTTTGATAAGTGAGATTCGAGACGCTTATTAGATAGCCAAGGGAAATGTTGAGTAACTAGTCGGATATAAGGGGCTGAAGTTCAAGAAAGAGGTACAGGCTAAGGATCTGCATTCTCGTCAGCCTGAGATTGAACAGAATTACCAGTGGCATGAATGAGTAGGTAAGAAGCCCAGGAACTGAGTATCCCACCACTAACAAATGAGACTGAGAAATGCAGCTAGTAAGGTAGGACAATAACCAGGATGTGAGGTGTACTGGAAGGAAAGTGAACAAAGTATCACAAGAATGATGATCTGTGTCCTAGGGTACTGAGAAGTCGAGTGGGGTCAGGACTAGGAATTGACCTTGGGATGCAGCAATGTGGAAATCCTTGATAATATTGCCATGAGCAGCTTAGGTAAAGTGGTCTGGAGAAAGCTTGAATGAGATGGGTTTAGGAGACACTAGTAGGAGAGGAGTGAGTCAGCATGGGTAGATAACTCTTGCAAGAAGCTTTCCTATAAAGGAGAGTGAAGACATGATGAAAAGTGAAATGGGGTCAAAAAAATCTTGGTGTTTTGTTTTGTTTTGTAAAATGGATGAAATAACAGCATAGTGATATGCTGATGGGAATGATACAGTATGGAGGGAAACAATTGATGGGGCAGAAGAGAGAGAGGAGAATAGCTAGAGAGATGTCTTTTACTATGTTAGAAGGGATTGAATGCAGTACACAAATGGGATGTTGATTGTGATAGGACCACTTACAGTTCATTGATAGGAACAGGATGGAAAGAAGGCAGGTGGATACAGATGGAGGTCCATAGGTACTGGGGGATGGTGGAGTGAGAACTTGTGGCACTTCTGATTGTTTCTGTTTCTCATTAAAATTAGAAGCAAGGGCATCCATGGAGAGCGAAGATGGGACATGGTTGTGTATTTTTCTCCATCCATCTTCAGCTCGATGTGGGGTAAGTATGGAGTGTTGGAAAAATGCATTTAGCCGTGGTGTGAGGTTGTCCTACAAATCAACAAAGCAAAGGAGGATAAACGGTTTAAGATTATATTGAGGGGTGTAATTACAAGGCTAACCATGGAATTTTAGAAGGGAAGTGAGGAGTGAGACAGTGAAGAGGTATTCCTATGCATATGCATTGTTGAAGTTGGAGACTAGAAGGAATAAAGTACAAAAATAGAAGCTGTTGGCTGGAAAATGGGCTGCTTAAACTCTATAGAAAGGCTGTGATGATTAGTAATGACAAGGTCTAGGGTATGTCTATGAAACTGAGCAACTGATTAGGGCATAGGACAAGATCTTGGAAGGTTTTTTTTTTTTAAGATTTTATTTATTTGAGAGAGAGAGAAAGAGAGAGAGTGAGCGAGCATGAGCAGGGGGAGAGGGAGAAGCAGATTCCCCACTGGACAGGGAGCCCGATGCAGGACTCGATCCCAGGACTCTGGGATTATGACCTGAGCCAAAGACAAATGCTTAACCAACTGAGCCATCCAGGTGCCCCAAGATCTTGGAAGTTTTTGACCCTGAAGCTACCCTAGTTCATCCAAATTCTTCTCTTAAACATTTCCTCTCATTTAAATCCCTTAAACTCACTTAATTTTTCATGACTTTGATTCATATAAATTTCAAATTATTAGAACAGATTTCACAGTTTAATTAAATTAACACTTGAAGCATCATGAGGAATCACTTTGGCTTACTTTAGATTTATATAGAACAAAAATTTACAAAGTCACATTGAATAAGGAAGGAGTTTGTTGGGTATTATTTGTTTTTTTTTTTTTTTTTTTTTTTTTTTTTTTTTAAAGATTTTATTTATTTATTTGACAGAGAGAGACACAGCGAGAGAGGGAACACAAGCAGGGGGAGTGGGAGAGGGAGAAGCAGGCCTCCCGCTGAGCAGGGAGCCCGATGCGGGGCTCGATCCCAGGACTCTGGGATCGTGACCTGAGCCGAAGGCAGACACTTAACGACTGAGCCACCCAGGCGCCCCTGTTGGGTATTATTTGAATAACTGAGATCGGTTCCTATCAAAGATGCACTAATCCTTTATTAAAATATGAATATATTAGAGTGTTAAAAATTGGTTATTTGCTCAAAATTTGGCTTAATGCCACCTTTTATAAATTATTATCTTGGGATATCATCCCTCTCAGCAGCACCCACTGGATTACTGATATTCTTAAGACGTAGGCTAATACTGCAGTCACTAACTATTATGTTGTGGAAATCAGACATAGAGACAAGAGGTACCTAACTGTCAAAAAGGTGAGTCTGTTGTTTATCTTAAACTCTGAAGAAAGTTCTATTTTTTACCTGACAAATCATAGAAGTATAAGTTAACTTTGAAAATCAGAACAATAAGTACATTTTGAATGCTTAGAAAAAGTTGGTGGTAACTCTTTTTTTTTTTTAAGAGAGAAAGAGAGTGGGGGGAAGGGCAGAGAGAGAGGGAGAGAGAATCCCAAGCAGGCTCCATGCCCAGCATGAGACTGGTGTGGGGCTCAATCTTACGACTGAGATCTCACGACCCTGAGATTATGACCCGAGCTGAAATCAAGAGTCGGATGCTTAATGGACTGAGCAACCAGGTGCCCCTGATGGTAACCTTTTGACTACCTTCACCCGTTTTTCTTCCCCCCTACCCCTGTCTCTGGCAACCACTGATGTTTACTGTTTCTATGAATTCAATCTTTTTCAGATTCCACATATAAGTGAGATCACTTTTGTCTTTCTCTGTCTGACTTATTTCACTCAGCGTAACACCTTCAAGGTCCATCCGTCTTGTCACAAATGGCAGGGTTTCTTTCTTTTTATTGATGAGTAATATTCCATTACATATCTATATATATACACACCACATCTTTATTCATTCATCTGTCGATGGACACTTAGGTTGTTTCCATGTCTTGGCTATTTTAAGTAATGTTGCATGAACATGGGGTGTGGAGATCTCATCAAGACAGTAGCTCCAGAGGTGGCATTGCTAAATCATATGGTAGTTTTATTTTTAATATTTTGAGAAATCTTATTTTTAATATTTGATGTTTTCCATGGTGACTGCACTGATTTACACTCCATGGGCCATTGTTTTCATTCACAAGGTTTCTAGCCATTTGTTTTGGTTTTCCACAGCTATGACATTAGTTCAATCTTATGTGAGTAAGTAAAGCCCAAACAGTGGTTCTAAATGAGGATGAGGGTGGAGGAGTTGTGGAATCAGCTTGGGGAGGTTTTCCAAACTGCACATTCCTAGCTCCATTATCTCTGCAGAGATGCGGATATTTTCCTACAAACTCCCATTTCAGAATCACTTATCTAGAGCACATCCGCAAGTTTTTCTTTGCTTCCAATTGGCAAAATTTAAACCAATACTTACAAACTAACATTTTTGCTAAGTGAAAAACTGTATCGAGCATTAGAATGTAGTAGAAAGGAGGTAATATGCTTTTTAATATTTTGGAGCTTAGAGTTTCACAACTTTTTTATGTAACAGTATTTTCAATCTTAGTTCAACAATCCCAGTCATATATATCCATAAGCAACTGTATTTTTTCCTAGAATTACTCTTTTAGGAATAGGGAGGGTGTGTGTGTGTGGGGGGGGAAGATACTATGCCATGCATCTGTCAAATAGCTGTTTTTCTTGCTACTATCACACTTTCAGTAATATTCATTAAATATCACGGCGTATGTGTTGCTGTGCTAGGCACTATTTGCACTTGCCGATGGCGCAACACCATTATCGCCTGTTTCCATCACAAGCTCTTCCAGTTCTCTGTGGGAGGAACCAGTGTCTTCTTTTTCACTCTCTTGGTGGGTGGTCTGTTGATTGGGGCTGAAACTGTGCAGTGTGTACTCATTTGGCTAAGCTGTAATTACACCAAGACTGTTGCATTTCTTGCTTTGTCTACAGTAAGACTTAGTGATACAGGAGCTAAAGACTTGATCTCATATACCTCAAATATTCGATGCAGAAGTAATATGTTGGGGACAGAGAAACTCTTTATGAATAAAAACCATCCGAACAGAAAACAAAACAAAAACTAAAAAGAAAGAGCTCAGGATTATATGTAATAAGGAAATGACTAGCTCAGATGTGTAGCAGAGGCCTTGCAGACTTTGAAATTGAGAAAGAGATTATATGCTGCCTTGTATTATTAGTTCTCCAACTAGAGAGGACTCTGAGGTCAGGGTGTAAATATTAGACCTGTTTGTGTCTGGAGCATGACTGAAGATGGTGCTCTGTGCAAAGTGTATGTTCAGGGACTGTGTATTAACTTACTGACAGATTAATTTAAAAAATAAGTAGACTTTTGTGCGTGCGTGGGTGATATTGGAAGTTAATTTCAATTTGAGTATGACTTTGGTGTTTAAAACTTATTTGTGAAACCTACATTTAATTGTACACAGCCTTATATTCTTTGTTAGTTAATACAGGTTTCAAAAGTCTGGGATTTATTGTTATGGTGTTTAGCAGAGACTAGATGCTCAGTAATAATAGATGAATCAAAGAAATCCAAGGGAAAAATGCAGCTATAGATATGACATATTTTCCCCCACTGCTTAAGCCCTAAGCCTAAGTGATGGATTTGAGTGAATGACTGTGGCAGGAATAGTTAGCTATCTGCAGAGGTCCAGGCCCATCTCTGCTTTAATAAAAAGATGATAGCCAGACAACACCCAGACATCACTTCCCCTTTTCCCTTGTCTTTTGAGTGGAAGTGACTTGTGTCAACCTGGACTGGGATTTTCAGAAATATGTGGGGTTCTCCACATTCTTCTTCAGATTCTGCTAGTTGGATAGGGATGATTAAAGGATAGAAGAGCCACACAATAGACTGGGGAGAGAACCCCACTAGCATGGATATTAGCCCTGGATTGTGCAAATGAGAAGTAAATTTCTATTCCTTTGAATTCACTAAAATTTTCAGACCTCTTTGTCTCAATAGTTTAGCTTATGAGACCTCTTTGTCTCAATAGTTTAGCCAATGCAGTTTTTAAATTTTGCTATATATTTAATGATAAAAAAACTTCACGACTCAACCAATAAAATACTAATCAATGCTTAAAGTAGATTCAGATATGTATTAGGTGCTATATAAGGATAAAAAAAAATAAAGGATATTATGACCACTTTCAAAGAAGGGAAACATTTTTAAAACATAGGATTTGGGGAGCAAACGTATAGGATGGAGACTACATCTCACACAAAGATCTGGATTTCTGGTGCTCTAAAATGACCTGAGTTCCAGTCTTGATTTTGCCATTCTAGTAGCTGTGTGATCTCAGGAGCCTGGGCTTTGGATTGCTCATCATCATATGAAGAGGTTTAGACTACAGCTACTTCTAAGGAAGCTATATTTAGGGAAGAGACCCTGTTTTTAAAGTAAGAGTTGCTGTAGTTTCTTGGCCAGTTTAAGAATGTAATCAGCTTTTAGTTAGTTTGTCCTATCATAGCCTGCCTCTGTTGCTATATACAATATTCATTCTCTGTGAATTACAAATAGAACTTCATTAGATTTTCTCGAAACCATTACTTATTCAGTTTCTGTCAGCTTCTAGCTTTAGAATATTATTTTTTATTTTTTAATTTTCAAAATTAGTACTACATGGAATAAATCTATTTCTATATTTAGTAGTATAATGAACAAATGCACTTATTTATATTCAATAGTAATTGAATAAATTTAATAATATTTAGTAGCATATTGAATAAATCTATTTTCCCCACGTCTAGGTCTAGGTCATAATGTCCTTCTTGTAAAATGAATGCACTGGATTATTTACTCTCTAAGGTTCTTTTCTAAAAAATGATATGTATTCTCATACGAGGAAGTTGGCCTAAGAGCACTAATGGGAAGCCCTGGGCAAAGAAGAGGTGGACAGCCTGGTCAGCATCAAGGCTGCCATAGGCAGGGAGGATTCGTTTTTGCTGGTGAATTCCTGTTTATCCTGTAGCAACACTTTTTGGATTTCATATTCACTGTCAGTTTTTCTCCCTGCAGCTCTCTGTTCCACTGCACCATGTTGGCATGGTCTTTCCAGGGAATACTTTAACTCTATCCAAGTTCCTGGCAAATATTTACTTCTCCCTGTGGGTAGGCATTGACAAGGCCCAACACACAGGGGTCTAAGTGTGCAGTGCCTCACTTCTCCAGTAGGGGCGCTGGCCACACTAAGTTTGGTTTAACTGAAATTCCCTTTGGGTTTAGGGTTCTGATTGTGAAATGTAATTTTTGCATGAAATCCCTTCTTAAACACATTTTTATTTTATTTTAAATCCTTATTGTGTTTTATTTAACACATATATTTTATATACAACACCCTTACAATAGTTAACAGTTTTCATATAAACCAAATAGTAGTACTTAAGGCTCTGAAGTTCTTAATTATGGAGCAAAACATTTGATTCAAGACACAGACCCTTCCGGGTGTGCCCGGGTGGCTCAGTCGGTTGTGTGACCGACCCTTGGTTTCAGCTCAGGTCATTGTCCCAAGTCCTGGGATGGAGCCCTCAGTCGGGCTCCATGCTCAGCAGGGATTCTGCTTGAGGATTCTCTCTCTCCCTCTCCATCTCCCTCTGCCCCTTCTTCACTTGCATTTTTTCTCTCTCAAATAAATAAATCTCAAAAAAAAGGATATAGACCCGTCTGAATAAAGTTTCTAATTCTTAAGAGTTACCATCATCTTTGCCCAAGAATTTGTTGTTGCCCTGACTCTTTGGCCTGACTCCCAGTACCCATCTATCTTTGACCATTTTTTAAAGGGCATTTTAACACGTTATGAATGAAGCATTTTCCTTTCTCCTTCAGCTTGTAGCAAGAGGGAAGTCCTGCTATTACAATGACGTTACCCATTATACACATAGTCTCTGGCAGCTCTTTCTTCCTCTCCCACTGCCAACTTAATATGTATACAGTGGGATGTCCAGGTATCCAAAGCTCATTAAATACACAGTAAGAAGTTGAGAAGGAGAAAAAGAGCTCAAAGTCTATGTCAATCCCTCCCAGAGAAGCTAAAAGGCAAAAAAGGTCAAAGTTTCCCCGTGTATGTTTAAAATTTTTTTAAATGAAAGAAGACACTGTTTTTATGTTCTGTGTGTCCAAGTGTTAACAGGATGAGAAACACTTTTTGTTCACATTCCCTTGTAACCTTGAACTGAGAATGTTGAAGTTCTTGCCTTTCTTTTTCATTACATCCCACAGAAAGATTATTCCAAATTCACTTGGCAATATCCAGACAAGCTATTTCCTAATTCTCAAAATAACTTTTTCTTTTGAGTGTTTCCCAAAAGTCTTAAAATATATTCATGAACTGTATATATACTTCATTTACTAAACTTTTGGATTAATCCTTAAGAGAAAAATAAAACCAGAAGAACAAAAACTTAAATATTGTAAATCTAGATGAACAGAAAAGCACATTAAAAATTATGTTTTTACTAATAAAGTAGTATAAATTCATACTGAGAAGAGAATGACACCAATATCAGGAAGTTTAATTTTGGTTGTTCCTGCTGTGGTTCATAATATTATATTAACTTTTCAACCATAAAATATTTTTATTTAAAATAAAATTACTCATTGAGATGCAAACAAGTAGCATTATTATGAAGTGATTCAAAATCGGAAGTCCTTTTCCAAGGGTTCTGTGTGGTGTGGATTTTCTCCCAAGGAGATGCATTCCATTTTCTGAGATAGGAAACTCATATCTTTCCTCACTCCACAAATACCTGCTGAGTGCCAGCTGGTATTGGGCTAGTATTGTGACACAATAGTGGAGGAAACAGACATTAATCCCATAATCCCATATGCACATTTATATAATCACAGGTTGTAATCAGTAGAATGAAGGAAAAGCATAGGGAACCCCAAAAGACCTGATTCAGGCTGAATCATAGGGAAAAACCTTGTGAAGAAGTAACCACTGAATTATGATTTGAAGAATGAATAGGAGACAAGTAGGTAAAAAGCAAGCCAGGTCAGTGTGTGTGATGGTCCTGAGGTGGGAAGCAGCATGGCATGGGTAAAAATATGAAAGAAGGCTAGTGTGTCTAGGCACAGAAATTGAGGAAGGAAGTGTCCTTCAGGTAGGCTGGCTGTTGGAGTCTGAAGTCTAGCTAAAGAAAAAATAGACATTTGAGATATGAATTAGTCCATATGTGTAACTTCCCAAGGTTTATTCCTGAGTTGAGATAAATGGTAGATAATATACTATTTTCTCCTGTTTACCTGTTGCATTTAAAATTAGATTTCCATTTAGCTAGGGAAACTGAAAGGACTGGAGATTGACTGGAAGGGGTCACAAGGGAAATTTCTGGGGTGATGGAAATATTCTATATCTTGTTTGGGATGCTTGTTATATGTGTGCGTATGTTTAACGACTCACTGAATTAAATTTTACCTCAGTTAAAAAAACAGATTGTGGGCTAATATGAAAAACATGTTCAGGCTTGTTAGTGGTCAGACAAATGAAAATAAAAGTAGAATTAAAAAAAATAAAATCTAGCTAAGGATTGTGATTTTTATGCTAAGGCTGAAGTAAGTTCTTAAAATATTTTAAACAAAGAGGTGGCAAGACCACATGGACATCTAAAATCACTCTTGTTCTGCTGTGGAGGATAAATTAGAGGGGGGGATAAGAATGAATGAGGGAAGACCAGCTCGGGGCCTATTAAAATGGTTTGGGGGAGAATTGATAGCCCTAGTGGTGGAGAGAGAGGGAGTAGGGAGGTCCAAGGGACTTCTAGAAGATAAAATTAAGAGGAGAGATCCTAGACTTCTCACATAGTGAGTCTTAGAACCATGGAGAAAAACCTAAGTTGATGAGGCACCATCTTCTCCATTGTTGAAGGGCAGGTAGCATTTCTGGGATATCAGCAAAAGTAGCTGCTGAAGAAGGTAGACGAGTAACAGGCTACCACGTGGTAACAGTTTCACTCAGAAACAGGAAAGCCAAAGTTATGGCAAGATAGCAGCCAAACTAAGGTCGGCAGCAACAGCTGGGAGTTCTCTTGGGAAGGCTTGCTGAATGAAGCAACAAAGCTTGACATTCAATACTGGTTATATATGGAGTGGCTCATGATTTCCCAGGCAGCTCTGCTCATGCCCCAAAGTAACCCAAGAAAGCGAAATCTGCCAAGTCACCTGACTTACCTTTGGGGCAGTTCCATGTGTTCTCAAAACACCTCTCTTTCTAGTGTCCATCATGATAGTCAAGATTCATTATCCTTCCCCCACTAAATGGAAGCTGCTGTTCTAGAAAGCTCTTGGCATGGGGAGTCAGAAGACCTGGGGCTAAATGTTGGCTCCGAACTTCTCTAGTGGTGTGCATTGTAGGGGTGGTTTCCATCATGTTTAAAATTTGATTTATAAAATCTATAACCTTGCAGAGCCGTTGTGAATGTTTGGTGTGTGACAGGTACTCCGCAAATGTTAGCAACAACAATAATAACAATATTAAATAACTTTTATTGTTAAAATATCCTTTTCTCTCCTTTCTTTCTTTTATATAGTTTCACTTTTTGCATTTTTTTTCACTCCCATAGCTTCAGCTATACCCTTATTTGACAAATGCGGCATACTTGTTAGGTATCGGACACTGCAAGGTGATGAAGATAGAGGGGAGAAGATCCACACTGTCTTTATCCTCTAGACCTTATGCTTAAAGAGATGAAGGGTAAGTCTACTCTGTGACAGAGACTACTGGCTATTCACCAAAAATCTGAGTCCTTTATTCCTGGACACACGGTAGGTTACATTTTCCAGCCTCCCTTGCAGTTGGATGTGGCCATGCGACTCATTTATGGAATACAAGGTTCTGTTACTTCTGGACCAAGGTTTTTAAGAGGTAGATGTGCTTCCTCTACTCTTTTTTTTTTCCTTTTGCTGGTTGGATGCAGATGATAATAAAGAATTCCAGGAGAAAGGCAAAGCCAAAAGATGGAAGGTATCTATATCCCTGATTTGCCATGTGGAGGAATGCCTTTTCCTACCCAGAAAGTCTTGCCTTAGACTTTTCATAAGCAACAATAAAAATAACTTCTATTGTGTTTGAGTCATTAGAAAGTTTTATGCTTATTTGTTACAGCAGTTAGCTACTACTACATTCCTCTTCAGTTCTGATTTTCCTTCTCTATTGTGATCAATGGCCTTAATACATTTTTGTTGTCGTCGTCGTAGAGAAGACACTGTATCTCAGAATATCTAAAACAAAACTTATAATCTCACCACCAAGACATTTTATGACCTACCTCTTTCTAATAATGGCCTCACTACTGGCCAAGATATACAAGCTTCATACAGAGGAGTCAGCTTTGACCCTCTCTTTCCCTTTCTGAGATGTAGTCAATTACCCATTTCTGTACCTTTTCCTTTGTGATCTTTCTAGAATTTGACTTTTCCTTTTCAGCGCCTCTTATACCATCAGTATCACTGAGAAAGGTGTCTCTCTCAAGAGGCAAAGGGGCTAAAATTCAGGTCATGCATCCTGGCACAGTGCTGTGTCCACTTGGAGGGATGGGAGTTTTATCATAGTTTCCATAAATGTGCCAGAGGAAGTGTTTCCTTTCTACTCTTGCACAAGTTCCTTGAGGGTGCCAGAAAGCCCTGTGACTGACACACTTATCAAGCCTCTAATACTTCATGCTGAGGCAATGGTGAACATCTACAAGTTTACAACATTCTCATCAGTCTCCCCCACTTCCAGTCTATCCTTCAAGCCTTTGCTTTATTAATCTTCCAAAAGCATTGATGTTAAGCATTTCTGCTTAAGAAGTTCAGTGGCTACTCCTTATCTAACAGAGTGAACTTGTAGCCTTGTATTCAAAGCTTACTGTGATCTAGAATCATCTCCCTCCTCTAGCCTTCTATTATTCTTTCCCATATTTCTTAATGCAAACAACATTGGCCTTTTGGGAAAGAACATTCATTGTTATACTATAATGTCTTAAGAATTATGGAACATTTAGCCACACTGAGCCCATCTACTCAATGTCAGGAGAGTCCTCCAAGCAATGTGACAACAGACATGTCCATACATTTTGGAGATGGAAACAGAACTGTTCCTGGTTGAGAACTTCTATAGCCACACCACCAGCAAAAAACAGTATTTATTGAGTGTTTGTATCACTGTATTGTTCCCTTATTCAACCCAAACAACAGCTCACTGAAGAGGTGTTATTTTTCTGATTTTTTAAATGAAAAAACTTTGGCTCTAGGAAGTGAAAAGATGTAACCAAGAATACCTAGCTATTGAGAGAAAAAGAGCTGGGTCAAAATGTACACTTGTATATTTCATCCAAACTGAGCTACTTGGCATTCCCTAAAATCCTTTGCTGTACTTTGACCCCCCAAATTTCTTTCTATAAATCCATTTCTTTAATCATGACCTTAGATACCATCCCCTTCAGGAACTCTTCTCTGACCACACTAAACCAGGGATCACTTCTGGGTCACTGTGGTGCTTTGTCCTTTGGTCAGCCAGTTTCACAGTCCCTTTTGGACTGTGCACACAGCTTCTCTCCCCTTTTGGATTGTATACTCCCCGAGGACAGGGCAATATTTGTTTTATGGTTGCTTAGAATTTCCAGCACACAGTGCCTTGCATGTGCTAAGCATTCCTGAAGAAAAAAAAAGAAAAGAGGCCCGGTGATAGGACAGAGTGGGAATATCATGGACTTAAGAATTATTTTCACATCCAGGCTATATCACTTGCAACCATTGGCCTTGCCCATGTAATAGAATCTCCTCAAGCTTCAGTTTTGCCATCTGTAGAATGATTGAATCTGATCGGTTGAAATGAGTAGATGAGAATATATAAAATACATAAAATATCGAGCACATTATAAGAGGTGATAGGAGCTATTAGAAGTAATAATAAAACAATTAAATATTAAGCCTTTAAAAAATTAATGCAAACATTTTTCAATGCTGACCTAGACAAGATATTTTCCAGGAAGTCCAGGACTGCATTATTTCTTTGTGACCATGCCTGGGGCTGGTGTTTATTAAATGGTTTTGGCTTGAATGCTCACTTTTCTCACACTATTGAGGTTGGTTCTGAGCCTGGGAAAGCTTAGAAAGATTTCCTTAACATTCTCTTTTAAGCTTCTATACAAACCTGGCTCTCTAGACACAGGCAAGTTTGAGAGAAGACATGGTGTGCTCATTCTGGTCCTCTCTCACAGGAATTTCACTAGACTATTGCACATCTCACTGTAACTCTGCAAAATTGTGATATCCATCCATCCATCCATCCAATGTCAAAAATTTGACATTTTTAAGTTTCACCTGTGTATCTGCATCATCCCAGGAATTGGAAGATACAGTGAGGAGGAAGACATGTTCTTCATCTAAAGAACATCACAGTCAAAGAGATCAGAGAGAGATGTAACCAATAAAATGAACACTGTTATCAATTAAAGAAGCATGTATACAATTCAAACTCTTCTTGGATCTTGATTCCTCTGATTGAGTTGGGGAATATTTATAGTCTTTAAAATAATTCACAGAAAACAGCTTCTTTTCTCTAATAATGTTAAAGCGAAACAGTGCCGTTCATTACAAAAGCTAAGCCAACTGTGAAGTTAGGGGGAATAGTCCACACAAGGCCACCCTTATTTCTGATATCACTCACAAGTTTAGGAGATCCTTATAACTGGCCTCAGTTTGTTAATTTACCAAAAAAGCTCATAGAACTCACTAAAAGCTGTTATGCTCATGGTTATAGCTTATTACAGGGAAATGATACAGATTAAAATCAGCCAAAGGAAGAGGCACACAAGGTAGGGTCCAGGACTGAACCAAACATGGAACTTCCAGTTGTCTGCTCCCTGTGGAGGTAGGACAGCATTACTTCCCCAGTATCAATGTGTGACAGTCAGCATTGAGTACTGCTAACCAGTAAAGCTCCCCCCACTAATGTTGGTGTTCAGAGTTTTTATCAGGGCTGCATTGTGTAAGCATGTTTTACTGCCCACATGGTTGATTTCAGTCTCCAGTCTCCCCAAAGGCCAACTGATACCACATGACCCAAAGCCCTCACTCCAAATGCATTGTTACCATCTGGTGTGGCCAGTCCTTATTCTAAATTACATTGTTACACTGTTAGGTGTGACTCAAGGCCCTAGACAAACAAAGACACTTGTATCAGGTATAAAGTTCCCAGGGCCTAGAGATTCCCTCTGAGTAGCCAATGACAGAGGCCAGACCTCTCTATGGGCAGGGTTAAATTCCTTTTTTTGTTTTTTTTAATTTTATTTTATTATTTTATGTTAATCACCATACATTACATCATTAGTTTTTGATGTACTGTTCCATGATTCATTGTTTGCGTATAACACTCAGTGCTCCATGCAGTACGTGCCCTCTTTAATACCCATCACCAGGCTAACACATCCCCCCAACCCTCTCCCCTCTAGAACCCTCAGTTTGTTTCTCAGAGTCCATAGTCTCTCATGGTTCATTTCCCCTTCCGATTTCCCCCCTTCATTTTTCCCTTCCTACTATCTTCTTCTTCTTCTTCTTTTTTTTTTTTTAACATATAATGTATTATTTGTTTCAGAGGTACAGGTCTGTGATTCAACAGTCTTACACAATTTACTACAAATGTATTTTCAGTGTTTTTAATGAGAAACATCTCACAATTTATAGTAATTTTAAATTTTTATTGTCTACCCCTAATCATCTATCTAAACGGGTTTTGGAAGTTCTGCTCAAAGGTTCAGAATGAAGTGATTAAGATGAGTTTAGTGGATTATCAGATATATTAATTAAAATGCTATTTGTAAATAATAAAAACCTGCTGGCTCTGGCTTAAGCAAAAAGAAAAAAAAACAAAACAGGATTTATTTTGAGGATTAGGATAGTTCATGAAATTCAAAGCCAAGAATCTATCCTTTCTTCTCTTCTTCATATATGTGTGCTTCTTTCTTCTTCTAGTTCGGAAGAAAATTGGTCACTCCATGGTTCAGGATACACATAATTTAACTTTTGAGTTTTGAGACACTGATTATTTCTCTCATGGTCCTGATTCCAAATTTCTGCCAGAAAGAATCTGAGACACTCAGCTTGGAGGACTTATTTACCTCTGGCCAATCAGCTATAACCAGTGATATAGGGCCACAAGGCATAAATATGTGGCTAGTTGCCTAGAGAAATATGGCAGGGGAGATATCCTACTAGCTGTTGACTACTGAGATCCACATCGACTACAAGGGAAGATCATTCATTAAATGGAACGTGAAGAAAAGTTTATGATAGCTTAAAAGCAAGCTAGGTAGACTATGATTAAATCCTGAGATTTCAAGAAGGTTGATTATGGTTCTATTTTGCGGAACATATACAGTACCATGTTATGTCGGATTGTGCATTATAGTGAGAAAGACATGGCATTTGGATACAGAGGAACCACATCTTAGTCTCTTACTGATGTTGAAGTTAATTATCTTTTTGGAGCCTTTGTTAACTTATTTATCAAATAGGGAAATTCCCAACTCATGAGGTTGTAATGAATAACAAATGAGATCATGTATGTGAAAACACTTCCTAAAATGCTAAGCACACATTAATTATTATCTTTTGAAATTAATCCAAAGATTTTCTATTTTGTATATTTGAGAAAACATATACGTTTAATGAGTCTATTGAGTCTTTTGAACTCAGAAATGTTTATGGAGCTAGGTGTACAGATTAATTTTATCACCCCAAAAAAGTGTTTCTTAGGGAACAACAAGACTTATCCAACAATATCCTCATCAAACCAGATGACTGATTATTTTAACAATGAGGAGATGGTCAATGCAGGATATTGCAATGTATTTCAAGAATTTCTTTAAAATCTCAGAATTCCTTAATTCAATTTAAAAAGGTTGAATTGTCAAGATGTGCAAAAAATTGTAACTTTTTTTTTTAAGAAGAAAGAAACAAATCCATTTACCACTATGATCTGGAAGTTTGAGTTACTTCTTTAACACTTTTTTCTGATGTGTTACAAATTTTAGGCAGAATCACTTTACCAAACAGTTACTGATTCCTTTAATGAAGCGATTCATTTTCCCTATGTTTCCAGGGTAACAAATATAACTGATATAGTTTCTCTCACCGTGGTGTGTATAGTATTTAAATTAAATGACTATAAGCACCAAGTCTACCCATGAGAAGATGTCCTACCTCTTTCCCAGGGTTCTTCTCCCAAAGATAACTCTGAGATCCTCCCTGAAAGTTTTATCTTGTCCAACAGGCCTATCCTGGTCACTGCTGTCCCAGTGAGAGAATAGGAGAGTTTCGGAGTCCCTCTGGACTGGCACTGAAATAAAGATGTATTGTTCTATCAGGTGCTATCCGCCTTGCTTGCTGAAGAAAAAAATTCCTCAGTGGTGATAGTCATCACTGCATGACTAGCTCACTTGTGGTTTCTCCAGCTTTGAGGGAAATGAAGGAAATCTGGTTCTGCTGTGCTACCCTCGCCGGCCCCAGCTGCATGCTCACACAGCCGTGGTCTCTCGGGCTGTCCTAGGAGGCCAAGCACGCTGGTCTGAAGGGCTTTCCAGCCTCAGTAACAAGCTGTGTTGTTCCTCCCTGAAACCTTCTCGTCCCAGCACTGGAATGTGTGACATTCAGTGCAGAGGAAAAACTCCATCTTGTCATAGAGATAGAGAAGACACTTCATTTCTTGGAGACAGTTTGGAAGACAAATATTTAGTATTATGCCGTATGGTTTAAAGCTAAAATAACTCTCCCATCTCGTGTACAACTAACAAAGCCTGTGCTATACTATTCCTCTTTGTTATTACTCATATCTTATTTTCTCTTTGCAACTGTGACCACACAATGCTTGGGACAGCTTGGTTACATAAAGAAGATAACGAATTCGATGAAGAAACTCAGAAACGGAAAGCTGACAAACAGAATAAACAAGTTTATCATATTTCCAAAGGGAGAACACGAGGAGTTTGCCAAGGGGACTGCAGAATTTACTAACTTCAGGCTATGTGAGTGTGTAAAAGAGCTTCTAGGAATTTCGGCCACTTCCTCATATAACACTGCTAAGTTACAGAGGGATCAGACAAATAAACACAACATTGACAAATAACTCAGAACACATTTATGGGCCATTGGTGTTATCCACCATCTTTGATTGCCCCTCACCTCAATGTGTTCTTTATTTCCTAACAGAAGAATATCATGTCTGTTTATTATTTGAATCAGGCAGATTTCCTCTAAAGACTGCATTTTCACATGTCTTCATTGATACAATGAATAATGGTTTATTTCAAAGCTGCCAAAACAAAGCACAAGTAAAAAATTGTAAAAAAAAAAAAAAGGTATTAATCATATTACCCTCTATGTCTTGGACTTATTTGGCTGAAGGGTTCTATGTGTAAAAACTAACTTCGATTTTAACTAAATTTGATACAGTTACTGATGCATTACAAGTCTTTAGCAGCCCCAAAACACTGACAAAACAATACTAGGGTTTAATTTGGTCTTTCTGTAGTTCTTTAAATTGTTTCAAGCGCATCTCCTTTTCAACCTGAATATCAATAGTTGGGAATCAAGTTGTGGCATGCCTCATTAGTGAAACTTCTCTAATAAGTGTGAAATTAAAAATAAGAAACATACAAATTTAATGCACCAGTGTTACTATGAAAGAGATTGTTTCATTGTCTACTTCACATGTCTAGGCCATTCCCCCCAGAGAGAGAAGGGGAGTCCCCCTGCAGCTAGGGTGTTTGGTTTGTTCATCTCTACCTTGAACAGATCAACCCCAGTTCTCCTCTGAAAGGATTTCACACTCATTCATATTATCCATACACCTTCTCTTAAGGTAGGAAGAAATAAGTTTCCTATGCATATGGTACAGATGAGTAAATTAAGGCCTATGGTTACACAAAATTCATCTTAGTTTTGAAGAATAACTTAGTAGTTTTCTTTAACCATCATGCTTTGGGGGAAGTGGGCAGCCTGTGTCCAAGACTGGCCATTAGCAATGGAAGGAAGTAGGGAAAGTGATCTTAATGAGGCCTCCTGCCTTTCTCTGGTGTATTTTCTGTCTTAGCTCTGAGAAAGCAAGTTTATATCATCTCTTCTGTCATCAAACTTTCAACTCCACCTTCCCATTCTTCACTATCAACTGGTGACTTCACTTATTATTTCACTGAGAAAATAGAGGCATTCAGAAGAGAATGACCTCAACTTCCATCACTAAATTGACCAACCTTTACATATGCTTGCATGTCACCTTCCCTCCTGTTACAGTGACGAGCTCTGTGCTCCTATAAGGCCTCTTTTCCCATCCCTTCCCCAGAAACTGTCATCTCCTCTCTCCTGCATCATTATTTTATCTTTCTCTATTAGATCATTCCCATGGGCTTCTAGTATAATAGCTCATCTTAAATAAAAACAAACCCTCCCCTGACCTCACACCCACCTCTAACCGATATCTTTGCTCTTTTTAAAAAAAATCCTGGGATGACTTAGGCATACTCAATATATCCTTAATATTTTGAACCCACTTCAATTAGATTTTTACCACCATTAACCCACAGAAACCATACTTGTCAATGGAACCACTGGCTTCCAGCTTGTCAAGTCACTGGTCAGTTCTCGGCACTATCCTCCACCCCTGTCTTGGTTGTGCATTCAGCAGTATGTGGCACTGTTGATGGCTCTCTCCTTCTTGGAACACTTTTTTCCTTCAGTACCTGTGACACCACTTTCTTGATATTTGTAACCGCACTACTCCTTCCCCTCTATCAGCTCTTCTTCCCTAACTTGATCCCTAATGGTTGGCTCACCTTAGGTTGCAGACCTCACCCTCTTTTTTCTTCTTCTTCTTCTTTTTCTTTTCTTTTCCCTTGGGAGAGAGAACACGTGCATGATGGGGGGTCAGGGGACTGGCGCAGAGGGAGAGGGAGAGAGAGAATCTTAAGCAGGCTCCATGCCCAACACAACCCTGACTTGGGACTGGATCTTACAAACCTGAGATCTTGACCTGAGCCAAAATCAAGAATTGGCCCCTTAACTGACTGAACCACCCAGGCGCCCCTCTTTTTTCTTCTATTTACACACCTTTCCTAATGAACCTTCTTCTGTGGTTCTGTATAGAACACATTTACAACATTTACGACACCTCGGTATGCTCAACTTTATATTCTTCAGCTACAACCTTCCTCCTGAGATTCTGATGTGTGTATGTAAACTGGTTATTTAAAGTTTCCACTTGGATGTCTAATAGACATCTCCAGTG
The DNA here is from genome assembly GCF_002201575.2 of Neomonachus schauinslandi. Classification (NCBI taxonomy): domain Eukaryota; kingdom Metazoa; phylum Chordata; class Mammalia; order Carnivora; family Phocidae; genus Neomonachus; species Neomonachus schauinslandi. Next base: position 30,446,252 of record NC_058410.1, read on the forward strand.
TAATATGTCCAAAGTAGAATTCTTTGTATTCCCACCCAAACAGAACACCCCCAATTTCTCCAACTGAGTAAGTGGCATTATATTTTGCTTAAGTCCTCAAACCAGGAATCATATGAGATTTCTCTCTTTTCTCCACCCTCCACATGCAATCAGTTGGCAAGTGCAGATGCATTTGCCTTCCTAATGTATCTTGAATTTGACCACTTCTCACTGTTGTTACTCCTTCTACCTTTTCTGGAAAAATTGACTATCATGTCATGTCTGGACTCCAATCATGGCCTCTTAACTAGGCTTCCTATTTCCTCTGTACTATCCTTACAATCAATTTTCCATTGGTTCCCATTCAGAAATCTATTGTTCTAAATTATCACGCCCTTGCAAAACCACTTTCTCATTGACTCCTTCCACTTGAGCCATGCTTGCTTTCTTGACCTTATTCAAACCATCAATGCTCCTTCCTGCCTCTGAGCATTTACAGAACTATTCCCTCAGTGTGGAATGTTGTTCTCTCTCTCCTTCACATAATTCAGGTCTCTGCTCAGACACTACCTCTTCAAAGAGAACTTCCCTGATTGCGTGATTAAAAACATCACTATCCTTCTCTCCTGCCATTCTCTTTCCCCATACCCGTTTTATTCTTTTTCATAGCCCTTAGGACCATTTGACTTTGCTATTTATATAATTTTAGTTGTTATTTTTCTGTATTTGTCAATAAAAAGTCCATTCATTTTTCTGTTTGCAGCACTCTTTTTTTCTTAAAATACATTCTTCTTCTGATATCTGGGACACCACTCTCTTGGTATTTCTGAGCTCTTCCCCAGCCTGATTTCAGACGTTCTATTGCATAACTCCAACAGAATAGTACTGGACTAAGGAGTGGGAAGATGCTAGGCCAGAAGGATTGGAAGACTATTCAAGCTGCTTAGGGAAATCAGAGGGGCTATCAGCAAACTCAAGGTATGGACGGCTACGCTGGGGCCAACCTAAGGTCAGAGATGCAGCTGGGACTTCTCCTAGAAGAAACAACAAAATTGCATGTTCAGTGATGGTTTTCAAATGCAGTGACTCAAGCTTTCCCAGCTGTGTTCTGGAGCAATCTTTCTTGATCTTGAAGGCTACATGCTCTCAGGGTACATGAGGTTCTCAGATGAAGCCAATTACTTTTGTTTTCCTGTCTCTTTTGTCATCTTCTCCCCTTCTGTTGTCTGTCCTTTCACTTTGTAAGGTTTAATTTTAGTAAATAGGAGCAGTAGTACATCATAGAGTAGACTATGTATGACAGGCTTTTAATGCAAGAACCCAGGAACAAAATGATGAGTAAAAATAGACTTTCCTGAAACTCACAGACTAGTGCAAGAGACTAATTGTAATCTCATATGTGCACACACACAAACACACACACACATTATAAACTGGGCAATAAAATCACTTAATAGCCTGGAGGTCTGGGGTAATTTCCCTAGAGCTCACACTGGAAGATTGAGAAAAAGTTAATAACTAATTTGGGTCATATTTCTCTCCATTTATGAGTTGGTACTCCTGTCTGCAGAACTGGAAGCTGAGGTATTTCCCTTTCAAATTATTTCTTAATATTTACCAATAGAGTTGGCAACCATGGGTCTAAGGTCAAGTCTGGCCAAGTAGCAGAGGAAGGACTGAAGGGGTGGAGTCTCTTGAGTTTGTAGGTTATTGAATTAATAAACACGTTTAAAAGGTTAAGTCCCAGTTTCCATGGAGACAAAATACCATATTAGAAGTCATATTTTGTGTCTTATAGGCTTAGGCCAGTTATTCTTCATAGATGACCCAGGATAGAAGTCTCACACACCACACCTTCCTGGTACTATGGCAGATATCACTAATTATTTATAGTCTTGTTTCTTTCTGAGCCACCCTGGCTCAGAATTCTTCTCAAGAATATCTCTGGGCATCCTCCTCCAGTTGGTTGTGGTTGACATGAAGGATAAATTCTATTTACTAATATGACTCTAGGTGGTATAAATGCTGGTAGTAGTATTTATTAATAAATTCAGTGTCTGGATGCCTCATGTTCTGGTGAAGTTATCTTGTCTCAACCACCAGATCCTGAGACTCAATGATAGAAAGGAGATATGACATCCTAGAGCAGTAACTTCCAAACTTCAAAACAACATCTTATACCTTTTATTGCTAATAAAAATTTTTAAAAGTGGTATTGAATCATAACTGCAACATACAAACCATATAACACAGGAATTAGTGGGCTTGCAGCTAGATATGGAGCCCCAAATCTTTTTTCCCCAACAGAAAATCCTGAGGCATCCAATGGAATCCTAGCTCCTATGATAAACATTCTGAAAACCACTCTCTCTGGGGATTGTCATCTCATGATTTTTGATCATAATTCATAGTTCTAGAGCTCATTAATTATAGGATCCAAGCTCAACTGTCAGTCTTATGCTAGGGTCTTCTAAGATTTCAAGGATGGCTTTGGTCTGAAATATCCTTATGTCTCACATCTTGGTCAATAAAACCATTTGGCCACAAATCGATCAAGATTAAGATTTAACAATTTGGATCATGAACACTCTTTAAAAATCTAATAAAATCTATTGAAATTCCTTTTTAAAAATGTATACACAAATACAGATACAGACATATACACATTATTTGACATACAAGTCCAAGGAATTTATAGACTTCCAGAAGCCCCATGTAAGAAAGTCCTGACTTAAAGATAGAGTCTGGAAGATAGAGCTCACTGGGCATCTACAGATAAAGAGGAGTTTAGCTTGGATGCAATCAGGAGTATTGGGCCAGACCACAAGAATTCTCCATATAGCAATGTTAAAAATTTCTCCTCTTTTAAAGGACCATTGCTTATCTGAAATGTTCTTAATGCCCAAAATATAAATAGGAATTTGCCTTCAGTGTTGTTCCCTCTCTTCTCTGCAGTCATCCCCAACTGCAACTATTACAGTTTATCTTAAAAGGAACTCAGAAAATATACAATGAGATGGCTATAGGAAATTGCGGTTCTGCTTGGGCATTCAGCTTGTATTACATTCAAAGGCAGAGGTGGATCACCAAGGACATGGCCCCACTCACCTGGTTCATAAAGGCTGTCCTGCGCTGGTCCACCAGGTGGGCTTTATCCCAGTGCGCTAAGATGGCATCCTCTAAGACCAAGCCCTGGCCCCATGAGAGTTGCTAAATCCTTCAGGATTTTGAACACCTCTCTATGCTTTTATCACCAAGGACTAGTTTTGTAACCTAATAGGAAGGTCATAAGTTGTGAAACAAACCAGAAATGAAAACCCGTGCTTATAAGTTCTGATTCTCTTTGACAGGAGTAGTCTTGACTCTCTTCTGGTATCCAGGGAGTAGTCATGAGTTACTTCATCTAGTAATGCCAGTGTTGGCCAAATAGCCTGCATTGGTCAGTAATTGGCTGATGGGTGCCGTGGGAGGTTGACACCAGCTGGGGTTTGGTGAATAGACTCAGGGTCAAGATCAAGAGATCCTTAAAGGAATAGGAATGGTTGAAAGAGAGAGACAGTTTATTGCTAATGTAGAACCAATAATAGGAATAAGATTGCTCCTTCCCTGTGTAAATAGTCCCTCATGGAGAAACAGAGAGAAATGGTGTGTCAGGGAGACAGGGAACAGCCTCTATAAGCATGGAACCATGGTAAAATACTAGTAAAGCCATGTGAGCAGTGAAGTAAAGTCTAAGGTATGGTCCAAAAAAAAAAAAAATAATAGCTGATGCTTTTTATTGGTCGACAGGGTGCCTCAGCACAGCTTGCTTCAGAATCAGATTGTTTTGTTCAACCAACTGGCTTGGAATTCCCAGAGAGCTTCTTGTCTATCTCTGCACCCGGTTTTAAATGGACCATTTCTTGGTCAGTCTTATGCTAGGGTCTTCTAAGATTTCAAGGATGGCTTTGGTCTGAAATATCCTTATGTCTCACCCTGAGATACCACCGTACAAAATGAAAATGCCAAGCCCCTTGTTCAAAAAGCAAGAAAAAAAAATGTTTTCCTTTTTTCCCATGATGCCTCAACCTGTCTTGGTTTTTTTGTTATTTAACATTAAACTATCTGGGCAAAAGTGGACCCTCACTGGCACCAGAAGAAGCCCTGCGCTTCCTAAAGCATGCTTAGCCCCCCCACCTTAGGACAAGGCAGGCTACATTTGCTGGGCAGAATTAGGGGAAGTGTGAGGGTGGGGTGTGAGGCAGCTAACAGTTTCTCCTGGGGAGGGAGAAATGGGAGACAGCAGGATCACCCACAGGCAGAGGCTCCAAGCTTCTGGCTCATTCTCCATTGCCCTATTGTACTTCATTTACAAAACACAAGTTCAAAGATTAATTTATTAAGTACTTGAAGATGGCAACAGCAGAGCCTTGAGCCCTAGTGCTGGAGGGGACAGAGGGAGGCCCTTTTGAGCCAATGCTTTGGGGCTCCACTGGTCCAACTTTCACAGAGCTGGCCCTGCCCTATGCTGATGGGGTTTTGGAATATAGGTGAGGTTCAGCGGGGTGGAGTCCGAAGAGGACCACCAAGAAAGAATTCTTGAGATGTCTTTGGTGCAAAATGGTGGTTTATTAAAGCACAGGGACAGGACCTGTGAGCAGAAAGAGCTGCTACACCGGGCTTGTGAGGGGTGGCTGATTATACACTATGGGGTTGGGGGAGGTAAGGAAAAGGGAGGTTTCCTAAGGATTTTCATATGTTAAAGAAGACTCACAGGGGTTTGTGGGGTATCAACTTCTACTTTGTCCTCAGCTTGCCTTCAGTTTCCTCATCAATGCCAGCCTAAAATCTTGAGATATTCTTCTCAGCTGAAAGTTGCTTTGTCATAGGCCATGTAATGTGTTGTTAATGGGTTGGTAATCAAAACCATCTCAGGAACTCTTCACAAATAAAGATTCCTGGGTCACAGTGCAGAGATTTCTCCTGGTTTGTGTATTCATTCTTTCACATATTTATTGAGACCTATTAGGTCCCAGGCCTTGTGGTAGGTGTTATGAACAGGATGGAGAAGGTAACAGTCAACATCTCTTTCCTCATCCCTTCATGGTCCATAGGCAGAGATTGAATTTAAAGAAGTAACAAACAAAAATCTAACTACAGATTGTAGAAAGGGAGAAGGAAATGAACTAAGGAGAACCCTGAAGAGGGTTCCTGGAGGGGAGGACAGATGGTACTCCAAGGCTGGAGTGAGATTCATTCCAGAATATTTATTTCTAAGAACTTTCTCAGCCAATTCTGTCTATTAATTAGGTTTGGATTTGACTAAAAGTCCAACCGCTGCCTATCCTCACCATGCTAGAGGAACTTGGCAACTCCACTTCTATATGGAAGGCAACATGAAATCACAGAGTAATATTATAATAATGAATATAGTTTTCCATATTATAAATTCCATCTTATCTCTTAGCTGTGAATCTGCAAATCTATTAATCTTCCAAATACAGTGATACCACATTTCATGAGCACCCAAAAAGTACATTACGGGCCCAGGCAAGGTTGTAGTATGTGAGAGGAACATTACCCAAAAAACCACATTTCTTAATTCCCAGTCTGTAACAGACCACAGATGTCATCACATGTTTCCAACACTTCATATTGAACAAGAAGCATCCTTATTTCCTTCATAGAATCACTTAAATCTGTCATAATGTGATTAATGGAGGCTGTGGTAAATCAGTTAAGTTGATAATAGTGGGTTTTTTAATACAAAAAAGCTGTGGGAGGCAGTGTAGTTTTTCAAAATGCATAACTAAGCCTCAAATGCATGTCTCAATTGGTCCCTTCTTCTGTTTTGTAACTTTTCTCATTAGAGTTCCACAACTATACTAGAACGTGGGTAATCACACCCCAAAGTCTTCACTCATGAAAGCTAGAGATGATGGACTTGCCCTTCCACAGTAAGAAACTAGGACATTTCAGAACCACAGCAATGTTTCCTTTCCTGGGAGAGGATTTACCTTGTTTCTCTATGTTGGCTGGGTGGGCACCTGCAATCTAAAATCACCTCAGTCTAAGTGTATGCATTTAGAATTTGAAGCTGTAATAGTAAGTCAACTTGCAGTTCATCCTTCCTCCTAGAGTATGGCCTGAATGGTTCCAAGGCCAAACCTTAAGGGTTTATCAGTGTTCTCCCTCTTTGGTAGGAGTTGATTTTTGTCCCACACTCTGATTTGTTAAGATCTCTGTTCTGCTTTTCAGATATCTCTCATTTCAGTGTTGCCCGATATTTCTCATATTCCAGATGTGACTTAAAGCCTGGGTTCCACTCTCTGAGTGTCTTTTTTTGGGAATTGGAGAGAGAGTTAGTAAAATGGAAGAAGGATCTGAAGAAATAACCCAGAATGGAATGAAGAGAAAAATACTCAGAAGAAATACAAAGGTAGGTTAAGATTCTTGCAGCATAGAAGTGAAAGTCCTAACAGATGTCTCATAAGCATTCCAGAAATAGAGAGAATGATGGAAAGGCAACATTCAAGCAGAGGGTGTGAAGAACTTCCCAAGCTTACTGAAAGATGTGGATCATCCGACACCCTCAGTAGAATGCATTATAAAAAATTCAACGTCTGGATACATTGTGTTGGAGCACTGCAGTAGAGAGACAAAACTGAATGAAAACGAAAGCAAGAAGAAGAAAAAGAACTACCACAAAATCAGGAGATAGGGCAAAAAACAAAATTGTAGAAAGAAATCTAGAACAGTAAGTAATAGTATTTACTAGAAACCCATTAGACTTGACAGTTAAACATCACTTATCAAGGGGTGCCTGGATGGCTCGGTTGGTTAAGCGACTGCCTTCAGCTCAGGTCATGATCCTGGAGTCCTGGGATCGAGTCCCGCATTGGGCTCCCTGCTCAGCAGGGAGTCTGCTTCTCCCCCTGACCCTCCTCCCTCTCATGCTCTCTCTCTATCATTCTCTCTCTCTCAATAAATAAATAAAAATCTTTTTTTTAAGTCACTTATCAAATGGGATGAAAAGAAACACCTAGGGAAGCCTGAGTTTCTCAGTTGGTTAAGGTCTGCCTTCGGCTCAGGTCATGATCCCAGGATCCCGGGGTCAAGCCCCACATCGGGCTCCCTGCTCAGTGAGGAGGCTGCTTCTCCATCTGCCTGCTCTGCCTGCCCTTCCCCCCTGCTTGTGCTCATGTGCATGCACTCTCTCTCTTTCTCTGACAGATAAATAAAAATCTTAAAAAGAAAAGAAAGAAACACCTAAAATATCAGTACACAGAAAGGTCCAAAGGAAAAAAAAAATAGGAAAAGGCATACTAAACCAATATCCACCAAAATAATCAAAGAGTAGATAGAGAGATAGATGATATGCCAGTCAAATAGACTTTGAGGAGAAAGTTACCAGTCATATAGAGGATGCTACATGATGATAAAAATTTAATTCATCAGTTATAATCTGTATAGACTTGGTAGCATAGCCTCAAAATATGTAAGGTCCTAATGGAAAAATCTATAATAAGAGTATAATAGTTTATAAACTTTTCTCAGTAGCTGAAGAATCAAGCAGCAAATTTTTTATAAGTATATGAAAAATTTGGATAATGTTATTAACAAGCTTGACATGAAAGATAAATAACCCTAAAAGAGAGATTACATCTCAGTTTCAATCACATGAGGAGCAGTTGTCAAAACACCCCACCCTCAGACAGAATTTCATAGAATTTTTATCATTTAGACCATTTTCCAGTAAGTTAAACATCTATAATAGAGGAGTCGAAAAAATCCATACCTTTGAAAATTAATTTTAAACAGGCTTTCTAAATAACTGATAGTTAAAGATGAATAATAGCAAATATACATCCACATTGCAAGATTTAACTGAAGCATACTTTATAGTGAATTTATGGCTCCAAATGCTTATACTAGAAAAGAAGAAAGCTGAAAATAAATGAGCTAAGCAGCTTAGAAGTTAGAAGAACAACAAAATAAACACAAAGAAAGTAGAAGGAAGGAAACTATAAAGATAAGAGTGAAAATTAATCAAATGGAAAACAAATATACAGTAGAGAGAATCAGCTAAGGCAAAAGGTCATTTTTGGAAAAAAATGAATAGACATTTTTAGGCTCCAAGAAAAGATGAAACAGTACAAATAAACACCATTAGAAATGAAAAAGAAGACAACTACAGTACTGCTAAAATAAAAAGATAAAATATGAAATAATACTTTCCAAAACATGCAAACACTTAACTCAAAAAAGTTAGAAAAACTACAACTTAACTACCGATTCAAGAAGAAATAAAATGCATTTATCCGTTAAATAAATTTAATCGAAGTTAGAGATGTACTCACACAAAAGCCAATTCCAGATTGTTTTAGAACTAGTTTAATTCAAAGAGTTAAGAAATATTATTTTATTTTTACTCCAGAGGAACTCTGGGTACCCAACTGTCTTTATTTATTTTGTTGATGTATAACCTTATTACTTAAATTAGATAAGGAGAATATTAGAAATGAAAATCACAGGCTAATCTCACTTTTGATTATAGGTGTAAAATACTAAACAAAATATTATCAAACTAAATAAAAAAATTAGGTCAAGTTTAAGCTGGGTTGTGGGAATAAAAGGATTATTGGGCATTAAAATTTCTCATATTAAGAGATAAAAGGAGAACAACTTTTCAAAAGATGCATAAGTATTAAAATACTAAACACTTCCCATGATAACATAATGTAAAAAACTTCTGAATACATTGGTAATAGAAGGTGTCCTAGTTTGGGTTCCCCTAGCAGTAGACACAGGGATAGAGGTTCCAGTAAAGTGTATTTGGGAGATGATCCCAGGAAACATAGGTGAACCCCACAGACAAAGATTAAGCAAAACAAGCATCTATCTATCTATCTATCTATCTATCTATCTATCTATCTATCTATCTATCATCTATCTATCTATCTATCTATCTATCTATCTATCTATCTATCTATCATCTATCTTCTATCATCTATCTACCTATATATCTATCTGTCTATTTATCTATCTACCTATCTTATCTATCTGTTTGTTTCACAGATATGTATATATAGTCATTTATGCAAACTTTACAATCTGGCAAAACAGCATCATTCATTGCTTAGGGATATCTGTATAGAGTAACAGTATAAAGCAATTCAAGGAGATGATGCACACAAAATTCAGTGTAGTATTTAGTTCTAATGTTGGGTACATAGGAGATATTCTTGAGGAAAAGTAATAAGGGTCTGAACTGTATTAGTGAAGCTCTCTTTCTTAAGCTGGATAGTAATATAAAACATGTTCTTATTATTATTCCTTATGCTTTTCTTAAAAAAGCCTTAAAAGGAAAGCAAAGAAGAAAAATACACTAACCAGACATGTCAGTATCAAGGAAATAGAGAACAAGGCTACCAATAAACAATAGAGTGTTATAACTTATACCCAAAAGATTACTAAGAAAGGCAAAGCCTTGGCAGGAGTGGTGTGTGTGTGTGTGTGTGTGTGTGTGTATGGGAAAAGCATATGCTGTTATATGCAGAACAAATAACTATAGGTCAAATATAAAATAAACATGAAAATATGAGAATTTATAAAGATCATATGCTAATATATTTGAAAAATTGTAGAAATATAAAATATAAATTGCTGGAATTGATACTGGAAGAAATTTTTAAAACTTGACTACATTAATAACCATTAGAGAAGTTGAAGTAGTAGAAATATATCCTACAGGTCCCCAATTATAAACCCCCAGGCCCAGAAAGTCTCCAGGTGAGATTTACTAAGCTGCTCCAGAAAACAGAACACTTGTTCCAGAAAACAAAAAACAACTGACTTTTGAAATGAGGTTAATATAAGCCGACTTCAAAACTAGATTAGTAAGATAGCAGAGAAGGTAAATTATGAGCCTATAAAATTATGAACACATATAGAAAGCTGCTGATTAAAATATAAGGTAACCAAATCCAAGAAAGTTTTAAGAATACCTTAAAATCAAGTGAGGCTTGTCATTAGAATACAAGAAGAATTTAAAATTAGCAAATGTTTTATTTGCTCATCAATCCTTTGATTATATCAAAATTAAAAATTGTTTTATGCCAAAAGATACAAGTCACAGTGGGAGAAGATATTTCTAATGTATATAGTAGACAGAAGATTATTATCCATATTATTATAAAAACTCTAAGAAAAAACATTGAAATAGAAAAATAGTAAATAATATATACAGATAAATCACAGAACAGTATTTATGAGTAGTTAATTAGCATATTAAAAATTCAACCTCACTTGTAATCATGGAAATGCAGATTAAAAACAACAATGAGCTACCATTTTCCAGTCATCACATTGACACAAATTTTAGAATTCTGACAATTTCACGGGTGGGTGAAGATAGAAGAGTGCTGTCACATACAGCTGGGGTAGTGTACGATTGTGAAGTCACTTTGGAAAGCAACTTAGCAATTCATGGTAAAATTGAAAATACTCATACCATATGACCCAGCAATTTTTCTTGTATTTTTATTCACTGGAAAAACAGTTACATCTGTGTGCAATGCAATATGCAGAAATCTGTACATTGCAGACTTGGTTGCAATAGAGAAAAAGTGGAAACATCAAATAAGGATGTTGATCGTTAAAATGTGTTCAATTCAGATAATTTATTCAGCAACCAAAATTAATAGCATCAATCTATATATATCAATATGACTGGAACACAAAATATAATTTTGAATAACAAAGCAATTAGTCAAATGATAGTGGCTATATAGCAGTATGATGGAGTAAATCACAAGCATAATATTTTAGAATGCACTAAAAGGATACACATTAAAGTCATGATGGTGGACACTTTCTGGCAGAGGAGATTGGGAGGTGGGATGGTGATTGTGGTCAAAGGGGTCTTTAATTTTATCTATAATTCTTCAACATTATCCCTTTTGTTCTCTTTGGACTTTTTTCCATTACCCTCCCTCCTTCTTTTCTTCCTTTTCTCTTTCTCATTTCCCTTTTCCCCTTCCTTTTCTTTCTTCATTCCATCCTCTCTTCTTCCCTCTCTTCCTCAGTCCTTTCTCTTCCTTCTTTTCTTCTGATATAGGCTTATATGACTTATCTAATTTTTTTAAAAGCGCAAATAGATGATTTTTTTTTGCAGTCAATATGAGCAAATATTAACAGTTTTTCATTCTGGATGGTTAGTTATGGGTGTTGTGGATGTTAGTTATATTATTCTTTGTACTTTTTGGTCTTTTAAATGTTATTTTTCAAAATAAAAATAAATGAAGCCTAGATTTTACCATTGGCAGATACCTTTGGTGAACTACTTTATTCTAATTTCTAGAATTAGTTTTCATTTAGGTATCGTTGTTAATTAGGACAGTTTTATTGTGATTATAGTTTTTCAATCATGTTCTAAGAGCACTGGATTATGATGATATTCATAATATTCATGATCATAATCATGATATTCAGTCATTATTATTTTTTTTGATATTCAGTCATTATTAAAAGAAAACTAGACATAAAAATATATAGGTCAACATGGAAAGTTTCACTCTTTCTGAAAACCAGAAATGAGGTAATATTCTCAGGATCTCAGGAAAGAATGAACTCAGAATCCTTAAAAGGAATCTTTAACTTGCCTTGAAATAAATGTGTATACATCAGTTCTCTCCTAAAAATTGATATCCCCAGAATGGACAGCCTTTACTATGGTCATGGATAACCTTGGTAATATTCAATGCCTGCAAGATTTTCTTGTGGCCAGTATCAGAGTGGAAAACAATTCCACCAGGATAATACCTTGACTTGACAGTGACATCATTTTCTTTTGAAGAAAGGCAGTAGCTCTCATGCATAGTATTGCCTATTGTTTTAAATGACATGCATTATGTGATATGACTCGACAAGTGACCAGTATTAAAACTGCTTTTGTTTTTCCTAAACACAAAATGCCCATCTGACTCTGATTTTCAAAATGGCTTGGTACTATTCATTCCAGAATGTTTTTGTTGAAAAATAAATTTTGATTCCACTTGTACAGTTGCTTGCTGGTGATGCTCCTATTGTCAGAGGAAAAGTAGGGATGAGATTCTGAAAGTCTTAAAGCCAGGCAAACCAGGGATGGGCATAAAATAGGTCTTGTTGTGCAACAGCTTGATCAACACATGGAAGACAAACTTTGGATCTGGTAGACAACCTGTGTTGAGCTTCTGGCTGTGCATTATATCTTCTTTGAGCCTCCTTGATCTCATTTGTGTAGCATGAATAATTTTAAGCTCCCTCATGGTTGTGGTTCCTGTGAAGGTTAATGAAATAATGAATGTAAAATGCTAGTTGTTACTATAGGGGTTACTTATCACAATGATATTTTGTCAGTTTCTCTCTAATCTTGCTTCCTTGTGCAGTAGTATCTGTTCTTTTCATCTGAATTTTATAGCATTTTCCCTTTATGATTTCTTACCTATATTATAAACGTTTGCTCTGTTATTAACTTTCTGTCTCTCAAATCCTTTGGGGAATATAAAACATACAGAAAATTGTAATTTTTATTATTTATTAATAGCTACATATACCTGACTTAGATCTCTTGTGAACAAGAGTGAATATGGGCAAATTAAGTCATGCAATTTATCATGAACGTATGTGTTCCTTTCCCAAAGATGTAGGGGTTTTGGAGGAAAGAATCATATCTTTCATGTCTTACAATTTCCCACAGTGCACATTGTGGTGGTTTGATATGTTATAAATTCTGACATTCAGCAAACCACAAACAAATTCTATTTAATTGCTTTAGTAATAAAACATTACGGCCTTAAATCTGTTACTTGCCTGTATGATACCTTACAAAAAAATATGTGATCTATTTGTAAATGTGTCTACTAGGAATTACTTTACTGTTTTTTTCCTAGGATTTAAACTTGTATTTTTATCTCCAAAAAACTCTTTCATTATTCTCGACACAGGCTTTAGGACTCTATACTACAGGTAAAAAGTACAATAAAAATAAATGTTCTAGTTATGTGATGCTCTGGTCCTGCTTTTGAGGTAGAAAAGCAGTGTTAAAAATCTAAACAATGATTTTTATTACTCAGTTTAAGTGGCATTGTTTAAACACTTAACTGTATAAATATGTGGTTGATATTACTGAAAACACTAGTCAGAGCTAATATACATGGTGTTTTCAGACACTCTTCACTTGAATAATGTTCTTTATCTGGCTACATTTCACTCCATATTAATAGAAGCTGAATTATGAAGAAACTTTGGGTCAAATATACAAATCTATTTCAGTTTTTAAAAGTGAATATGTACCTTGTATATGAACCAATGTAATAACTGAAGAAAGTAGTTTTATATTAAGGATAGGCCCAGAAATCTTCAATGTGCCTATATTTTTAAATCAAGTATAAACCAAGAGGATTTGCCAAGCTTGGAAATTTAGAGTTTTGTGAGGCCCTGGACATTTGGGCATTTTTCTCACCCTATCTGAGTCATGTTCGTTCACATGTCCAAGTTTGAAACGACTTTGAATTACGGAGTTTTTCCCACTCTCTTTCAGACTTATGCTGAGTCCCAATTGGCTTAAAATCTAACTTGGTGCAGTTGAAAAATAGGCTTAAAAATAAACTTTATAATGATAAAAAATACTTTTCACCTTCAATAATTTTTAAAGCAACTGGAATCCAAGTTTGAGGTTTGACTAGCTTTTTTTTTACTTGAATTTTGAGTTTAGACATCCAAAATTTAGCATGAATTTCTATGTAAGTCTCCTTTTTTCTTCATTGAAAATCTATAACAAAGAAAAGAAAGAAAACACATAATAAATGTTAAAAACAAATTTTCAATAGGAAAAAATTGACCTAAATATTCCCTTAAAAAATGCATCCTGAGTTTGAGAGTAAAGAGAACGTTGCCCTTAAATAAGAAAAAAGACTCGTGACATGTTTAAAGTGTATTTGAAGAGCTGTCATTTGATGAATGATATGCCTTGATGGCAAGATCTCTTATTCCAAAGTTGAAAATCAAGTTGTGGCAGTGGATGTCTCATTGAATACTACCTGAATGATAAAGGCTAGTAATACCTTATTAATATAATTTCACTGCAAACAATTTTTAACTTTTTGTTATTTAAGAGAAATCAGGGCATTGCAGTTAACCATTGGCAATGTTATTCCTGCCAAGATTTTTATTTTTTAAATCATTTAACAAATTTTCTATTATATTAAAATATCAGAAACCTACTGTAAAAAATTTTCAGAATGAAATAAAGAACAAAAATTTGAACTCCCTCACCTATTTTCTAGGAGAGACTTTATTAACCTATTGGTGGGTGCTCTCCTGGTTGTTGAATGTAGTTAACAGATAATATAAAAATATGTGAAAATACAATCTCTTTCTCATGAATTATCTAAGGACAAAACAGTCAGAATAACTATTTCTCCTCTGCCTGAGCTAGTTGTGTCTGTTGGAATGAGATTGGCTGAAATTATTTGAAGACAGCGTCCCTGAACAGTTTTGGCTGTCACTTTGTTCCTCAAAGTTGAATGGTTTTCTCTAGTGTAGAGAGGCAATTCTGAAATAATTTTTGGATGATGCACATCATAGACACATTTGAGAAGACAAATATTTTGATTGGTGCAAACTTTAGTATGCTTACAATTTCCATCTGAAGGGTTTAGTAAATTCACATATGGACCACTAAGTTCTTATTGGGATGTTTAGGACTCTAAAATGAATTAAATAATATGTATAAACAAATACTGTGGTGTTTGTCTGTAGAGAAAGAAACTCAAGCTGCCTAACAAGTAAGTGAAAATAGTTTAACCAATTAGTTGTGGGACAAAAGTCAATATGAAGTTTCCAAGGAAGAGTTGTAATGGCCTATCTTGATGTCAAATTTGTGAGCAGAAAGACACAACCTAGCATTTGCCTCTGGGAAATACATTCAAAGCTCTTTGGAAGAGCTTCTAAATCTCAGAAAATGCTGCCCCTAACCATAGTAAGTCACTTCACTCTTAATAATCTTTGAGTTTCTAGTTTGTAAGCTAGCCACTAATTAGACACAATTATAACACATAATGCTGCCAACACTAAATAATCTACAAATACATGATCTGGAAGCTCCTTGGCCAAGGGAAGACTTGGTCTCAGATATTCAGGTGTTCTTGTGGCTGGAAATGCAGAAAGGCCATGGCATTTCCTTTTCAGATTTCTTGCTTGCACTGCAGATCTTGTCCCTCTTCTAGTACCTTATCCTATTTTTTAAATTATTATTTTGAGTGATCTTATTCCTTATTCTACCCTGCTTTTGTCCAAGATTCCTATTGTTCAGTATCTGTAGTCTTTGATTCTCATTGCTTTTGATTATTCACCTTGACCTACTTATCTACACATCCCTCCGTTAGCCACCATTCCATTAGGGTTTGTCACCTGGACTTTGGTTTCTCCTGGGTTTAGCCAGCTTCACACCTGTGCTGCTGCTTCTTCTTTGTTTTGCCATGACTATCCTTGCCCTGTACCTGTTTCCCCTTTTTAATCCTGCTGACAGCCATTAATAATACTGTTATCCATAGTCTATGGTCCTTGTGTCTTAGTATTAAAAAATTCTGTATACATATACATCACATATATGAATACTTTAAATTATGTAAGCATATATGGAAATATTTAACTTAAGGTCATAAATGTTGGAGCATATATTCCTAATGCATTCTTTGCTTTTCCCTTTCTCCGTGGCTCCCTTTCTCCTCTCTTCCCTCTTGCTCTGCATTAGCCTTACCTACATATATCCCTACTTCCCTGTGCAGAGTAGCTTTATTAGCAGGCTGGTTTGTATCTGTGCTTAAAAGTTACATGTATACATACAAAAATACACACAAGTACAGAACACACATACTGAAAATAATCTCTCTCTTTCTCTACACACACACACTCAAATGTACCTATACAAACATATATGAGAAAATATATTTAACATGATCATCTTCATTTTACTATTTTCATTTAACATTACTTCCTGGAAATTCCTCCACGTCAAATGAAATAGCTCTAAATTTTCAAGTGAATGATTTTGAAATATTCTATATGGTTACTATACCATTTTTAACATATTCTCCTATAAATAGATATTTGGCTTTTGTCCAGCTTTTATCTCCAGATCCCATGTGGTTTATGCCAAATATTTGTTCCTCCTCCCTCTGACTTAACTCATAAGGAGATACTTCCATCCTGGAAGGAAGTATTTATCATTAAAAAATATTTCTGTTTCTTTTAGTAGTGCTGCATCAAACAACCTTGTTTTTTTTTTTTTTTCTCAATATTTTGAGGGCTAGGACTTCCAAAAGGGATTGGCGGGCAGTTCTCACTTGGAGTTATACATCAAATTGTAGTTAGATATTGGCTAGGGCTTTCTAAAGACTTGACATGGCTGGACGTCCAAGATAGTTTACTTGCATGGCTGGCATTTGGTATTAGTGATGTTGACTGGAGTGGCTATGGGTGACTCTCCAGCATGGTGGTCTCAGGGTAATTGGATATCTTTCATGGGGGCAAACTTTTCATTGGGTGAGAATTTCAAGAATACCAGGCAGAAGTTGCGTGGAGTTTTATGATGTAGACTTAGAAATAGTATCACTCTCTTGGTTGAAACAGTCGTTAAGTCCATCCGTATAGATCCCACCTATTGATGGAAGGAATGTCAAAAATCTTTGGAGCCATGTTTTAAACAACCATGGTTTGTGCTCTAATCACAAATTATTTTCATTTCTTCCACGCACAAAATACACTGATCCTTTTTCAGGACTCCCCTCCCCCACCCCCAGCTCATATTTCATTCCATTCCAACATCACATTTAGGCCTGAGAAGATTCACAATCTAATTGTCTAAAGCAGCTCTAGAGAGAAGAGTTTCTTCAGATATAGTTCCCTGGGTTCAGCTCTGTGAATACCATTCTTCTCAATCTGAAGTTTTGTAACTTAAAGAAATAAGTCATCTTATCCCACACATCCTATACAAAATGGTGGAATAGGCAGTAGGTAACTGGTAGACATTCCACTCAAAAAGGGGGAAACAGATGGTATAGCAGTCACTGTTCTGTAGTATATCTGAAATATGGCTGGGCATATATTGCCAGTTTTTAAATTAGGAATCAGTATTTTTCCCTGAGACTAATTCTCTGTGGATTTTGGTTTGCCCTCAGAATCTTGGTTCTATCTCATGATTAATCCTTCCTTTCCATAAGAAATGGCCATGGTACAACTGAATAATTTCTCAGTCTGCTTCCTGCTCAAAGGCTTCTCTTCATTTTGTACTATGTCCATTTCCGTCCAAGCTGATATAATTCCTTTAAACACTTTATGAGCTTCCTGTGTACCAGTTTAAAATCTCCTCCATTAGATAATAGAAACAATCACAAATTTCTTCCAGGCAAGTACCTCTCTACTTTGGGCCCCCTGTGAGACTGTGTGAGAAGCCTTAGTATTTAACAGAGGATATCACAAAGCACACCTTAGATTTAGCGAGCCCTTCGTTGTTGGAAAATATCTCCGAAGCACCACCTGAAATGATTCTAAAGGTTTAAAATTTTATTCACAACCACATTTTTCCAGATTTGACATGTATCCTAAGACCTTTTGACCTTGAGAATATTCTGCTGGAAGAGAGTGGAAATAGTTTTATTTTTGACGCCATCAAGCCTTGGTTCCTTTATAATTTCTTTTACATAATTTTGAAAATGGAAAAATTTCTTCTTTGGCTTTTCTTGCTCTAACCATATCTTATAATATATTGCTGAAAGAAACCAGTTGGCAATTTTTTTTTTTTTTTTACATTCTGCCTGGAGATGTCCTTGGCTAGATTCATCAGTTTATGAGGTACATTTTCTATTTTTCATGTTACTTCAGGCAATAGTTTTGATAAACTTGATCAGTACAGAACTAGGATACTCTTTCCTTCAGCTACCAGCAACAGTTTTCTCAATTACCTTTAAGCTCTCACTGACAATTTCTTCAAGGGCCTTTAGGCTTCTGAAAGCAGATTCCTCAAGGTTCTTTCAGCTTTTGCTCACCATCCAATGCCCAGTCCCCAGCATATGTTTTGGGGTGTTGTTGCTGTTTTCAGCAGTTCCACTTTCAGCTAACACATTCTGTTTTAGTTACTACTGCTCTGTAACAAATTACCCTCTAAATTCTGTACCTTAAAATATATATTTTTTGTTTTGCTCATGGTTTTATGGACTAGTAATTCAGAAGAGCTTAGAAGGGCAATGCTTGCTTGGGGTATCTCATGCAGTTGGGATATAGTTGTCTGAAAGCTCAGTTGGGCTGAATGTCTAAGATGTCTGAATCACATGGCTGGCAATCAGTGTCACTGTTCACTAGGAGCTCTCAGCTGGGGCTTTTGACTGAGTGCCCACCCGTAGGCTTTCCAGCATAGTAGTTTCAGGATAGTCAGACTTCTTTCATGGTGTTTGGCTTCTTCCAGAGAGTGTCTCAAGAGGACCAGACAGAAGTTATATGGCCTTTTCTAATTTAGTCTTGGAATCACATCACTTATAACTTACTCTATTGGCAGAAGCACTCATAGATCTTTCTGGTTTCAAGGGAATAGGACATGGACCCCCACCTTTTGATAAGAGAAGTGTCAAGGAATTTGGGACCATGTGTTAAAGCTACCATACTAGGGTAAACATATTGACACATTACCTTGACAATCTGTTTATTTACTAATTAGACAGCAGAGAAAACTGCTCACTTGAACAATGTCCTTCATGCCAGGTTGATTAAATTATTTCTGCAGCTGGTCCAAATGTGGTCAGTATAGCAGTCCGTCTTTTCTCCTAACCACAGGACTGCTGAAAAAGCTGGCTGTAAAATACTAGACTCAGCATCTTGGCAAAAGAAAACAGGGCTCTCAACAAGGCATATCTGGTGACAAAAATAATTTTCTGAATTTTATCTTGTGATTTAGACATGTGGTTTACCCAATATTTTTTTCTTAGTTTATTGAATAACTATAAGGGGCATACCTAGACTCTGCTAGCTTTTCTTAAGTAGTGATGATGGGGTTCCAAGTGGCCCTGGCAGGATGTTTTGGCTTAGTTAGTAAGAGTTTTATATGTGTTTTACAAGGATAAGCGGCTAAATCAGAAGAATGTAGATTTAGGTTTTCCTTGCTGGAAAAATTACTGAAGCCCACCATAAATAGCCATCTGTGTAGCATATCAAGATTGTCTTTAAATGCAGAGGTGACACTTGAGAAGCTTACAGGAGAACTGTGACCTGAATGGGAAAGATTTTGCAATTTTGCAACAACTTTCCTAGGCTTTCTCATTATGGTAGTTGGCATCACGGTTGCTTAGATTGGCAGAACACCTTCACATAAGGGTAGTATTGCAGAACAACCAGAGTATTAAATTATTAAGTTAATGTGATACCAGAAAGGAATTTGAAGTGCTAAAAATTATTTCACTTAAGATAAAGATAAAAAGAAATCAGAGTCCCCCTCATCATTAATCCTCTCATCCTCTTATCTCTCTCCAGGTCAGTCTTGTCCTTTCCTGGTGGTCTGGCGACTTCCCCCTCCTCTGCCTGTTGGCTCTCCTCCCAGTTATCTTCCCTGGAAAACTGGGTCTTTTAATTCTTCCCCACATTGTTAAACTTTCCATAGGGTGCTCCTGTCACCTCAACTTAACCGAAACATTAATTTGCTCTGATGACACTCCCTTCCTCAAACCCATCAGGAGGAGAGACTGTACATTTCCTCCTCCCCTAATTCTGGGGTTGGAAGATTGAGCCAGATTTCTCCTAGCTCTCTATGATATCAGCATGAATATTTAATTCGTTCTTCTTGAAACTCTGTTATCTTGGCTCCTGATGCATTATTCTCTCTCATTGTACCTTTTCCTTTCTTTCTTTCTTTCTTTCTTTCTTTCTTTCTTTCTTTCTTTCTTCCTTCTCTTTCTTTCTTTCTTCCTTCTTTTTAAGATTTATTTATTTATTTGAGGGAGGTGGTGGTGGGGCAGAGGGAGTAAATCTTCAAGCAGACTCCTGCTGAGTGGAGCCTGACTTGGGGCTCGATTTCATGACCCATGAGATCCTGACCTGAGCTGAAACTAAGAGTTGGATGCTTAACTGACTGAGCCACCCAGGTACCCCTCATTATACCTTTTCTTAACAAACTTTCTGCATTGGTTCCTTCCCCTTGCCCTGCCCTCTTGAGGATTGGTATTCTTCTGGATTTTTCCTGTCTAAAACCATGTCCATCATCTCCAACTTTCTACATCTCTTCTCTGTCCCCCACCCCATTCCCCAACACACTTACTCTTTTTCTGTAGTTTTTATTTTAGTTAATGGTATATCCATCCATTTGGCCACCAACCTGAAAACCTCAGGGTCAACTGTCACCTCAAATCCTGTAGTAGATATTTCTCCTAAAATATTTCTTAATTCAACCTTCATCAGTCAATAACCACCATTGTTTTAGTTCAGACATCATCTTCTCTAATCTGGTCTTTGAATTCT
This sequence comes from Neomonachus schauinslandi, assembly GCF_002201575.2. NCBI lineage: Eukaryota > Metazoa > Chordata > Mammalia > Carnivora > Phocidae > Neomonachus > Neomonachus schauinslandi. The sequence continues at coordinate 30,466,754 of NC_058410.1, forward strand.
CTTACTTGATTTCACATTCTTCAGGTTCTTACACCAACAACCCTGTTGAAGCCATAATGATTTTTCTACTACACAAGTAGAATCATGTTACTTTCTTTTTCTCAAAGTCCCTGTCAGTTCTCTGATTTCTGCAGGACTAAATCCATTAAACCAGCCTAGCTTTCTAGTTTCATATCCTGCTTTCTCTTCTATGTTTAATGGGATAGCTTTCCACTCGTTTAAAATAGAGCATGACATGCTGTGTCACATTGTCTGTGTGGACTGTGGGCTGTATATTCCCAGTATCTGGGAATACTGGGAGTATTTCCCATTCTTTTTAAAAAAAATTATTTATTTATTTGAGAGTGAAAGAGAGAGAGAGAGAGGGCATGAGCAGTGGGAGAGGCAGAGGGAGAGGGAGTCAGACTCCCGGCAGAGTGGGGAGCCTGATGTGGGGCTCAATCCCAGAAACCTGAGATCATGAACCTGAGCCAAAGTGAGAAACTTAGCTGGCTGAGCCACCCAGTCGCCCCCAATCTTCCTTCCTTTGAGGAACAATCCTTTTTGAGACGTGGTTCAAACATTATCTCCTTTGTTGAGTCTTTTTTACTATAGCACCTAAAGAACAGAATGGAATAAACAATATTTATTGAGTGTTAGGTATTGACCTAAGTGTTTTTCCAAGTATTTAAAAATTATTTCCTTCAATCCTCACAATAGTTAATGCAATAATTACTATTACCCCTTTATAGATGAAATAACTAGGCCTTACAGGGGATGGATACTTTCTTGAGTTTACTGAGGGAGGGATTGTGTCCACTTAGTTCTGTGGCATTCACACCTAAGTCACTGACCAGCTACAGTAAGCACCTTGGTAAATGTTTACTGAAGGAAGAAAAATGGAAAGGTATTCTATAGAGCATGAGCTACAAAGGGGCCAAAAAAATCTGTAACAGAAGTTCTCAGAATAATGGAAGTTATTGCAACATGAGATAGGAAATTGGAGTAGAGGCAGAGGAGAAGATATGTTTGTTTTTTTTTTCCCCCAAAAGGAAAAGCAGTGCTTTGTGCTGTAGGTAATAACACTTCAATGTTGCTATCCATGGGAATATATGGACATAAGGATTAGAAAAGGATTGCTCTCTGCATGTAATTATCTGTGGAATGTACCATCTGCTAATGTGTCAAATGAGAAGTAGATAAAAATGAATACAATAATGTTTTATATTTTACAAGCTGACATTGTTTTCAATGTTTTATATTTTTCCAAGCTGACATTATTTCTCAGAATGTTAAAAAAAAACTAGATCTTATAATTTTAGTTTTTGTCTCTTTAGTCTGTCTTACCACATTTACAGCTCATTCAAATCTTCAAAGCCTTTAAGTAGGAATATGTATTCTGACATATTTTGGGAAATTAAAAACTTAAAAGACAAGGCCATTTAAAGTTTTTTTTATAGGTATGAATTAATGTTTATTTAATTAATATTTGAGATTCATGTAATTTTGCCTTGTATTAAATTTTAACATTTCTAAAGTGCCAAGTAGATCAGCATTTTAAAATATTAGATTATGAAAGTATTAAAAACATAGGTGACTATTTTTATTTTTTTATTGTTTTTTAAAGATTTTATTTATTTGACAGAGAGAGACACAGCAAGAGAGGGAACACAAGCAGGGGGAATGGGAGAGGGAGAAGCAGGCTTCCCGCTGAGCAAGGAGTCCGATGTGGGGCTCGATCCCAGGACCCTGGGATCATGACCTGAGCCGAAGGAAGACGCTTAACAATTGAGCCACCCAGGCGCCCCATAGGTGACTATTTTTTAAAAAAGAAGAAATGTGAAGTAAACTTGAGGACAAACCAGTGATATTTGTTATGGAAGAACAATTCTATATACTTTTTTTCTGGTATACCTCTAAAATAGGTCGAGAACTCCCGGAATTTTAGAATGAGGTTTGGATAACATTTTAATACCAACCCACAGTTGTAAAGCAAGCAAGGCACAGAATAAACTACAATCGAGGACAAAGCTGAATTAGAACCAGTGACTCTCACCCAACACATTTCCTAATCCTTGATTTCTCTTTCTTTTCACTATCGTCCATAAAATAAGATGAGTGCTTTACTATCAATGAAGGAACAAATTATCTGGCTGATGACATTGGAGCATTGGCAGTTGGTTTTGTTTGTTAAGGAAGGAGGGATTCACTTAAATTGTCTCTCTATCACCTTCCCTAGAATAGGCCCCAAAAGGCCCAGCACCAGAGTTAAGGCATAAAATGTGATAAATACCCTGAAAATACAGTGTGAGTCTCTAACATGAGGAGTTACAAGAAACATAACTTAGAGCAATTAGGAAGGATGTGCTTATCTTAGGTTTTCCCAGATTATATATAACCTTGCATTTTAGTATAAAACTGCCAAAGTTAGTAATAGTTTAGTTTATTTGGGTGGGGGAAGGGAGGAAAGACATTCAGACAAGTCAATTAAGGAAGAAATTCTTGTTTAAGAATGATCTTTACGCTTGTGATTGTAAACTTTCATATTCCCCGTGTATTAAATAAAAATTATTTGTGCACTATTCACTCCTTTTCATGCTCCAGTCTTGAGTTTTACTCCAAAGGGTAGAAGGATCTGCTTTAACTCAGAAGGTTTTTGAAGATTTCCAGAACCAGGGTCCTTGCATTTCTCCTGCTAGTACTTATCCAAAGCTGAGGTATCCGGCTCAGGGCTTTTTGAGAGAAAGCCCTTTGATTGTCCTGCATTTGGCTAGCTTCCAACTTTGCTGCATGATGATTAAGTGTGCTTTTACCCAAAAAAGTTCAGAAAAGCTTAAATTATTCCTGAAAAACAGAAAGTGTTATCAGACTTTTTACACAATGTAAAGCCCAGATAATGTCCAGCTTTTCCTACCTCTAGACAGATGCCGCAAAGCGACCAATCACCAACTGCATGGAAGAGATACAGATCTAAAGCCAGAAGTGCAGTGTGCATTACTGATGCCTCTGTCAGGTACCCCTGCACTCGTTTATCTAGTGTCATTTCCTGTCCTTTCCTCTGACCTTTCCAAATATCCAGATATTTATTTGAATTTTCACTAAGCCAAATCTGGGGCCTTCTACTTTCCTTATTGAGGGAAGGGAGCTTGGTGCATTTGGTTTTGCTCTTCACTTTATTCAAACCAGCACAGAGACTCTGATAAACACCAGGAAAGATTGCTACAGTGAAAGAATGAATTGAAGTTCAGGTGCAAAATCGAGGATGGGGAAAGAGAGACTATTTCAAATTAGGAGATGATACAACTAGGTTCTTGCATTTCTTTGTGAAGGACATATTATTTTAGGGAGTAAGTTATAATTGCTATCTATTACACTGCTTATAATAGGATGTCCCATATTTTAGGTATTTTCTTACAGTAGAAAAGTAAAAACCAATTTCTATCTTTCTCCTATCTGCCAAACCAGATCATATTCCGCAGTATCTTTCTTATTTATTTATTTATTTATTTATTTATTTATTTATTTATTTATTTTATTCTTATGTTAATCCCCATACATTACATCATTAGTTTTAGATGAAGTGTTCCATGATTCATTGTTTGTGCATAACACCCAGTGCTCCATGCAGAACGTGCCCTCCTCAATACCCACCACCAGGCTAACCCATCCTCCCACCCCCCTCCCCTCTAGAACCCTCAATTTGTTTTTCAGAGTCCATCATCTCTCATGGTTCATCTACCCCTCCGATTTCCCCCACTTCATTCTTCCCCTCCCGCTACCTTCTTCTTCTTCTTCTTTTTTTTTTTTCTTAACATATATTGCATTATTTGTTTCAGAGGTACAGATCTGAGATTCAACAGTCTTGCACAATTCACAGCGCTTACCAGAGCACATACCCTCCCCAGTGTCTATCACCCAGCCACCCCATCCCTCCCACCCCACCCCCCACTCCAGCAACCCTCCGTTTGTTTCCTGCGATTAAGAATTCCTCATATCAGTGAGATCATATGATACATGTCTTTCTCGCGGAGCAAGATGGCGGAGGAGTAGGAGACCTGGATTTCACTGCAGTATCTTTCTTAACTCTCTTACCCTCAACTTGGCCCAACCTTCACATGCAAGCTTTTTTCTTTATGGGACATTCTGAACCCCAGTTATAAAGAGACCCTTTCTCAGTTCTGAAGGGACATTCAGTTTCTTGGCTTCCACTAAGCTGTGTGGTCAGATGCAAGCAGACAAAACACCTTGGCACCCCCAGCCTGATTTTGTTAGGAACCTGCTGGATCAACGTTGACTAAACCTGAGCTGTCCTACTGGTTTGCTCTTGGAGTTCATCGCTGATCCTCTTTTGATTCATCCACTCTCTTTTCCCTTCAGTATTAGCCCAGAGTCAGGAAGATTCGTGCAGTCATTCATTTACTGGTCTAACATGTGCCAGCTACTAAGGGATATAAAATGAATGAGATGGATGTGGTCCTGCTCTTTGGAACTAGTCAATTTGAGAATACAGATAAGTAAACATGTGATCTCTAAATGCTGGGGAAGAGGAAGAATGATGTGTTAGGCAGTCATCGAGGGAGGATGCTTAATCCAGCTGGAAAGATCAGGGAAGGTTTCCGAGAAACAGTGGCTGGTAAGTCAGGACCTACAGGATGCGTTGAAGTCAGCCAAGTGAGACCTGGAGAAAGTGTTTCAACAGAGACAATGGCATGAATAGAAGTCTGGAGAAGACAGTGCCTGATGGACCTCATGAAAGGGAAGTGACTCAGCAGGAGTGGATCGCAGAGAGTGTGTGTTTGTGGGAGTGGTGGAGCTGGGAGCTGAGAGTGGGGACCTGGGATGGGGAACAGTAAGTAGAGGCTGGGCTTTGTGAAGCATGAGAACCAGTCTGCACTTTACCTTAAGGGCACTGGAAAGCCCCTGGGGAGGGACATGATTGGATTTGTGTTTTCACGAAGGTCATGCTGGCCAAGGAGGATGAATAGGCTGGAGGGCACAGTTAGGAGGCAAGAGCCCTGTCCGAGTTCAGTAGCAATGAAGGTGCAGGGAAGTGAGCAGACAGGAGAGAGGTTTAGGAAGCAGAACCCAAGGATTGATGGCCGATAAGATATAGGGAATGAGGGGCACCCAAGACATTTCAGTTTCTGGGTTGAACAACCGAATGAATTATGATGCCTTTTTCTGAGCTAGAAAAGGAGAAGCATTTGGTTCTTCTGATTCTTGATGATCAGCCATAATTTCTTAACCATTCTTTCTTTGTCCCCCCTTCTCACCCTAACTGATTATGTCTTTCCCTCATTGCTCTATTTTCCTGCAGGCGGTGGCAAATCTTACCCTAAGTACTTCCTCACTTTGTTCCATTTTAGACGTGCTTAGTTTTTCTCCCATGAAAAACCTGACCTCATAATGTTCATGCATTTGTACCTAGTTCTCTGTAAGACATGTCCCCCACCCTTTATTTTTCAGGTCAAATGTGCCAGTCTGTTAGGCCCAGATCAGCTCAGACTGCCTCTGCAAATCCATTCCCAGCTTTAGCGGCTGGACTGCGTGGTTCTACACCTCTTCCACACTTGCTCATATCTCCAGAATAAGACTTACTACCTATCGTATTGTTTGTATCCTCTCTCTTCACCTTCCCAGCATCCCATCATCTTCCACAGGTTTCTGATTATCTCCCTGAAGGCAGCTAGTTATCATTTTCGTGTCTCTATTATCATCAACGAAGGAAGGGACTTGCAAACTTTGGGTGTTCAGTAAGAGTTGGATGATGCAATATGAATGAATTGTCCGTATGCTTTTCTTTACAGATTGTTTCCAATCTGTCCATTGAAAGGTCCATTGCCTTCAAAAATTTTTTCTCTAAGGCTATTTATGAGCCAGTTTGTTAATACACTCTGGAGTCTTGCTTATAATCATTGTCTTCTGATAAGATTAATGAGGCTGGCTGCATGGCACTCTTGAGTTTTTTTGAAACACTAAGTTTTCTTTTTTTTTTTTTAAGATTTTATTTATTTATTTGAGAGAGAGAGAGCACAAGCAGGGGGAGGATCAGAAGGAGAGGGAGAAGCAGACTCCCTGCTCAGCAGGGAGCCCAATGTGGGGCTCAATCCCAGGACCCCAGATCATGACGTGAGCTGAAGGCAGATGCTTAACCGACTGAGCCACCCAGGGGCCCGAAACACTAAGTTTCCTAAGAACAGACTAGTGTTGTGTCTGTACGATGTTGACCACAGTTCTCTAATACATCACCAAATGCTTCAGGAACATGGGGTTAGTTGTGACATCTTAGAAAAATTACTTAATCTTTTCTAAGTCTTGGTTTCCTCAGTTATAAAAGGTAACAATCCCTATCCCATTAGTTTGTTGCAAGAATTAATTGAGCCAAAGCATATAGAACACTTAACACAGTACCTGGAGTAGTAAAAATACTCAATAAATGTCACCTATTCTTAATCTCTGCTCTCCTTATAATTGTTTAAGCTTTGTACATTTTTATAACTTCTGATTATTTTAAAACATTTTATTCTAATAGACTGGTGATTGTGCGTATGTATATACGTGCATGCAATTATATGTACATTTAACAGATGTTGATGAATGCATTTTTAAAGAAAACAATGCATATTAAATGCACTATATTGGTCAGGAAAGCTCTTGTGGTCTGTACATTTGCCTTTAGCAATAACCTTATGAAATCTCTATGCCATTTTTTTCTTATATATTTTTCTTGCTCCAGTGGGAACCATATCTTTTATTTCTTTTGACCTGTATAGTGCCAAGTACACTGTTTTTGTGCTTATTAGGCATTCAGTAAACATCTGAACAACTCTGGCCTTGCCCCCTTGACCTGAAAATATGGGAGAAACCGTTCAATCTCTCTAGTTGTGTCTACAAAGAGCCATGAGCCTCTGGAGGGAGAGAGAAAGAGGTAAGAATGATTATTTCCCATCAGTGTGGAAAATGTTGAGTGAGAATCCTCTTGGCTATTTCTCTGAAGTTGGAGGGGTTTCTTTGTCCTCTTCAGTGCTCTATGTGGTGGTACTCAAAGTGAATTCTTGAGAAACTAAGGGTAAACGAAAGCTAAATCAAGGTTCCTACACTAGTCTGTATGGCTGCAGGATTCAGAATCTGGGTTCAGAAATCATGAAGTACTTTAGAGAGCCATATGGTGGTTGCCTGGTGGGCTCAGTCAGTTAAGCGTCTGCCTTCAGCTCAGGTCATGATCCTAGGGTCCTGGAATCGAGTCCCGCATCAAGCTCCCTGCTCATTGGGGAGCATGCTTCTCCCTCTACCCCTCCCCCCTGCTCATGGATCTCTCTCTGATAAATAAATAAATAAAATCTTAAAAAAATAGAGACAGGCATATGGTTACAGGTACAGGGTTGTGTTCCTTAGTCTTGCAATCTGCAGGCTCCTGGGAGTATCCATTCTCAAAGGGTAAAGCAAATTTCCTCCTTTCTTCCCTCCATCCCTCCCTCCCTCCCATCCTTTCTCTCTTCTCTTTAGGAATGTTTTTACTGTTTTTGTAAAAATGATTCATGCTTATTATAAAAATTCAAGCAGTGTAGTAAAAGTATACTTCATCTCTTTTAGATTGCTTTCCTGATTTTCATTAGGATCACGCTTTTAAGATGAGGATGTGAGGTCTTATTTTTGTGGCTCCTACATGCAGTGTAATGAGAGCACCTCTAACAGACAGGGTGGTTCTGATCAGTTTCAGAGGCTTCTCCCTGCCACAAGGTTATCTGTGCTGGGTGCTCAGTATACCTTGCTGAGATCTTCATGGTAAAGTTTTGTCATTTCAAGATCTTTCCCTCCTTTAATTGGAAGAAATTTACCTAGATGTGAGATGACAGAGTTATAACATTTATTGATACCCTGGATTGACCCCGTTGATCTCACTTTGTCTCCCTCTCTGCTCTGTGTGTGTCTTCTGTGACTACTAGCTGGTAAGGCCTTCCTGGGAAGAGCACAAGTCATCATTCCAGATTATGTGCATGGATGTGGTCCCACAATGGAATTCTGAAGCCGTCTTGAAAAGGCTACTTCTAGGAAAACACACAGAGTTGTACGTACCTGCATACATTCTGCTCCCCTTTTCTTTTAAAATATACATACCTACTCTAAAGAAACAGCTCTAAGTTTAATCGTACAAGATACCTCTGAGAGTGTTAGAATTTCGATCTCAAAGTATTGTTCATCTTTTCTCTGTGTGGCTTATGTCTTACTAAGTGTTATCAAATAGACATTCCGGGGCAGCTTTTGAGTTTTTCATTACATTACGTTTATATATTTGATGTCCAACTGGCAGAAGGAGAAATGTACTACAGCACTGCATATAACAAGCAAACAGAAAATATTGTTGTTGGATATTGGAGCCAGGCCAGCACTGAGCTCCTCAGAAACTCTGTGACTTGGTGAGCCTACTCCCTTACAGACTCCTTTAATATCAGACAATTTCAAGATCAGGAATGTCTTTGAAGTTTTTAGTAACCCCTATAGTTTACTTTGCAGAGAAGGCAGTATCATTGGGCATGCACAATGTTGAGGGAAAGTCACTTGCGTCTTCAGGAGAAGGCCATGCTGATCTAAAAGTACAAATGTTATCTGTGAGGCGGCAAAGCTCTGTGAATGCTAATCTTTTTTTTTTTAATATTTATTTATTTATTTGAGAGAGAGAGTGCACCAGCGGGAGGGGCAGAGGAAGAAGGAAAAAGGATCTCAAGCAGATTCCGCACTGGGCACAGAGCCCCATGTGGGGCTTGATCTCACAACCCTGAGATCATGACCTGAGCCAAAACCAAGAGTTAGAAATTTAACTGACTGTGCCTCCCAGGTGCCCCAAATGCTAATCTTAATAAAACTCTTAGAGGATAAATTTCAAAACATTAAGTTATTAACCCTTGAGCTATATATTTTATATGTTTTACTAGTATAGTTCCATCGTCATTAGGAAATTGGGGAAATTAAACTCAAAAAAAGTATCTCATCGAGCTTTGCTTATAGTATGTGCTCACTAAACATTTGAGGAATGAGTAAGTAAATGGTTGAATGAATTGAACCACCCTCTATATATCTTAAGATGTTTGTCAATTTATTCTGACGTTTCCTACGTATTCTTCTCTATTTTTTCAACTAGATTTTTCAACTAGGTTTTTCACTAGATTCCTCTAGTTTATCTTTTTTTTAAGTCTTGTGTATTTATTTCTAGAGAGAGAGCATGAGCAGGAGGTGCAGAGGGAAAAGGAGAGAGAAACCCTAGCAGACTCCATGCTGATCAGGGAGCCCAGAGTGGGGCTCCATCTCACAACCTTGAGATCATGACCTGAGCTGAAATCAAGAGTGGGTTGCTCTCACCTGACTGCACCACCCAAGTGCCCCTAGTTTCTTTATCTTTAAAGGTTAGATTAGAATGTGTGAACTTCTGGGGAAAGTTGTGGTAGCCATTACATTTTACTGGTGTTATTATTGTTATCATTTTATAGCATCTAATAAGCAATAGTGTAAAATCCTATGGTGCCCCAAGTCAGGCAAGCATGTTTTCAAAACCATTAACTGTAAACATTAATCTTTTAACAACTTTTTGTTTTCTGCTAAGAAATTGCATCCGTGAATGATGTTTTTAAAATAATTCACCCATTTCACAGATTTTCTGAAAAGGAGTTTTTGAAATTTCCCCTGGGTTTGCACAGAAAATCAGTGGTAGATGAAAGCTGGAAACTCAGGAATTTCTTCTTACATCCTCTGCTTAACCAATTGGAGACAGGCCGTCTCCAGACTATATTTTCTTTTTAATGGCTATAAAGTGAATGAACTCAAAGAACAGTCTAGCATCCTGCTGAGATTGATATGAAAAAGGACAGGGGAAGAAAAAATTCCTCATTAATGGATTTATATTCCAGTGATAGGGCTAGGGGGTGGAAAGGTCATTGTGGAAAGTAAAGTGAAATATAGAGCTTGCAGAAAAATTATCTTGTTATCTGACTTAGAGACATGAAGCTTCACATTATCCTCTGTTCGTTTATTTTTTCTCCTAGTTTTCCTTTTATTTTTAGATAAATGTGAGTCAGACACATGAGACAAGAGTAATTTTTAGAAACTCTCTTCCTTTGCTAGCTTTTGAGAGCAGAGTTTTGCTCATTTTATATGGTCTGATTGGAAGTGCTATTTGATTGTAAAAGAACAACATCTAAAAGCAAGGCTTTAAATCAGAACTTGAGAATAAGTTGGCATAGCATATATTATTAAAAGTGGAGTATATAAAGCCATAGTTGGGCACAATTTAAAACTTGATTTGAGAATTGAAATTGAAGTTCTCCAGAGATAACCAAAAAAAAAAAAAAAAAAGACAATGTACCTCTGAAAGCATTTCTTACTTTAACAAAGAGAGTGGGATTAGAGGGTCACTATTTTGGTCACTCTGCTTGATGATGGTTCCTTTATATATAAATGACTTCATTTAATTTTCAACAATTACTTGGTCAGGGGCATTTTATTTTTAAAAAATATGTAGATGAGAGACTTCAGGCCCTGAGAGTCTGTGTTGACCGCAGTCTAAATTACAGAGTGGCAGTGGCCAGGGGTTCCAATGGTTTTGTCTGGCTCCAACTCTCTACTCTTACCCGATCTGGAAGTTCTTCTGTGGTGTCTGCTTATTCTAGCATTGGGCGTGCAGATGAGTAAAGTGTCCTGTGTCCCAACGACCTCACCGCAAGACACACACAAATGGTGAGATACTGCTTGTCACTCAGTTATGCTCAGGTAGGTACATGGCACAGAGGCAGCACAAAGTTGGGATTGATTAGCTCTGCTGGGGTTGGGATGAAGCAGGTCAGCCAAGATTTCATGGAGGAGGACAAAGAGCCAGTTGAGTGGAGTCTTCCATGTTGACGAGGCACAGCGGTCATCTGAGGCAGGAGAGAAATCTGCATAAAATGGCTTAAAACAATGGCATACAAGATATATTTGTAGGATTGCCAGATAGAATATAGGGCACCCAGTTAAATTTGAATTTCAGAGAAATATCCAATTATGTGTTAGCATAAGTATACTAACGCAATACTTAGAACATACTTATACTAACACATGTTTTTGTTCTTTATCTGAAATTCCAATTCACTGGGCATTCTTTAGGGTTGTTTGGTTAATTTGGCCCTGGTATGCCTTTGGGGCTCTTTGCAGTATAGTGTGTGAGGCTAAGAGTGTAGTCTGTGAGGAGGGATGCTGAGTAACTTAGCCCGAGGCTTAAAATTGGGGGATCTACTCTTTTCTTTAGGTGGAATAAACAGCATTCAAAACAGAATTCCCCTAACCAAAGAATATCTGTTTATCCTATGGCTGGGGTAATTTATGCCAAGCTAAAAACAACAAGCAATTGAAAAAGAACTGAACACTCTCTAGTGAAAAGGACTTTTCTGTTCAAAGAGTCATATAATAAAATGACTTCCAACAAACTCTCGAAGAGATTATTAGTGTTTGATTATTCTTTTCTGCAAAAATGAAAAAAGAGAAGGACATACGAAGGTGAGAGAGGGGGAAATGAAATAAAATCAGCAGAATACATTTATATAAAAATATGGTATATATATGTATGTTCCCTCTTTAATTTTTAAGTGAGAAAAAAGGGCGGTTGGAATTGTATTATCCCCGTGCAAATCCTATCTAAAGTAAACCAAAATTATTCTGCTCTGACTCAGTCACCTGGAATTCTTCCCAGAGTCACAGAAGAAGGAGTACCCCATGAGGACAATTAGGAGTCACACTGAGGATGGCAGGTGGCATTTCGGCATTTATTTGAATTTGAAGGGTAATGGATTTTTTTTTTAAGAAAGCTATTTTGTTACTGTATTTTTGCTTAACGATGCCTGTCCAATGTATCTGTGACACTGAAGGGTGTAGCATGGCCCCTACATTGGTCGTGTCTGCTGAAATGAAGCACTGAAATATTTCAATATAACGTTCTTGAAATAAAATGGTTTGTGAAAGCAGTGACTGCATACCAATTTAGAGTTTTCTCTCCCTCCTCATTAAATATGTGACTGTGTCTTTTATTTACTTTTCTCCTTGCTCCAGAAAGGATTTAAGGCAGCTCATAAATATGTGCGAGACCTATCACTCCTACACATGGGGCTGCCCAAGCATTTTGATGATTGTACATTTTAAAGTTAAATGCAAAGACTTCTTTCTCTATGATTAGTGTGTGAGTGTGCTTCTGGGGAAAGTTATTTTACATTACATTTTACCAACAATTTTTTTAAAATTTTTATTATTTCGTAGTATCTAATGAACAATGGCATGAGTCCTATGTGAAGCATATTTTGAAACTATCACATATAAAATTTCTATTTGACTTGGAGAGTTTGTGTTGGTTTTATTGTTATTTAATAAACAGCAATTTGCTTTTGCTTAAGCCTGTCTTCACCTTGGATGAGGTTAAGGAAAGACAAGAAATCTAAGTGTGGTAAACACAATCTGAGTTTCATCATCAACACTTTCATGTAAAGATCAGATAAATAACCAAAAGTAGATGCTGGTCATAATGAATCACTTGGATTCATTGTTTTCCTGGGTTATTTTTACTTTGGTAAGCATGCTATTCTTGCTTAAAAATAAAGTGCCATTAGTAATTTAAGGATGTGAATTGACAAAGAGTAAGTCCATTTTTAAATCATGGTATATTTGAGATCTTGCCTTACCCGAGGAAAGATTTAAATATCAGCAAGGATGGTTGAAGGGCTAGAGTTTAACGTATTAGAATGGGTTGCTTTCTGGATGTTGTTTTCAATGGTTTGGCAGACATCTTGTCAAATGAGCTGGGGTTTTATTGAATCCTATGATGAGAACACTAGGCTCCAGATGAGCTGGACAAGCTGGACCAGTAGCTGAATCTCACAAAATGAATTTTAGTAAAAATAACCAGTAAATACACAGCCCTGTAGCTGGGTTAAGAAAACAAAGTGGGAAAATAGTTCGTATTGTAAATGCTGGAAAAAAATGGCCAAGGCTTTTTAATATAACTTAAAAACTATGATGTGAATTAATTATGAGTCAACAGAGTGGTGGGGCTCCCATAAGTTTAGTAGAATTTAAGTCAATTTTGGAGTAAACTTCTTAGGCTAAAGAAGTTGGAATAATCCCAGTCAACATTCCACAGTAGTCAAAACTTTTTTTTTTTTTTAATCCTGAGTTCATATCTAGGTACCACACTTTAAGAGAGCATGCTTTCAAAAATAAAATATGTACTTTGTGAGAGGATAGATATAAAACTGTGTCAAAAGAAGGAAAACTGCTGGAACAGTAGATTTTTTATCTGGAGGAAAGAAGAGCTTTATCGTTAAAGAGGAGAAGGTTTAGTCTCTGTTGTCAAATGTATACACAGACCAATTCATAGAAATTTCCATATAAGGCTAGACTTATAGTCACTCTTGTGTAGATAGAATGGGCTGTCTGAGGGGATCAGCACCTCTCACCTGTGGGACAGGCTGAATAGAAATGACTTAACACAGTGGATCTTGTTCCTTCTACATCTGGTATTCTACAATTATAAGGATGTTTAACTTGATTATTTGTTTTTTTGAGTGTTGAGTCTGAGAAGTTCTTTATAGATCTCGGATATCAGCCCTTTGTCTGTAGTGTCATTTGCAGAAATCTTCTCCCATTCCATGGGTTGCCTCTTTGTTTTGTTGACTGTTTCCTTTGCTGTGCAAAAGCTTTTTAGCTTGATGAAGTCCCAAAAGTTCATTTTCACTTTTGTTTCCCTTGCCTTTGGGGACGTGTCTTGAAAGTTGCTGTGGCCGATGTCGAAGAGGTTACTACCTATGTTCTCCTCTAGGATTTTGATGGATTCTTGTCTCACATTGAGGTCTTTCATCCATTTTGAGTTTATCTTTGTGTTGGTGCAAGAGAATGGTTGAGTTTCATTCTTCTGTATATAGCTGTCCAATTTTCCCAGCACCATTTATTTGAAGAGACTGTCTTTTTTCCATTGCATATTTTTTCCTGCTTTGTTGAAGATTATTTGACTATAGAGTTGAGGGTCCATATCTGGGCTCTCTATTCTGTTCCACTGGTCTATGTGTCTGTTTTTGTGCCAGTACCATACTGTCTTGGTGATCACTGCTTTGTAATATAGCTTGAAATCGGGCAACGTGATGCCCCAGCTTTGTTTTTCTTTTTCAACATTTCCTTGGCGATTCGGGGTCTTTTCTGATTCCATACAAATTTTAGGAGAAGGAAGGGGAAAATGAAGGGGTGGGAAATGGAGGAGGAGACGAACCATGAGAGACCATGGACTCTGAGAAACAAACTGAGGGTTTTAGAGGGGAGGTGGTGGGGGGATGGGTTAGCCTGGTGATGGGTATTAAGGAGGGCACGTATTGAATGGAGCACTGGATGTTATATGCAAACAATGAATCATGGAACACTACATCAAAAACTAATGATGTACTACTGTATGGTGACTAACACAACATAATTAAAAAAATCTCAATAAACAAACAAACAAACAAATAAATAAAAAGGATGTTTAAAATATTTATATATATTATCCTGGGATGTATATCTTCTAAAACAATCAGTTATTTCAGGAAATTCAGTGACATAACAAAACAAAAAACAATCACATAAATAAAGCAACAGGTTGATTGAGGGGAAATTTCAATTATGATGTTCAGGTATCAAGGAGATATGGCTTGTTTTTCTGGTCATTGGGTCATCTTGTCTACATACATGTCTTTTCAATATAATTCTCAATATAAACGGGCTAAATGAGTTATAAAAAAATACACATAAAACCCTGATCGAAGCAGTGTATAAAGTACTTTAACTGCAAAATTCCATTACAATCACAAATTTTGTGTTGGTTGCACTTATGTGCTAGTGTGTCTTTCCAGTCTTTTATCATACAATGAAAAACCTCTAGATAACTAATGCTTGTCAGGCCCCAGAAAATGGTTCACTTGTTTCCAAGAACATTTGATATTATAAAATACCCATATAACAAAGTAAGTCAGTCACTTGGAGTTTGTTTTAATAAGATTCATAAAATCAATTCTATGATTCTTTTTTTCCCACTTTCTATCAACACCCCTTCTATTTCATTTTAGCTAGTCACCAGCTGGCTTCCCCCCGCCCCCACTACAAAATAACTCTGAACTGCAAGATAATTATACAAAAAGAGATTTGCTCCAAAAGCTACATGGAGCCAACTATGTTAGCAATGGAGAGAACTAGTACATTTTGTTTTGGAAAAAAAAAAAAATCCCAGATCTGGCCATTTGCCTACTTAACCCCCAAATACTCTTGACCACTGAATTCTAAGTGAAGAAGCTCACATTTTATTTTTTCATTTATTTCTAAAACGATGAGGTAAATATTTTGGGCATCTTTAAATAGGATCCCTTGTAATGTTAAATTACATTAAAATGTAATATGTAGAATGTTAAATTTTCGTACAATATTGTGTATATTAGTTGGTTAAAATGGTTAGATGGTATTGGACTTTTCGTAACTAAGGAGTCAAAATCATAATAAGAGTTTTAATATATTTCTGAGTTAAAGACTCTTGGCGTTAAATTCCATTAGTATCTTGCTTTCTTTCCTTTCTTGATATTTCAATACTACTACAAGGTACACTTAGTTCCAGAACTTAGAAATCAGTTATAAAAACTCAAACCAGATTTGTCCAGCCAGAGTTGCCTCGACTTCTCTTTCAGGAAACAGACATGTAGGCAGGAAAGCAGGTGGTGTGCTGTCTTCACTGTCTTATTTTCTCAATAAATGTAAGCCAGTTCAATCCACTGCTTTCCAGGTAAAAAAACAAACAAACAAACAAAAAACCCAAAACCTTGTCAGAGCTGAATGTCTGAGGACACCCTGCATTAGCCCTAGGTCTTAAGTTATGAACTCTCAGGGGCATGGCGAAGTGCATGAGGGTTAGGAAACCATGTTGACAGAACTCCAGATCTTTAGCTCTCGAGAAGACTAAAAGAGAGACTGCCTCGTTATCCTGTGTTCTGACAAACCCCTACCATATTCAGGGCCTACTCTAAAGCATTTTGGTGCATGCTGTGTTATCTAATGGAATGTTACGTTTGTCCTTTCAAAGCATGAGTTTTGAAAAACAAAACACTGCTTAAATATGAGGTCTTGTGGTTGCATATCATTTTAATAGAGCCACATACTAAGCACCATAACTTTTAATTCATGAAAGCATTTAGAGCCTGCATGTTGCATAGGATTGAGTTCTACCCTAATTACTTTCTCAGAAAAGCCAGTGGAAAATTAGATGCATCCCACCAGGCAATAAATATATCACACTAAACAAAATTTAAACTACAGAACAATCAGGCCCTTTTCTTTGTTCTTTCAAAGGAGAAGCAGATTAGACCTTTAAAAAAAAAAAGATCAAGAGCATTTTATGGGAAATTCGGGAAAAAAACTATTTGGACTGAAATCAAAATGTTATGAATAGTACTTTCTAAGCAATGACACGTATCAGCAGTATTTGTAACCATAAGAACAATGTGATAAATTTTAATCACTTGGGACTCCAGCTCTGTGGGAAGTGCTTACTACACAGACATCATTTATAGGTTTCCAGTTATGACCTACATCTCTAAGACATTTTAATGATAAGTGGAGAAAGTAGATAGATTGTCTTCCTGGAGTGTTGAAGTTCCTGCTTGTTGTCATCCTCAGCTCTATTAAAGAGCAGAGGCTTTCAGAGGTACTCTTCAGTCTAGCAATCAGGATGCAAGACCAAAGGGATGGAAGTATCTAAGATAAAGTATGCCAGAAACGTACACTCCTCAGGATTTCCTGTGGGAGTCTGAACCAAATAAAGCAATATTAATAAATATAAATTCTGGAACACTATTATCAACAGAAACAGGGTCTTGAAATGTACCCTTGAAATTCCTCTAGTTTCCTTGGGCAGGTCAACTATTTCAATGTAACTGTGCAAAATGTGAGACCTCCCGATGGGGACAATTGCTTTAAATTATATTAAAGACTCAAGGATTGTAATAGACATGCTAAAGGAAGGAGTTGAATTTGCTGGATGCTCCAAATCTTTAAGCTCAGTTGGGGTCCTTTGGCTCCTTGACCTTGAAAACATTTTGGGACAATAAGATGTAGTTTCAAAGTATCTTGACATCACATAATGTGCAATTGGTCAATTTGGTTTTGATCTTTCCGCCTGTCTTTATGGCACATTTGGAGAGAAAGGAAGCACAGGTGATACAGATGAAATTAAGAAAGACGAACAAAAAAAACTGAGGAGAAGTCCTGTGTTCTTAAACCATCAAGAATTGTCATTCTCAGTCGGATTTCATCCCAGTAATTTGAAAAACATCCTTTCATGTAGCTCAAAGCCAAGTGACATTTCCTAGTCCAACTTTTGTCTTGAGGCAGGACCTTGCAGGACTTGACTCTTTGCCTTTTCTGGGCTTCCACACCACCCGGAACAAGCGAATCCAATCTTGCAGTAAGGAAGACACTGCTTTTATTTGTTTTCCCCTCAAGCATTTGGCCACCAACACTATGTGGGGGCATGGAATGACTGCTGGCTATTTTCTTTCTCAATGCATTTCTGATTTCAAAGTATGTTTTACCCCACAGAGTATCGTGTTCTTTAGTAGACTTAAGGAAGCCATTACATACGACATCCCACTCAAATCAAGTAATTTTACAACCAATTGGAGTAAAACCTTTTGTTTTACAAGGCTATGTGTGCAGTAGAACTAATCATAAATGTGCTTGACTTCTTCAGTTTTCTGCATAATCAGTAGCTAAAATCATAGTGCGAAGAATAGAAAATGGGGCAGTAATCACTCCTCTTGCCTAATAGAGTAAATAAATACCCACAAATCTGAAAAGACCTCTGTTTTCTAGTTGATGAAATTCTAATGTTTCTTCTTTCAAAAAGGAACTTCTTTGAAGGTGTGATCAGAGTGGTAGCATATTAGAGATAATCACCAAATGGAATCACGGAACTTGTCTTTAGAGCCATATTTTAGACCTCCAAGGACTCTCAATATGACTGTCTTTTTCAGTTGTTTCCATATTAAAATGTAAGACCTCGTCTTAAGCCAACAAAATACTCAGAATCAAGGTTTGTTAGTGGACGCACTGAAGCCCCAGGATCCATGTTATTTGTTACTTATTGCTTTTAAAGAACCAGGTGAGAGCACAGCTATTTTGACTCTCCAATGCCTGACTCTGGGTCAGTTTCTAAACAACTACTCACGAAAACATGGCCCTTCTTCAACCAAACTGAGCTGCAAGCACCAATAATAACCTGGCCCCAAATGAAGGAGCTCAAGTTAGTCTAAGATGTTCAAGTCATAGAATTTACCAGTCTTAAGTGACCTTAACAATTCAGGCACTTCCCTACTTCTCCCATCACAGCAGTGAGTAGTTCAATGACATGCCTTGTCTTCCAAACCAAGTCTCCATATGCAATGGCTTTTTTTTTTTTTCTTTTGCTGCTGGAAACTGATAACCTGGTTGGTTTTTGTTGTGGTTATTGTTGTTTCTTTCTTCTTTTATTCTTTCTCTTTGTTTTTAATTTCTAAGGAAGAACTCTTTATCTTAATGGAAAGTTATGTCAGTGGAAATTTTTTTCTAAGTGCTTTTTATTTTCTTTCAATCTATTCTTTTAAGAATGCTTATCTTATGAGAAAAGACCCTGTCATGAACTGAGTGTCTGTAGAGCTGTTGAAAATACTGAATGATTACAATGCAGCAGAAGAATGATATCCAACACCAACTTTTTGGTTAAGTTAACTGATTATACCTTCTGTGATTAATAAACTACCTCACAGATTAGCAGTGAGAACTAGTTATTTAACCATAGCTATGGCTTAGCATAGATGTGATAGGCTATCTACTCAAGAAGTCTTTTGAACTGTAGAATACTTTTAGTGTTTTGGTTTCAATTGAAACACCATAGTTCTAGTTCTCTCTCTGTTCCCTATTTTATGGCTGTGGATAAAGTTTAGACAAAGGAAGCCCTTCAATTATGTGTTTAATTCAAAGCCTCTGTAAAGCAGGCAAATTCCAGTACATGACAAATTGTGCTCTTTTGGTTGGCTAGACCTTTATTGCAGGTCCTGAAGTTCAGACTTACAGAGATGAAATGATAATAATCAGCCATCATACAGGATCAGAGGAAATAAGTAGAAGGAAGAAGGTACATTGTAGTTGATGGATAAATGATAACTTATAAATGACAGAGCTTTGTATCTGATCTTTAGGACTAGCAGATTTAGCCATTGCTTTTGACTTTTTCATTCACAGGGATGTTTATTGTTGAACAGTCAATCCAAACTGCACTGTACTTTTGAACTTCCCATTCTAATGGGAAGGCCTTGTCAGAAAGAAATCTGAATTCACACAGATTTGAGAAGTGATGTAAGATACCACATACTGTGTTTAACAGCCTTTGAAGCTCGGACCCTCCCCAAATATAACACACACATCATTCCAACACTCACAAAGCTTAGCTGTGAGGAACAACTCCACTGAGACGGAAATTATTCAACCAGTGTCCCAGCCCCCGGCTCACCGAAAATCTCCTTCATAAACAGGACCCTTTGAAGGCCTCTGTGTTCAGGGGAGAGATATGGCCACATCAGGGGTCAGAAATCAATCTAGTTCTGATTATCTACATTATTATTGTCTGGGAACTGGACCTGTGACTTCTAAGCCCATCGGAGAATGATGATCAGGTTTTATAACATTCATCCTCAGTTGAGGGGCATTTTACTTCTGTTCTCTTCAGACTGTAATGTATCCACATAAAAACATCATCTGATTTGGTTAGGGTTCTGTGTATCGTACATCCTCATGTGAAACGAAATTTCTATTATGAAAAAAACAGAAAGCACTCATAAAATTTCTATCCCCAAATTCCTCTTCCTTCAGTTTTTTCATTAGGTCAAAAACAAAGCCTGCCTTAATGGGGACAAGCAGATTCTACTTCTGAAATCACATCTTTGCATCTTTAACATAAGGATATCTTACACTTTGGGCTGCTCTCCTCAATTTGCACAAAACAGTCACTAATTGACCTCTCATTTGAGTTTTAAAAGAACATAGTAGCATGTGAATGATCTTCCTTATTATCTGAGCGGAAAAATGTATTCAAAGCACAGAATTTCATTTTCAAGTAAGACAGTTTTAGCCCTCTATTATTAATGACTGGAATTTTAAAAAACAACAACAAACCACTCAGATATTTTTCCAAGACTCACAATCTGAATCCTTCCCATTTCACCGAACCTCCCACTAGACAAGTAGGAAAGATAAACAAAGCAACAGACCCCTGGGTTGTACACACTGACAAGATTGCAGGCCCCGGGATTAGAATGTTTTAT
This sequence comes from Neomonachus schauinslandi, assembly GCF_002201575.2. NCBI lineage: Eukaryota > Metazoa > Chordata > Mammalia > Carnivora > Phocidae > Neomonachus > Neomonachus schauinslandi. The sequence goes on from NC_058410.1 coordinate 30,487,111, forward strand.
CCCCATATCCAATGTCTCCCAGAAGGACATCTAGTAGGAGGAAAGAGGAAGCATGAGGTTAGGAACTTAGAAAGATTGGGCAGATAGTCAAAGCACTGGATAGATGAGGCAGCCTGTAACTCATTAGCAGAGCATCTCCCAGGGGCCCCTGCAAACATCCCACAGCTGGCAAAGAAAGCAGAAGGCCTCTGACAGCCCAGGCTTGCATTGTGCCTGTACCCGCTGCCAGTCAGCCTGTCGCTCAAGGTGTGCTGGAGAGAGAGTCTGAGGCATGTGGAGGGTATAAAAGCTATGAATCAATGTTTGCTGAACTGAAGAGGCAATGAAAACTATTGCCGTGATTGCTTTCGTGCAAGAGGCGGAGTGGGAATGGGAAGGGGAGAAAATGGGTATCGTGACATTTCCAATGTCATTTAAACTTGATCAGTTGAGTAAGTGACTGCTTAGCGGGCACAGGGTACCAGAAGCATGCTTCGGAACAGTGAAGGGAAAGCTCTTTGTTTTTGGTGAGGACTTTATTAAAAAAGTCCTAAGGATTTCATGCTTATGTTTACCCCAAGGATAAATATCCCAAGGATAAATATCCCAAGGATAAATATATTTTTGTTAGTGAATGACGGATTTGTTTTGACATTGCTCTTTCAGTCCATTAAAGAATCATTTACTAATCTATGGCTGTATTTGTTTAAAAAAAAAAAGAGTACCCTAAACTTCTGAGAGTTCCCTGGCCACATATGAGCCCCAACCTCACTTACATTAGAAGGATAACAGCATTTTGATGTGGAAAGGTCTTTTGAGACCATCTCACCCGGTGGCTCTCAACCCAGCAGACACAGTACCCCTTTGAATTATAAATATTTTGTACCATCTCTTTACTAGCTAAGATATCATTTATAGTTTTTCCACATACACACACTATTTTTAAACTTTAGTAAATGTCCTACCTATAATAAGGAGAAATAAAACAAAAAATAATTTATGATAAAACAATGTGTCAACTTCGGTGCAACTATACTAAAAGATACTATGAAGTAGTCTAAGGCTTACCCTTACTCGGAATGAATGAGTTTGGATTTTTTTATTTTTTTTAACGATTTTATTTATTTATTTGACAGAGAGAGACAGCAAGAGAGGGAACACAAACAGGGGCAGTGGGATGGGGAAAAGCAGGCTTCCAGGTGAACAGGGAGTCCGATGAGGGGCTCGATCCCAGGACCCAGGGATCATGACCTGAGCCAAAGGCAGATACTTAATGACTGAGCCACCCAGGCGCCCCATGAGTTTGGATTTAAATGAAGACAATACGCAAATGCATATTGTCAATACTTTATTTTAGATTGGTATTTTGTAATATGGACGAAACTATTATATTCTCATAAATACTTAGACATACTATGAACATGACAATGTAAAATGTAGTCATATAGGTGTATTTTTTTGGTAACTCAATCACCACAAGAAGTGTTTCATTTCTAGGGAAAGAAAATATATTAAAATTTGATGAAGATACTTTATATTTTCGTGCAAACAAAATTGGCTTCTGGGCTCAGATAATAATAAACAGGTTTCCACCCCCTGCCTGGCAGACCTTGGAAAGCTGTGTGCCCATTTTCAGGTGGCACTATTGTGCAGGTAACAGCATATTGGCTATCCTTAGCTGGGTCCATTAGATGCCACTCTTACTCTACTGTCTCAAGTTTGTAGGGGAGCTATAGTTGTTCCTTCATAATTTTCCAAATGATTCTATAACCAGGGTTGAAAACTATTTCCTTTTTAAAATATTTTATTTATTTATTCATGAGAGACAGAAAGAGAGAGAGGCAGAGGGAGAAGCAGGCTCCCCGCTGAGCTGGGAGCCCTACGCGGGACTCGATCCCAGGATTCTGGGATCATGACCTGAGCCAAAGGCAGATGCTTAACCAGCTGAGCCACCCAGGTGCCCGAGAACTATTTTCTATTCTAGTCCTCTCAATCTACAGATTTAAAAAATGAAGCCCTGAGAGGTTAATTTTTTTTTTAAGATTTTATTTATTTATTTCAGAAAAGGAGAAAGAGAGAGCAAGCTTGAGTGGGGGGAGGAGGAGAGGGAGAAGCAGACTTCTCAAAGAGCAGAGAGCAGATGAGGGGCTCAATCCAAGGACCCTGGGATCGTGACCGGAGCCGAAGGCAGGCACTTAACCGACTGAGCCACCCAGGCACCCCGAGGCCCCAAGAAGTTACATCCCTCATTCAGTATCACACAATTAGTTTTTTTTTTTTCCAGAATCAGGACTATTCATCAGGCTCATGGATTGTTTGCTCCTTAACTTCAGTATTTTCAAAGCCTCCATGAAATCTCAGTTATGGCTTAAACCGTTCCACCCAGCCTCCATCTAACTTTCTTTTCTTATATCCTGTAGTTCTTTCCTTGGTCCCAACCTGTGTACTCACTACCCCCAAACGCCTTGTCATCAGGCCTTTTTGGTATCATGTATCACATTTCCCATGCTCCAAGTGTCCTCTCTGATCATCTTTTTCCAAAGGGACTCTATTCCATGAGGAATTCCTCCACACCACAGCTGAAATGGTCTCTGCCTCTAGTCAGCTTCGGTAGGCTCCCTGTCACTCCTTGCCTTGCACCATTTTGAGAGTGTGTCTGCCTAGTCAACACCTCAAGGGCAGGGCCCACGCCTCCTACTTCTTTCTGTGCCGCTCCCCACTTCTCATAGCTATCTAACGCAGAGTAGGAACGTAGAATCCGTTCTCAGTTCTTACTGGCAATCACGGCAGAGCACACAATCATCAACCGAAAGGAGGCTCATAGTCTCAGTTAACTTATCTTGCTCATCTCTGATCGAGGCAAAACACAACTTCCAACAATATGGCTGTGCTGGGGAACATCTGGGAAAGAACAACGGAGACATCAGTCTGGCTTGCAGTGGTCAGGAAATGAAGTGGTTCATTCCAAGCAATGGCCCATTTTGTATTTTGGAGGCAGAGATATAAACAATGGCAGGCTTTGCAAAAACAGCTGCAGTCACAAATCTCCCAACAAGCTTCATATGTGCAAATGACAGGAAGGACTCCTGCTGCCATATTGGGCTTCTCAGTCACACACGGGAGTGGGGCAATCACTCTCCTTAACATCATTTTTGAACACAGCACAGAACAACGCGTTCGTATCCCGCTTGCCATGTGAGTGAAGGTGGGAGAGAAGTGGGGTAGGGTCGCTGACACCAGCTGGTCATTTGTCAGGGCATTTATTAAGCCCCTGCGAAATCTGGACAGAAATTTCATCCTTGAAGAAGAACAACAACAACAACAAATTTTTAAGTAGAAAGTAGCTGTCAAATGAAATCTGCACCAATTTTATAGATTATATCTAACTTCAGGTTTTCTTTTTTTCCCAAGTGTCTGCTGATTCGTTGTCAGGTTGTTTGGGTTATCCCCTTCTCATCTGAACATTTTATTGTGAAAGTGCAAGACGTGAGATCTAACATGATGTATTAGGCATATAAGTAATCAGGGAAAAATGGAGTTAAGCCCCTGTATTCTTTGGAAATATGCATAAATATTTACAAGTGATAGAGTTAAATCCAACTTTTTTTTGGTAGATGAAATAAATCCCAATTTTTTATAAATGAGAAACATCAAACTCTGGAAAGCAATAGGACAGCAAAGCAAAAACGCTGGGAAAATTGATTCATGACCCCAGAAAAGCAATTGCACAAAATTTCCATAATATCTAGGGCTCTAACACCTTTATAGACTTACAGAACTGAAATGTATTTTTTTTACACTTGTACATAACTTTGGTGAGAATTTGGTCATTAGCTGTGCATCTGGACAGAGATGATCTAAAGTCAATGATCTCTTAAGTATTAGGGACACTATTCATCCTATTTCCGGCTTCATGGGTTTGTGGTACATGGTTCATGATACCACATTTTCAAATAGCTTAATTTTTGACTTATTTTTTTTACTCTTCCTAGAATTTGCCTCAAAATACAGAAATGAAAGCAGTTTGTCTACATGTCAGCATTATGGGCAATGACGGATCTGATGGAAATGACTTTCTGGACTAGCCCAGTGATCAGAACGCTTTCATTATTCACTGCTTTGTGTGATTTGGTTAAATAGCAAATTCCATTCGGAAGAGATACTTTTAGTTTAGAAGAGATATATTAAAATAATTATCTGTGGCTATTAGCATTAGTAGCATTTTACATTAATTGGCCAATCATCTAAAACACTAGAGAAAATGATACTGAGGATGTGGTAAGCTTGGATTAGAGAGGGTGAGAAGAAAACATTTTATTTCAGGAGTAAGGAGGTTGATCTATCTCAATAATAAAAAGACATAATTATTTTGTGTTATTTCTAGTTAGAAGCCAGAGGTTAAACATGACTGGTAATCTGAAACAAATAATGCAATATATGTTAAGAAAAAAAAAAGAAGAAGAAGGTAGCGGGAGGGGAAGAATGAAGCGGGGGAAATCGGAGGGGTTGAGGAACTATGAGAGACGATGGACTCTGAAAAACAAACTGAGGGTTCTAGAGGGGAGAGGGTGGGGGGATGGGTTAGCCTGGTTATGGGCATTAAAGAGGGCACGCTCTGCATGGAGCACTGGGTGTTATGCACAAACAATGAATCATGGAACACTTCATCTAAAACTAATGATGTAATGTATGGGGATTAACATAAGAATAAAACAAAAAACAAAAAACAAAAAACATGACTGGTAAGTGTGTTGTTTTCCATTTCATCAGTGGATATACAATAATTATCTGGGGGGACTCAGTCCCACTCCAAATGTCGGTTAGCTGGACAAATATGCAGTTAGCATTCAGTGGCAGCTCTGTGCAGTAATAACAAACTACCATGCTTGTCCTGTCATACAGAACTTCCTGTAAGAGGGGGAAGTGCACGGTGGTTTCTCTTGATGAATGATTAAGAATCCTTTTCAAACATGAGTACAAACTTGTTGGATGACTTTGATTGAATCAATTGATGCCACAAAAATGGACAGACACTGTGTGTAATTTTTTTAAAAAGCAACATGAATTCTTTTTTGACCAGAAACAACTGGTCATTTTACTCAAGACAGGCAAACTGCATGTGTATATAGACAAAGACTCATAGAACCAGGAGGGTGGGTTCTGAACGAGCACGTGTAGAGATTGGTGGAGATGGATTCCCATGGATGTGGAGCTACTTGATCTGTCTCAAGGCAACGAGGTCCTGAACCCTTGGGACAAGGCTTACTTTCAAGAGTAATATGTACACAATCCAGAGAAAAATATCTACACAAACATTATGTGGGGTGAAATAGGAAAAAAAAAAAAGAATGTCATTTTTCCCTTATTTACCAATTATGTTAGCCACAGCAAAGAAATTTGGTACCTCATACTTCTCTGACTTAGATTATCAATATCCATTTTCAAAAATGATTTCTGCGGGCAGAAAATATATTGAGAAGGTTTAGTGATAACACTTTTGCATTCCTAAACAAATCACCTGGATCAGTCTCTGAGACCATCTAATGCAGGGAACTAAGCCAAAAATCCTAGACTCAGAGCCCTTTGCAGTCTAGGCCTGGGACCCATAACTGAAGGTCAAAGACACATTTCCTTGGCCTTGCTTCAGGGGAAACATGGATATGTGAAGTATCTTTACTGATAAATTCAGCCTCCTCATTAAGATGGAGAAGCCTATCATTTTTTTTTTTTATCTCAATCTACATTTCAGCATCATGTCTAACACACAATCCTATACCTGCCCCTCCTCTAACTGAGCTCATCCCTTCTATGCACACCCTGGCATTTCCTGAACCCAACTCCCCCACTCAAAATCCTACCCATTCTTTAAGATTTATCAGGATTGTTACCTCTTTCAGGAAGGCTTCCCCCATCCTTCCAACTGAATTCATCTTATTCTTTTCAATATCTTTATGCTTCACACACTCAATAAGTGCACAGACATTTCAGGAAAAGAAGAAAGGGAAAATAAAGTTCTATCATGTATTCAAGATTTTTAAAAGCACCTAAAAATAACTTTTATTGATTCTTGTACTACATTAATAATACATATGTATTGGGGCGCCTGGGTGGCTCAGTTGGTTAAGCGACTGCCTTCGGCTCAGGTCATGATCCTGGAGTCCCGGGATCGAGTCCCGCATCAGGCTCCCTGCTCGGCAGGGAGTCTGCTTCTCCCTCTGACCCTCCTCCCTCTCATGCTCTCTGTCTCTCATTCTCTCTGTCTCAAATAAATAAATAAAATCTTTAAAAAAAAAAAAATAATACATATGTATTGAAAATGAAAGGAACAGTAATTCTAATAATTTTAGTATGTGTCCTTTCATTACTTTTACCTGTGTTTGTGTGTGAGCATATATATGTAGATATATGACATTATTTACACAGATGAAATCACATAGAAGAAGTTTTTAAACTGTTTATTTTTGATTTATTGATATATTGTATATATAGTTCCACATTTTAAAAAATTCGATGACTGCACAGTGTTTCATTGTATGAAGATAACAAAGTTTATTTAACTGATGCCTTATTCTGGGGCATTTCAGGGTTTTTTTTTTCCATTTTGTGCTATTATAAACATTTATAGCAAAGTATTTTTTTCACATCCCTTCAAAAATATTTATTAGGTGTCTGTTTTGTCATGGGCATACTGTGATAGTTATACTGTGACATGTTATTTTCTCTGGATAAATTAATAAAATTAAAAAATCTGAGTCAAAGTATATCAATACATTGAAGTATCGATTTCCCAAAATACTGTTCAAATGAGAATATACTTATTTTTATGCCTTTTCCAACCCATCGCAGCAAATCACTTTGCATTTATTTGGTTTTGAATGGCATTTTATGTTTAAAAACTTGTTTGGGGCATTTTATTTCCTTTTTTTTTTAAATTAACAGTTATCCCTTGTACAATTAAAATATCAAGTGTTCATCTCTTTTTTATTATTTTGGAAAGCCTCTTTATATAATAAAAAGATTAACCATTTATCTATCAGTATGCTGTAAATATTTCCTTTTCTTTTTCTTTTTTTGTTTGCTTACATTTGGTTTTGTTGTTTTAAACAGACTTAAAAAAAACTTTCATGAAGTCATATCTTTTCATTTTCCCCGTAAGTGTTTTGCCTTTGGTGTCATGCTTAGAAAATTCTTTCCTATTCTCAGCTCTCATAGATCACTGTTTTAGAAACACTTGTATCCTTATGGTTGTATTGTATCAACTTAGCTAACTTACAGGTATATTTCACAGAATTCCATTCTCCTATAGCTCCAAGTTCCCTCCAATTGTCAAAAGAAGACAATTTGTACTTTACACTCAGAGGGTTGGTGCGGGGTCACCAGGCACTGTTGTGGCTCAGATGTAGACATGTTGCCACGTATCAACCAGCTCACCCTGTTGATCCCTCTGTTTTGTCCTCCATCTTCTCCAACTCCTGGATTAGGTGTGTGTTTAGATTCATCAGGAAGTGCCTCAGTTCCTGCAGGACCCCTGTGTCATTAAATCTGGAGACTTGGGACGCCTGGGTGGCTCAGATGGTTAAGCATCTGCCTTCGGCTCAGGTCATGATTGAGGGGTCCTGGGATCCAGCCCTGCATCGGGTTTCCTGCTCAGTGGGTTGTCTGCTTCTCCCTCTTCCTCTGCTACTCCACCTGCTTGTGTGCTCTCTCTCTCAAATAAATAAATAAAATATTTAAAAAAATCTGGAGACTTGGGGTTGAGTTAAATTTAAAAAGTAATTACAGAAGTAAAAGTATCTTTAAAATAGTGTCTGTAATCAGTAACATGGGATATCACATCATGTATTCAAATCTTTTTTGACACTTTGTTCTATAAATATAGCTCTCATATTTTAAAAAATATTAATACAAGTAACATATGTTTTGTTACTGTTAATAAGATCTCAACAGATAAATGATAGATATTTAAAATTACTTCTATAGGCATATAAGAGTTTCCATTATTTTCTCATAGTTTTTCAAATGAGCCTTTTGGGTTTTCTTTTTTTAAACAATTTTATTTATTTATTTGAGAGAGAGAGAGATAGAATGAGCATGAGGGAGGGGCAGAGGGAGAGGGAAAAGCGGAGAGGTGGGGCTCCATCCCAAGATCCTGAGGTCATGACCTGAACTGAAGGCAGATACTTAACTGACTGAACCACCCCAGGTGCCCTGGGTCTTTTGGGCTTTCTAATAAAGGCGTACAAATAATGATACCTTGTACTTTATTTTACAATATTTCCAAATGTTTTTATTTTCCATACCTTAGCGATAATCTAAAATATACCAACAATGCTAATCTACTTACAGTTTTAGCAAGGAATTTTTACTTAATTAGCTAGTGTGGATAAATCAGCAAGCATCAAGCTTACTTCCGGTAAAGTTATATAATTGATGCAATCAGTGTTTTTCTAGAAGCCTGGATCAATTAGTAGTCGTAATTAAAGCCAAATATAATTAGTTATATAATACTTGGATTTTCTAATCATTTGCATTTCTAATCATTTGCAACTAACTGGCATGGTGAAATCTGTATCATAAAACAGGCATCAAAACAGTGGTAGAAGAGAAATGGTTAAATGAAATCTCTAGTTGACTTTCTCCCAGTTGTTGAAGAACTTGTTGCCCAGTCCTGGAGGGTCTTGGGAGCCAGGTTTTCCTGAGTTTTCCAGGTTTTCTTGAGAAGGTGAGGTTGGCCTAGCCCCCTGAGGGTGAGAGGCAGAGAAAAAACTGATTCACGGTTTCTGGAGATTCAGCCGTGTGTGTGTGTGTGTGTGTGTGCATGTGTGTGTGTGTGTGTGTGGGTGCTGACAGTGGACAGGGGCTAGTCTTGAGTTAATTGCAAAATATAGATCATATTACAGGTTTCTCCTTCCCCTTCCTTTTGCTCTTTCCATGTTACATTGCAGTGAGTGTAGGAGCAGTTTGGGTGGTAATAGGCTGTCTCTTCCCACATTCAGAACTGCTGCAGGGGGACTTAGCTATCATGTAACTCTTGTTTAAATCTCTCCAGTGTGGGATTTGATGTTAAGCCTTCTGATGGACAAGTAATAATTCTCTTGGGAAGAGACCTTTTTCCTGCCACCACTACAGTTTGAGGAATAGTTTTCATTCTGTCCTTCAAAAATGACTCTTATTCAAAACAAAAAACAAAAACAAAAAATGACTCATACAGCGTCTACATCCAAAGCCATAGCTCACTGGGCTAGGCCTTTTTCATAGAAAAGGATGAGTATTTTCCCCCCAAAGCCAGGGACCCATGCCAACCCATAGTCTCAGTCTTTTCCCTGTCAGCCTCTTAGCCTCAGATACTCTGGAGAGAAGCAGGATCTGATTTTTTTGCATTTAATGGCCTAAATAACTTAATAATAAATGTGTTCGAGAAAACTATTGCTAGTAATTAAATTCCCTTAAGTATTTTTCCTATACTCATTGGCTTAGGAAAAAAATAAGAGTAGAATTTATTTTAAAAAAACATTTAAAAATAGATTGGAAAATTACACAAGAAAATTCTCCTGGGTATTTTATATAAATTGTAAATGGCTATGTCTGGCCCTAAGTACTACTGTGAACTAGGCAAAGATTTTTGGACCTATCCAAGACTTTGGTGGGAAGAATTAGTCTATATACTCATAAGGCATATAGTTCAGTTCTTACAACATCAAAGTCAGACTTCCATTTCTTCGCCTGTTTTCTTCTCACCTCTAGGAGTTTTACAGGGACTCTTATCATAGAAGAAAAGAAAGGGAAAAGTGACAGAGAGAATGTTAGCCCACAGAAATGGGTTTTCTCAGTGCCCCGATATCTGACAGTGTGCCTTGCTGCCCATGTGTGGGGCCTGCCCTGAGTATACAAATATCTGAAGAGATTGACATTTTTCTCCATAATCATAGCACAAAATTTTCATTGAGTTTTGACCTCTGATATATTCTAGAGGTCAGTTTGTTGTCATTGCTGTTTGACTGTAACCTGCATACTTCATTAATTTCTCCTACTCTCAGTCTAGTTGAGCACAGGAATCAGATCTCATATCAAAAGCACTGAGTGCTGTTAGATATGAAGCTAGTATGGCACCCACTCTTGCACTTCATGCTCATGCTCACATATCTTCAACTGCTTCAAGAAGCACCTATCAAGAAAGATTTCAGGAATCACCTGAATAGTGACCTTCCAGCAAGGGAATCAGAGAGCTCCAACCAAAAAGCCTGAAACCTGGATTTTTAAAAATTTATTTTAAAAAGTTTCATAGATGGTCCTAAATTGCATTACAAAATGCTTTCATAACAGGAAAGTAAAGTCCTTTAGAGAAGACAAAAATGGATTCTTTATTTTCTTACAGAGCATGGATATAAGTTAATCAGACCTATTAAGTAGAATGGAAAACCCAGCATTCTTGCAAATGCTAGTGGGAAAGCACCAGAGAGGCCTCTTGTGTTTCTTTGTTTTCTTCCTTCTCTCATTTTTCATTTGGATATTCCATAAAGCCTAGTGCATAACACCTAAACATTTGATGTCTATTGATTAAGTCATAATGTACATATTCAGACAAATGAAACAGTCCAAACGATGTGCTACAGCCTGAATGTTTGGGGTAAAACTGGATATTCAGTACAATCAGTTGTCACAGGCAGAAAATATCTTTCCTTTAAGAAGAGTCTTACAAGATGAATGGATAAAGAAGATGTGGTGTATATATATATATATATATATATACATACATACACACACAATGGAATATTATGCAGCCATCAAAAGGAATGAAATCTTGCCATTTGCAACGACATGAATGGAACTGGAGGGTATTATGCTGAGTGAAATAAGTCAATCAGAGAAAGACATGTATCATATGACCTCACTGATATGAGGAATTCTTAATCTCAGGAAACAAACTGAGGGTTGCTGGAGTGGTGGGGGTTGGGAGGGATGGGGTAGCTGGGTGATACACATTGGGGAGGGTATGGTGAGCACTGTGAATTGTGTAAGACTGTTAAATCACAGACCTGTACCTCTGAAACAAATAATACATTATATATTTAAAAAAGAAGAAGATAGTAGGAAGGGAAAAATGAAGGGGGGGATATCAGAGGGGGAGATGAACCATGAGAGACTATGGACTCTGAGAAATAAACTGAGGGTTCTAGAGTGGAGGGGTTTGGGGGATTGGTTAGCCTGGTGATGGGTATTAAAGAGGGCACATACTGAATGGAGCGCTGGGTGTTATACGCAAACAATGAATCATGGAACACTACATCAAAAACTAATGATGTGATGTATGGTGATTAACATAATAAAATAAAAAAACACAGGAGGAAAAAAAGAATAGTTTTACAAGTAAATTATTTTTTACTTCAAACTGTGTTTCATTAAAAATGGGATAATTCTTAAGCTTCCATGTGAAGCCATTGTTGTTCAAGCTAGAAATAGCTTGATGAAGCAGCATTGAACTTCTCAAAGACATAAATATCTAAACATGGTTTTAATACCAGAAAAATTCTGGAACATTTTTAGTTCAGTTACAGTAAAGCATGAGAATGTCAATTCCCTTGGTAAGGTATAATGAGAACACTAATCATTCTAAAACATCTTCATGAAGAACAGAATCAAAAGAAAGTATTCTGGAAAAGGAGGAAAATGGAGAAGCTGAGTAGTAATACACTGCAAAGAATGATAAGGGTAGCCAGATGCAGGATGCATTCACATTCTAAGATTTGTCAAAGACAGTAAAGAAGGATTTAACCAGGGGAAGTTACATGGTAAATGAAGAGGAAGAAGGAAGCCACAGAGAAGAGTATCCACTAAAAACACAGTTCAACCAAACTAGTAACATTTATAAATAATTTAAAAGCTAAAGTCACTTTTAAGTGGGTGAAAAATAATTCAAGCAACTGAGGAGCAGGAGAGCAGATACCTCATTGACATAGAGTCTGAAGTATTATGTAAAAAGAAAAAGAATACTAGTCCACTTGTTCTTACTATTTTTTGCTTGTTTAGGAATGAGGATAGAAACTAGAAATATAAAAATTGGTAAAGACAAGTATGTACTAATATTAACTGAAAGGAAATTCTATTCTTATTACAGTTGACATTGTTAGAATTAAAAAAAATAATCTCATATATTAAAGATCTTGGTTAGTAAGCATTAGTGTACATTCAGATGATGGACAGACTTATTAACATATAGTTGAAGGCTTGTTACCAGACTCTACATATGCATAACAGAGTTGATTAGGTAACCACGATAAACTTAATTTTTCTGATTACTTGAGATAAAAAAGAGTAGAAAGCAAAAAAGCTATAACAGAGAAATATATATTTTAAAGCAAAAAACCTATGAGAGAAAAATTATAGTTTAAATTAACTGTATAAAGAACATAGTCTCCTATAATAAAAATAATTTAAAGATTCTATGACTCTATATCTGTTTAGATATGAAAAGATGTTCAGCTTTATTTCATAGCTTCTCAGCCCCATATGGCTGCCAGAAATTCATATAGACTGACAAAAATTAATTAAAAATCAGCAACAGTCAAAACATTCTGTGAGACTTAAAAAATGTATAAGTAGTTTAGGAGAGCAAATAAAGAAAAAGTTACAGAGATAAAGAAATTACTATATTAATCATTTTATTACATGTTTGGAGAGAAAATGAAAAAATTTCATTGAATTATGAAGTAAAGTGAAGTGAAATAGCATTAACTGAAAACATTTAATTTGAAAAATGTATCACGATTTAAGCAAAAAATCAAAATATAAAAATTAGAGGCTATTAATTGCTTTTCAAAAGGATTTTTCTTTAAATAAAAAGTTTCATCATAGGATTTCTTAAAATAGATTATTCTATAGTATTGAAAGCAGCATTCAATTTAAAAAATCAACTTGAATATAGCTGAAATTAAGAAAAAAAGGCTGGGGTCAAAACTCTAAGGAAGTAGATCATCTGTTGAGCATTGAGTAGTCATGACCTGTCATATATATAATGTAATTTAACTCTCTTAATTAAATACCTGTTGTGTAAGCAATTTTGACATGTTTTACAGATGAAAAATTGTAAATTAGCAAGATGAACCAATTTAACCTAAGTCCACTAATGTTAGTAAGTGACAGAGTTGTGATTCAAACATGGATCTTGCTGACTCTATTAGACTGTATTCATTTGACTATAATCTGTTGCCTACAACTGCAATGACAGGGTCACAAGAGTTAATAATATCTCCTATAAGAAAATACACCTGATACTGTCCCTTTTTAATATGTATCACTTAGAAGATCCAAAATTTAGAGGAGACTCAAAAACAATTAAGTGACATAAAAATTAACTAGCTTAAGTAATAATGAGTGAGAGAGGACATTGATTCATAGCCTAATATGAGGAATGTACCCAATGTGAAAAAGCTTAAAACATAAGGACCATAATTTTGGTGGTGAGTCACCTAAAGAAAAAAATCCTTTAATTGAAGTACATACTTCTTCATAACATTTGGCCATATGACCAGTTCAATTACTTTAGCTGTCTTCACATATGATGCTTATTGGCTCGGCATAAGGGGTAAGTTATAACAGCTGTCCAAACAAATGGATTTGCCATGCTGAAATCCACCCATTTCATTAAACAGGTCAGAAATGAAAGTATTTATGAGATAAGAAGCTATAGGAATAGATGGATTAGATGATAAAACTTCCTCTCTCATGTAGCAGTTATTCCTCTCAATCATGTCGATTTATTTATTCATGTGATGATTGAGAGCCTACCATGTGCTGGGCACTTTTTCTAGGTGCTACAGGTATCACACAACATTACAAAGTCCTTGTCCTCATGGAACTTACATTCTAATGGGAAGGCAGACAATGAGAAGTAAATAGAGAAATAAAAAAATTTTAAACCAGAGAAAGGAAAACAACAGCAGTATCAACAACAAAGAAGCAGAAATAGCATTTGGATTGTATTTTTTTTTAAGTTTTTATTTAAATCCCAGTTAGTTAACATACAGTGTAGTATTAATTTCAGGTGTACAATTTTGTGATTCAACACTTCCATATAACACCCACTGCTCATCACAAGTGCACTCCTTAATCCCCATCGAGAATGAGGGGAATGGGGAACCTCTTGCACTGTTGTTGGGAATGCAAACTGGTGCAGCCGTTCTGGAAAACAGTATGGAGGATCCCCAAAAAGTTAAAAATAGAGCTACCTTATGATCCAGCAATTGCGCTGCTAGGAATTTACCCCCAAAATACAAAAATACTAATTCAAATGGATCATTTTATTATTTGTCATATTAGAAATACTCCCCCATGAATATGTATTACAAATCTGCTCTTTGTCGTGCTTTCTAAGAATAGTGGTGACTAATAAATACCTTTTTATGCTCTTTCATTTTGATCTATTAAATTAAAACATTTTGAAATTGAAATTCAGTTTTCATTTTGAAATTTATGGGAATGAAAAGGCACAGCCTTCCTTTATAACAATGATAACATAATTTGAAAACAAATATATCATCTCACACAATGAACAATCTGTGGAAGTCAATATAAGGTTAATTCTTGTGCAACTTCCATTAGGCATGTGTGTTACAGAAATATGAGAAAATCAAATTGTGACCCTGTATTATTTGCCATACAAGTTTATTGCCTAAGGGAGATGATAAACAATAAAATAAACAAGAAATAATATTTAATGTAAGGTAGTGTTATGAAATGCTATGAAGGCAACCACACTTAGAGCTGGAGTCTCTGAGCAAACTGAACAATTCACAGAAAAACATTAAAAATAGCTTATTTCCATTTCATGAAGAAGGAATCTGCTTCTCTGCAACCCAGAGCACCTACTAGTGTGACTGTTACCAAATTTAAAGAACAGATTATAGTCTCCATTTTATTTGCCTTCTCAGTAAAGTTCAGTGTTGTTGAATACTTTCCCCTTCCCACAAACTGTCCTTTGGCTTCAGTGGTACCATGTCTTCTTGTTTTTCTTCCTCTCTGGACATTTTTTCTCAGTCTTCTCTGTCAGATCATCTATCTCTCCCCATACTGAAATGTCCTTTCATCTCAGGTATCTGTCTTGGGCTCTCTCTCTCTCTTTTTTTTTTTCCATGACATATGTTCTTTCTGGTAGATTTCATCTATTTCCATAGCTTCTGCTATCTATCCATCCATCCGTCCATCCATCCATCCACTATCCGTCCATCCATCCGTCTATCCATCCAGTTTCTAATCTATTTACTGAATTATCTATTTGACACTTAACTTGTCTTCCCTCTTTCCAATGCATTTTTAAAAAGGTGACAGATTATACATATCACCAAAATTAGTTATTTCATAATTCAGAATTACTTGACTGTTAAGCCAACCAACTGAGAGTTTTTGCCTTAAAAAAAAAAAAATGTGAGGTTAGTAGAGCTTTTAGCCACTTGCCCTGTCTATTACATCTTTGTGCCACTTTGTAATAATAAACTGCCTCAGCCTGTGTGAGGGTCCTAGACTCATGTTTAGATTTGTAAGGTAATAAGTTCAAGGAAAACTTAGCTGAGGTCTTTATACTCAAACCACTCTGCCTTGATGTTTATATTTTATGCTAAACATGTCTATTATATTATACATTTTATACTTTTATAATTTTACAAGGTTTTGATGACAAGGAATGTCACATCTGTACATCTGAAAGTGGCACTTACTTCCTCACATGTAGATAAGCAAGCTTCTTATGACATTTTCTTGTATTTAATTAGTTTTGGCACATCAAAATTCATCCTCCTTAATTGAACATGTAAATATTTGTAGAATTAAAATAGTGATTCTAATTCTAATATCTTTGTGATAAAAACCCTTCCAACAGGAATAAATGAATGTCAAATTCGGTTTATAAGCCAGGTAAATATTAACTGCTATAGGTCTGTAATGTTTCAAAACATTATGGTTATATTAGAAAGAGCAACACTGCATACTGCATATTTATTTTAAATTTAAAGTTCTCCATATCAGCATTGGCTTTCTTCTTCTTTACCTTATTCTTATGTAACTTAAGTAGATATTACTTCAATATTTCATGCTTTTATGAACAAAATATTTCAGTTCACCTAAAAGAATATGGTTCCTTTCCTTTGCAGGTACAATCTAGAATAAACTAGAACAAATCCCATTCTGGGCTTATTGTCGTAAATGAGTCCTTATGAAGATTAATAATTTGCCGGGGCACTGCCTCCTGGTTTCTCAGGACTGGACCCTTTAAGTTCTTCTGTGCTGTCCTGCTTGTCATCTGCCATGCCATCAGACCCTGAGAGATTCCTTCTTTGCTGGATAGAATTGTCCTGCACAGGTGACTATTGCTTTTACCAACACTCATGGGGGAGTATGGGGGAAGAGATGGCTCTTTTTTTTTTTAATAGCATTTTATAGTTCGTTATCTCAGATGTCTATGTTTAGTATGGCTGAGTGAGCTCCTAATGGATCCTGTATTCCTACAGATAACAATTGTAAACTCCGAATAAACTATATTTAACAATGAGAACAACTTGTATCTCCCATAGGTTTCCAGTTAAGGAATGAGTAAGTCATGAGGATAAAAGCTACAGCATAGGGAATATAGTCAATGATATTGTAATAGCCTTGTATGGTAACAGCTGGTCCCTACACCTGCTTTTGTGGTGAGCAGAGCATAATGTATAGACTTGTGGGAATCCCTATGTTGTGTACCTGAAACTAATGTAACATTGTGAATCAACTATACCTTAATAAAAAAAAATAAAGAAAGAATAGAAACCTGAAGGCACTGGTGAGTGACTAAAAGCAAGCAAGTTTTGGATAGGAGTGGACACTAGGAAGGAGGGAACAACATGGGGTAATTTGCCCACTCTGTATGGCTTTAAGCCTGAAAGCAGACCAAAGTTAGTGTTATACTGGATGGCTAAAATTCCAATAGATATATCAAACCAAAAGTTTTTTGCATAAGAAAGAAAACTAACAACAGAGTAAAAAGGTAATCTATAGAATATGGATGCTATATCTATACTAGATGTAGAAAAAATATTTGCAAACCATATATCTGATAAAATGTTAATTTCCAAAATATAGAAGGAATCCCTACAACTCAATAGTAAAAAAAAAAAAACAAAAAAACCAAACTGATAACTTGATTTAAGAAAGGACAAAAAAATTTAGACATTTTGCTACAGAGGAAAAATGGACAAAAGGTATATAAAAAGATGCTGAACATCACTAATCATCAGGGAAATGGAAATCAAAACTACAGTGAGATACTATCTCACATCTGTTAGGATGGCTGTCATCATCAAAAAAAAGAAAAACACACAAAAAACACAAAAGACAAGTGTTGGTGAGAAAGTGAAGAAATTGGAACTCCTGTACACTGTAGTGGGAATGCAAAATGGTGCAATCACTACAGAAAGCATTATAGTAGTTCTTGTTCATTGGTTTTTCTTTTCTTTCTCAAAGTCGTCAACACAATGTGTTTTAAAGATCTATCCATATGTCATGTATATATTTAATGGTATAATTTCTAATTGCTGCACATCATCACACAGTATGGATGCAATTACCATATTTACTTTCAATTTTCCTAGTTACAAACACTTAGGATGCCCCTAAACAGCACTATGATGAATATTCTTGTTTATTTTTTTTGGCATATACCGGAGAGTGGGATTCTTGGGTCATCAAAGGAATAGAAGTTGCTCTCCAAGTAGGATCTCACCAGAAGTGTATGAAATGTCCCATTTCCAAGTTTCCAAATTTTATTATCAGTTAACATAAAGTGGTGTCTCATTATCATTTTGAGTTTTTTTCTCTGATATCAAGTGAAGCTAAAAATCTCTACATATCATTGGATGTCTATGTTTTCCCTTTTGTGACTTGCCAATTTATATCATTTATTTTTCTTGTGCATTTCTTGCTTTTTCCCTTTTTTTTTTTTTTGGTAGGAGTTCCTTGCATATCCTGGATACTAATCTCTCATTAGTTTTAGATATTTGCAAATATTTTCTACTAATCTGTCATTCACATATTAAAACTTTGTATGTGATGGGTTGTTGAATTAAAAACTTAATTACCATGAATTTGATAAACATATTTTTTCAACTTAGAGTCTATGCTTTTGGATTTTTTTAAGTTCTTCTCCATACCGAGGTTACAAGGATATTTTTTTTTTGAGTTAAATAGATTTAGCTTTCACATTTGATAGTTAGTTTATATTGAATTCATATTTGCGATACGGTAGAAGATTGAAATCTCACTTTGTTTTGCTCCAAAAATCAAAGCCAACTTCCCAACCCCTCAACTATGTAATCCATTTTCCTCACAGATTTATTGTACAATCTTTAGTATAGAAAGAGTGTTCATAAATATGAGTCTGTTAGTGAGCTATTCTGTTCTTTCCCACTGATCTGTTTATCAATTCCTATACTGTTTTTATTATTATGGCTTTCTAGTGCATACTAGTTTCTCACAGGCTGAGTCCCCCCATTTGCTATTCTTGCTCAAGTTCACTCAGCTCTTTCTGGATAGTTATTCTTACACAATTATTAGTATATAGATGACAGGTTCCTCAAAACATTAATGTCAAATTTTGATTGGGATTGTAAAGAATTTATAGATTGATTTGGGGGGTAAAATCATTACCTTTACAGGTTTAAGTCACACCATCCATAAACATAATATCTTTTCTTCATTTATTGAGGCTTTCTTCTATGTCCTCAAATTAAACTAGAAACATTCTCCATGAAATTTTTTTTTTTTAAGATTTTATTTATTTGACAGGAGAGAGAGAGCGCAAGCAGGGGGTAGCGGCAGACAGAGGTAGAGGGAGAAGCAGGCTCCCCGCTCAGGAGGGAGACTGATGTGGGGCTTGATCCCAGGACCCTGGGATCATGACCTGACCTGAAGGCAGACGCTTAACCGTCTGAGCCACCCAGGTGCCCCTCTCCATGAAATTCTTGTGCAGTCTTTTCAGATTCATTTCTAAAGTCTTTTTGTTCGTTTTTGTTATTACAGTGAATGGTCTCTGCAGTAAGCTTGCAGTGTCGACTTGGTCAAATTCAAACTGTTTCTGATAATTCTTTTCCCTGTGTATTTCTAGGTTGGCTCACATTGGTAAAATCTGTATAAGATTTAGAAGGCTGAAGTGAGGAGCAGACGTTACTCTCTGAAGATAACTGTGGCTAGATACAGTGACAGACAGACACATGTTGGGTTCCGGCTTAGTTTCAGTCTTGTCTGCTTCAAGTCAGTTCTTCCCAACTGCTGACCCTGTTGACTAAATGCAATCTCCTGTCTATGACTGGATTTTTGGCAACAGATGTACAAACATGGCAGCAACACATAGACGTAGCTTCTCACAGACCTCAGGAATCTTTATTTCACAGTCTGAAACAGTCTGATTTAGATAGTGGAACATACTAGGCTTTTCACACAGATTGGTTGGTGACTCCTTTGGTCTTCCAACTTCCCTCTCAGACCCTTGCTTCCCTATCTCCTCCCATAATGGTGTAAGGTCTAACTCCTATAATAGATCCTTGTAATTCCATCACACAGAGACAATAAACATAAATAATTTGACAAATATAGATAATAGTAAAATCATTAGGAATTGAGTTTTGAGTAGTTACTATCTTTTAAATTAGCAATAACTAATTTAATTGTATTACATAATTTAATTTTTTAATAATGGTGTGTGTGTGTATAATGGAATATTACTTAGCCATCAAAAAGAATGAAATGTTGCCATTTGCAATGATGTGGATGGAGCTAGAGTGTATTATGCTAAGCAAAATAAGTCAGCCAGAGAAAGACAAATACCATATGATTTCACTCATACGTGGAATTCAGTAAACAAAACAGATGAATATATGGGAAGGGAAAAAAAAAGAGAGAGAGGGAAACAAACCATAAGAGACTCTTAACTATAGAGAACAAACTGAGGGTTGATGGAGAGAGGTGGGTAGGGGATGGGCTAAATGGGTGATGGGTATTGAGGAGGGTACTTGTGATGAGCACTGATGAATCATGAAATTCTACTCTTGAACCAATACTATACTGTATGTTAACTAACTAGAATTTAAATAAAAATTTGGAGGAAAAAAACTATATTATTAAAACTTAAAAAAATAAAGTAAAATCTGCCAAAAAAGAAAGTATTGTTGGATTCACTTTTCTGTTTTGTTAAGAATTGTTTATCTAAATTTATGAGAGATATTCATTTAGAATTTTATGGCTTTGATCGGGACTGTAAAGAATAGTTTTATATAGTTATAATTTGGTTTATGCTTTTCTTTTTATTTTGATGAATTTATCTAGTTTTGTTATTAGAGTAATACTGGTCTCACAAAGTGAGTTTGGAAGTGTGTTCTCCTCCTCTATATTTTGAAGGAGTTTGTGCAGTTTGTATTATTTCATCCTAATTTAATAAAATTAGTGAGTGAAGCCATTTATGCCCAGCATTTTCTTTGTGGGAAGTTATTTTTTATTATGAAATCAATTTATGTAATGGTAGAGAAATAATCAGGTAATTTGTATATTTCAAGAAATTTGTCCATCTTATATAAGTTGCCAAATTGATGGACATAAATTTTATTATTATTTTAATATCTTCAGGGTATTGTTTTAATATCTTATTATTGTTTTGATATCTTATTATTATTTTAACATCTTATTGTTTTAATATCTTATTGTTTTAATATATTCAGGGTAAAAGTGAATGTCTTTTTTTATTGTTTGTATTGGTAATTTGTGTTTTTATTCTTTTTTTCTGGATTTACCTAGGGCAATTTTATTGATTTTCTTCAGTGAGCCAGATTTTTACTTCATGGGATTACTCTATTTTTGTTTATTTTCTGATTCCTGATTTTATCTTTAGTATTTCCTTCATACTATTACTTTAAGTTTAATTTCCTTGTCTTTTTCTTGTTTCTTAATGTGAAAGTGTAGATTACTGATTTTAGACCTTTTTAATGTAATATAAGTATACTTAATTTTGTAAGTATGCAATATAAAGCACTACTTAGCCATATCCCACAATTTTTGGTATGTTGTGTTTTTATTTTCACTCAGTAAGATATTTTTTCTAATGTATTTTGTGATTTATTTTTTGACCTCTGGATAATTTAGTATTATTTAATTTTCCATTGTTTGGGATTTTTCTAGATATCTTTCTCTTATTGATTTCTAGTTTAATTCTCTTGTGGTTAGAGAAGATATTCTGTAGGATCTCCCTTTTTCTAAATTTATTGAGAGTAGTTTTATGGCCCAGAATGTGGTCTATCTTAGATGAATGTTCCGTGTGTGCTTAAATTTTTTTTTTTTTATTTTACTTGTAGTAGACTGAATCATGACCCCAAAGATATTAGGTCCTAATTCCTGGTACCAGCAAATATTACCTTATTTGGCAGAAAGACCTTCCCAGATTAAGTTAAGGACATTGAGATGGGGAGATTATCCTGGATTATGCTGGTGGACCTAACGTAATCACAATAGTCCTCATAAAGGAAAGAGAGAGGCAGGACAATCAGAGAAGCATATGTGACTATAGAAGCAGAGATTAGAAGGATCTGACTGACAGCTTTAAAGATTGGAAGAGGGCCATCGGTAGGGGAATGTAGGCAGCCTTTAGGAGCTGGAAAAAGCAAGGAATAGATTCTTCTCCAGATCCTCCAGAAGGAGTAATGCACTGTCAATATCTTAATCTTGGTTCAGTGAGAATTTTGACCTCCAGAACTGTAAGATAATAAATTTGTATTTATATTTGTAATTTATGGAAGTATTATCTAAGTTTATGGTAATTTGTTACAGCAGCAATAGGAAACTGATACATTGGTTATGTGATTGTTTTTTTAGCAAGTTATAATTCTCACTGCCTCTTTCTGAATTACCAAAAAGAGGTTAATAATTACCTTATAGGATAATCTTGAGAATTAAGGGGAATAATAAATAAATTTAAAAGCACAGCTCAATTCTTGTTACAAAGTAAGCATTCTGCAAATATTAATCCCCTTCGCTTTCTTCACATGTTGGAAAGTACAGCATCATTATGGAGTTTTAATCGGGGTGAATGACATAATTGAACAACACTTAACAATGATAAACCTTGCAGAGCCACAAAGGGTGAGCAACCAGGGGCTGCTGCAATGATCTGGGTATGATTAATGAGATCCTGGACTAGAGGGCTTAACAATGGAACAGAAAGGAAAGAAAAAGTCCAAGAGATATTTCAGAAAAGATAGTAAAATATTTAGTAAGGGAGACAAGGAGAGGCAAGAGCCAAAGATAATCTAGCAAATGTGTTTCTGCCAGGATGAAATTCAAAAGCGCTCTAAACCTTTAAGATCTAGGAAGTAGATTAGCATCAGTAAAGACCATTGTCATATCTGATTCTGAGCTAATGTGAGAAGTCTCTATACCTGGTGTTCTGGACTACTATCTTCTGAATTGCACCAGTCTTCTCTGATAAACTCTTGACTGTGTCAATGAATGTTAGTTATTGTCTAGAACATTATTTTCCACACTGTAGTCCATGACCCATCAGTTGTCCTGAAATCAACTTTGTCATATAGACACAGCATTTTAAAAAATGTAATAGGACAGGATAGAATGGAGAAAATATGTATACTTCATATGTAGTAATGGTAGAAATTCTTTTCTTTTTAGAGTGTGTGTGTATGTGTGTGTGTGTGTGTGTTTGTGTGTGTGTGTTGGATTTTAATGCAAAGTGTATTTCTTGTGGATCACTGTCAAAAATATTTGAGGGCGCCTGGGTGGCTCAGTTGGTTAAGCAACTGCCTTCGGCTCAGGTCATGATCCTGGAGTCCCGGGATCGAGTACCGCATCGGGCTCCCTGCTCGGCAGGGAGTCTGCTTCGTCCTCTGACCCTATCCCCTCTCATGTGTTCTCTCTCTCTCATTCTCTCTCTCTCAAATAAATAAATAAAATCTTTAAAAAAATATTTGAAAAATCTGGTATAAGAGGTATCAACATATCCATGCCCTTTTTAGGCCAGGGAGTTCAGATTCCTGGGGAATGTGGAAATCAGAAGTTCCTTCCATTCTTCAGTGCCAGGGTTTGATCTCAGGCTAGAAAAAGAGTAATAACCATTTGAATTCTCTATTAATTGACCTTTATAAGGCAAATCCATTAAGACTATGTGTTTATGAGGTACATCTTTAGATAACCTATAAATCACTTCATCAATAACAACCATTTATTTAATATATATTTGAGAGATGCACACTATCATAGAAAATTTGGTTAGTTCATTGTTGGTACTATCCTTAGTCTTTCATGTACCTCTTTAAACTACTACTACTTCCCAAATTAACTAATTTTACTAGCGTCCAAACTTCAGACATAGTTTTATGTTAGTTTAGAATTTTACAATAAACTTTGGTAAAGACCCCAGTAGCCAAAATCGCATGAATTTTGGTAAGGCTTTTACTTCATCAAAGGGTGGAAAATTTCTTTAAACCATTAGGAATTAACCCCCAAAGTAGGTATTACAAATATAAAATATTTGTAAAATATACTAAATTTCAGACTGCCTAATATCTTTTTATAAATCTTTGGTTCTTACTTTATGGAAAGATGGAAAGTTATTTA
Organism: Neomonachus schauinslandi; assembly: GCF_002201575.2. Taxonomy (NCBI): domain Eukaryota; kingdom Metazoa; phylum Chordata; class Mammalia; order Carnivora; family Phocidae; genus Neomonachus; species Neomonachus schauinslandi. The sequence continues at coordinate 30,510,724 of NC_058410.1, forward strand.
AAATCAACAATTTAGGATATTAATTGCAATCACTTGAGAAATTAATAATAGCATAAAGCTTTCCCTTATAAATGAAAGCAAAATAATATAATAAAATTAAAATTGAAATGAATACCTGATAAAATGCTATGTAAATAAGGATTGGAATACTTTAGGGACTCTCACAAACAAAATGATTGATGTAGTGTTAAATTCAGTTTTTAAAGCAACAAGATAAATCTTAATGAGATAAAATAAGAGCTCAATTTTAAAATTAGTCATTACTTTTCCAAACAAACTATAAACAATCTTGGTATTAAAACAATGCTAGGTGATCCCCTGATCAACTTTTATTTATTTCATATTCATATTCCTAAATAGGATGCAGGGGATAATTTGTTACTTTATAAATTATGTATACCCAGGGAGAATTTTTCTAGGGAACACAGGGGTGGATTCTTGGTCATACATGTTGTGGGATTTTTCTCATTTCATGGGAGTTAGTGTTACCAGTCTCTTACTTTTTAGTTTTGAACAGATTTCAAAACAAATCAACAGACACATTGAGACATTGGTTATTTTGGGCTAGTGTGGGGTAAATGAATATTCTAGGAGATTCTGACACTGTGCCAAATGTCTTTAAGTCTAAGTTATAGAGTCATGTTTTTATGAAACCTTAAGATTTGCCAACAAATCCTTTTTTTATTGTTACTCTACATTCAAAAGACTTGTCTTCAGAGAGGTTGATAGAGGGCAGTCAAGTCTTTTGCACTGCATAAATTATATCATTAGGTGTCTGAATATGGACTGACTTGTTCTCAAGACCTAAAAACTAAACACAGCTGAGAGCTAAATCCCATGACAAATGAAAGTTCTGTGCAAAGATAACAGACAGCATATAGCAAATGGAATTTCTAAAAACCACACTATCCTCTAATATACACCTGATAAATGGTCATCTAAAACTGTAATTTGGAAAAAAGGGAATTTCATGTTGCTGCTTCAGGATAGCAAGGGTCAAAGAAAAAAATGTAGCATATACTTTAGAAGCAGAAAAGATGAATGCATTCAATTCAGTGTTCAATGTAAAGAAATTGGGGGGAGAACTAGATTAAAGTTAATGCATTAGGCTGTTCCTCTTGAGATTCTTGTTGAAAAAAACTTTGTAGTATATGAGATTACATATTTAGTGCTGCCTTTAAGGTAAGATTAAATGTTTATGGATTCAAAATGGCCAAGTCCAACTGTAGTGCTCCTTCAGTTACCTCCCCCCAGAAAAGTTCTTGCAATTAATTGTATTTTAAAAATAACTTATCATTATTATAAATAATAATAAATCTTACTGAATTATAATAATTTGTATTATACAAATAGTATATTAAGTAAGATTTATATTTGCTTGTGGTTTTTGTTGTTGTTTTTTTAGTTTTATTACAGTCAGGGACAATATAGTCACTTTACATGGAATTTAGAACCTGCTAAATCATATAATGGCTTGACAAAATTTATATTTAATCTGGATTATGTATTCTTTTAAAAATAAATTTGATGTATAGCATTGTTTAAGTTTAAAGTGTACAGTGTGGTACTTTGATACATTTATACATTGCAATATAATTGCCAAATAGCCATATTTATCACATTACATGATTATAGTGTAATATTATTGTCTAAATTCATTATTCTGTGCATTAGGTCTTTATGGATTACTTACGACTTGTTATAAAATTCTACTCTTAAAAACCATTATCCACTCCCCACATCCCGTGATAACCACCATTTACTCTCTGTTGTTGTTGTTGTTTTTAATAGGTTTAACCTTTTTCTTTTCTTCTTTTTTTTTTTTTTACGATTTTATTTATTTATTTGACAGAGAGATGTCAAGAGCAGGAACACAAGCAGGGAGAGTGGGAGAGGGGGAAGGAGGCTTCCCGCGGAGCAGGGAGCCTGAAGCAGGGCTCGATCCCAAGACCCTGGGATCATGACCTGAGCTGAAGGCAGACGCTTAACTGAATGAGCCCCCCAGGTGCCCCTCTTTTTTCTTTTCTTTTACTTTTGTGAGAGAGGGAAAGAGAGAGCCATTGAGCATGTGAGCTGGGGGGAGGGGCAGAGGGAGAAGGAAAGAATCTCAAGCAGTCTCCACACTAGGTGGGGCTCCATCTCACACCCCTGAGATCATGACCTGAGCCAAAATCAAGAGCTGGATGCTTAACTGACTACCTAGGTGCCCCAGATTTAACTTTTTTAGATTCCACATATAAGTGAAATCATACAGGACTTGTCTTTCTCTAACTTTTATCTCTTTAAACATAATGTGCTCAAGGTCCATCCATGCTGTAGCAAATAGGGGGATATCTTCCCTCCTCATGGCTAAATAATATGTACCACATCTTTTTTATCCATTCATTCATTGATGGACATTTGGGTTGATTCCATATCTTGGCTATTGTGAATAATGCTACGATAAACATGGAGGTGCCTATATTTCATTGAAATCCTGTCTTCATTTCCTATACTGTTATATACCTGGAATTGGAGTTGTTGGATTGTATGTAGATCTATTTTTAATTTTTTGCGGGATCTCCATATTGTTTTCCATAGTGGTTGGACCAATTTATATTTTCACCAATAGTGCATAAGGGTTTTTACTTTAAGTTTTTACTTAAATTCCAGCTAGTTAACATACAGTGCAATATTAGTTTCAGGTGTAGAATTTGGTGATTCATCACTTACATACAATACCAGGTGCTCATCACAAGTGCCCTCCTTAATACCCATCACCTGTTTAAAGCATCCCCCTGCCCACCTCCCCTCCAGTAACTATCAGTTTGTTCTCTGTAGTTAGGAGTTTTTTTCTTGGTTTGCCTCTCTCTCTCTCTCTCTCTTTTTCCTTTTATAGTATCTTGTCATCTGTAAATAGTGAGAGTTTACTTCTTCTGTACCAGTTTGGATAAATTTTATTTCTTTTTTTTTTTTTTGTCTGATTGCTGTGCTAGAGCTTCCAAAACTATGTTGAATAAAAGTGATGAGAGTGGACATCTTTATCTTGGTTCTGACCTTAAAGGAAAAACTCCGGGTTTTTTTCTCCATTGAGTATGATGTTAGCTGTGGGTTTTTCATATTTGACCTTTATTATATTAAAGTATGTTCCTGTATTATGTTAAGGTATGTTCCTACTTTGTTGAGGATTCTTATCATAAATGGGTGTTATACTTTGTCAAGTGACTTAACATGTGATCTATTCTGTAGACTATTCCATGTATACTTAAAAAATGTGTATTCTGCTTTTTTAGGATGAAAAGTTCTGAATATATCTGCTAGAATCATCTGGCCCAATGTGTTATTCAAAGCTACTGTTTCCTTGTTGATTTTCTGTTTGGATGATCTGCCCATTGATGTAAGTGAGGGTGTTAAAATCCCCTACTACTATTGTATTACTATTGATTACTTCCTTTATATTTGTTATTAGCTGCTTTATGTGTTTGGATGCTCCCATGTTGGTTGCATAAACATTTACAATTGTTATATATTATCAGATTATTCCTTTTATGGTAATATAGTGTCCTTGTTTGTCTCTTGTTATAGTCTTTGTTTTAAATCTATTTTGTCTGATGTAAGTATTGTTACCCCAGCTTTCTTTTCACTTCCATTTGCACGGTAAATGCTTTTCCATCCTTTTACTTTCAATCTGCATGTGTCTTTAGGTCTGAAATGAGCCTCTTGGAGACAGCATATAGATGGGTCTTGCTTTTTTATTCATTTGGTCACTGTATGTCTTTTAATTGGAGCATTTAGTCCATTTAATTTCAAAGTAATTATTGATAGATATGTATTTATTGCCATTTGTCACTTATTTTATGGTTGTTTTTTGTAGTTTTTCTCTCTGTTCATTTCTTCCCTTGCCCTCCTTCATGATTTGATGCCCCCTTCTCTTCATGATTTGATGTACCTGGCTTCCTTGCTCTTTATTTTTTGCATACCTGTTACTGGTTTTTGATTTGTGGTTACTATTAGATTTGCAAATAATATCTTATGCATATAGCAGTTTATATGAAGTTGATAGTTGCTTAGGTTTGGTTGTTGTTTAGTTTGGTTAATTGTTCATTTTACTGTGCAGAAGCTCTTGAGTTTGATATAGTCATATTTGTTGAATTGTTTCTCTTTTGTTGTTTGTGCTTTTGGCTTCATGTCTAAAGAATTATTGCCAAGACCAAGACCAATGAGCTTCTTTCTTATGTTTTTATCTAGAAATTTTACGGTTTTACTTCTTATGTTTAAGACTTTCATCCATTTAACATTAATTTTTTGAGAGTGGTGTGAAATAGGAATCCAATTTCATTGTTCTGCATGTGTTTCTCCAGGTTTTCTGATACTGTTTGTTGATGAGACTATTCTTCAACCATTAGGTATTCTTGGTTCTGTTAATTATTAGATGACCATATATGCCAGGGTTTAGTTCTGGGCTCTCTATTCTGTTTTATTGACTGTTGTGTCTACTTTTATGCCATACTGTTTTTATTAGTATGCCTTTGTAGTATAGCTTTAAATCCAGAAGCAATATACCTCTAGTTTTTTGTTTCTTGTTTTTTCCTTTTTTCTCAGGACTGTTTTGGCTATTTGGGGTCTTTTGTGGTTCTACATAAGTTTTAAGAGTGTTTCTTCTATTTCTGTGAAGAATACCTTTGGTATTTTGGTGGGAATTGTGTTGAATCTGTAGATAGCTTTAGGTAGTATGGCCATTTTAACTATATTAATTTCTTATCTATGAACACGGGATGTCTTTCTATTTGTGTCTTCTTTGGTTTCTTTCAGCAAAGTTTTGTTAAGTTTCATTGTACAATTCTTTCACTTCCTTAGTTAAATTTATTTCTAAGTATTTTATTGTTTTTGATGCTTTTTGAATTGAATAAATATTATTTCTTTTTCAGATGCTTTATCATTAGTGTAAAGGAATGCAATTGATTTTTGTATGTTGATTTTGTATTCTGCCACTTTACTGAAAATGTTGATTAATCCAGTTTTCTGACTGATTCTTTGGGATTTTTTATATACAAAATCATATCATCAGAAAATAATGAAAATTTTTCTTCTTCCTTTCTGATTTGAATGTTATTTCTTTGCCTTGCCCAATTTCTCTAGCTAGGACTTCCAATAGTATATTGTACAGATGTGATGAGAGTGGGCATCTTTGTCTTGTTCCTGATCTTGGGGAAAATTCTTTTAATTTTTTTCCATTGAGTATAATGTTAGCTGTGGGTTTGTCATATATGGCCTTTATTATGTTGAGGTATATTCTTCCTATATCCAATCTGTTGAGGGTTTTTATTATCAAAGGATGTATGTTGTCAAATGTTTTTTCTGTGTCTGTTATGATCATGTGGTTTTTAATCCTTCATTTTATTGATGTAATATATTACATTTATTGGGGTGCCTGGTCGCTCAGTCATTAAGCGTCTGCCTTTGGTTCAGGTCATGATCCCAGGGTCCTGGGATCGAGCCCCGCATCGGGCTCCCTGCTACGCAGGGAGCCTGCTTCTCCCTCTCCCTCTCCCCCTACTTGTGTTCCCTCTCCCGCTGTGTCTCTCTCTGTCAAATAAATAAATAAAATCTTTAAAAAATATATATTACATTTATTGATATATTACATTCATTGCATTGAATCATCTTTGCATTACAAGGACAAATCCTACTCAATCATGGTGTAAAATACATGAATTCAGTTTGCTAACATTTTATTGAGAATTTCTGAATCTATAGGCATCATGGATATGGCCTATAGCAATTCTTTCCCTATGATATCTTTATCTGGTTTTGGTATAAGTAACGCTAGCCTTGTAAAATGAGTTTGGATGTGTTCTTTCCTCTTCAACATTTTGCAAGAGCTTGAGGAAGATTGGTATTAATTCTTCTATAAATGTTTAGTAGAATTTTCCAGTGAAACTGTCTGGTCCTGGAGTTTTCTATTTTGGGAGTTTTTTGATTACTGAATTAATCTCTTTACTCATTACATTTATTCAAATTTTCTGTTTCTCCCTGAGTTAGTGTTGGGAGGTTGTGTATTTCTAGAAATGTATCTATTTCTTCTAGGCTATGTAATTTGTTGGCATATAATTGTTCAAAGTAGTCTCATATGATTCTATGTATTTCTGTAATATCACTTGTGATGTTTCCTCTTTCATTTCTAATTTTATTTATATGAGTCTCTCTTTTTTGTAGTTAATTTAGCTGAAGGTTTGTCAATTTTGTTTATCTTTTTGAAGAACAAGTTCTGAGTTTTCTTGATCCTTTCTATTGTTTTTCTTGCCTCTATTTCATTTATTTTCACTCTGATCCTTTATAGTTCCTTTCTTCTGCTAACTTTGAGCTTAATTATTATTCTTTTTCTAGTTCCTTGAGGCATAGTTAGGTTGTTTATTTGAGATCTTTATAATTTCTTTTTTTTTAAGATTTTATTTATTTATTTGACAGACAGAGAGAGAGAGACAGCGAGAGAGGGAACACAAGCAGGGGGAGCGGGACAGGGAGAAGCAGGCTTCCCGCGGAGCAGGGAGCCCGATGCGGGGCTCGATCCCAGGACCCTGGGATCATGACCTGAGCCGAAGGCAGACGCTTAATGACTGAGCCACCCAGGTGCCCCTTTATAATTTCTTAATAAATGTATTTGTTGCTATAAACTTTCCTCTCAGAATGTTTTTGCTGCATCACACAATATTCGATACGTTGTGTTTTCATTTTCATTTGTTTTGAAATACTTTTTAATGTCCCTTTTGATTTCTCCTTTGTTCCAATGGCTGTTTGGAAGTATGTTGTTTAGTTTCCATATATTTGTAGTTCTTCTCACGTTCTTCATGTTGTTGATTTCTACTTTCACACATTGTGGTCAGAGAAAATAGTTCATATGATTTCAATCCTAAATTTGCTAAGATTTGTTTTGTGCCCTATCATATGATGTATCCTGGAGAATGTCCCATGTGCACTTGAGAAGAAGGTAATTCTGCTGCTGTTGGTTAGAATCTTCTGTATATGTCTATTAAGTCTATTTGTTCTAAAGTGGTTCAATTTCAACTTTTCCTTGTTGAGTTCTGTCTGGACAATCTATCCACTGCTGAGAGTGGGATATTGAAGTCTCCTACAATTATTATACTTTTGTCTATAGCTCCCTTAAGATCTGTTATTAATTGCTCAATATATATATGTGCTCATATGCTGGGAGTGTATATATTCATGATTATTATATCTTATAGATGTAGTTACTCCTTTTGTATTACATATCTCTCATTACACCTTTTGGCTTAAAGTTTATTTTGTCTGATATAAGTATGACTATGCTTACTTTCTTTTCATTTCTGTTTGCTGGAAATATCATCTTCCATCTTTTTTATTTTAAGCTTATATATGCCTATAAAGCTGAAATGAGTCCCTGTAGGCAGCATATAGTTAGGTCTTGTTTTTTTTTATCCATCCAGCCATGGTGTGCTTTTGACCTGTGAGTTTAGTCCATTTATATTTAGGGTGATTATTAGTATGTAGGGATTTACTTCTGCCACATTATCTTTTGACTTCTGGTTATTTTGTCACTCCACTGTTTCTTTTTCCTTCTGTTTCTGTCTATGTTTATAAGTTGGTGGTTTTCCATTGTGATTTCCTCAGTCTCCGCCCCCCCTTTTTTTTTATGTTTAGTGTCTCTGCTCTAGATTTTTACTTTGTGGTTACCATGAGGCTTACATAAAACATCTCACAGATAAAATAGTCCCCTTTCTGCTGATAGCCAATTATTTTCACTCACCTATAAAGTTTCCAATTTTTCTTCTTCCCCTTTTATATTTTGGTGTCACAAATTATCTTTTTGTACTGTGATTTTGTTGCCAAGTTGTAGTAGAAATATTTATTTTTAGTTTTTTCCCTTTAACCTTTATGCTATAGTTAAGTGTTTAATATACTATTCTAAAAGAGAGTGACTGTATTCTAATTCTGACAGACTTATCACCTTATTTAGAGTTTGTGTACTTGTGTCTTTTTGTTTTAGCTTGAAGAGCTCTTTTCAACATTTCCTGTAAGGCAGGTCAAGCAGTAGTGAATTCCCTAAGCTTTTGTTTGTCTGGGAAAGCCTTTATTTTTCCTTCATATATTCATATCCCATGTCTTTGGGTTTGGCTGCTGAAAAATTGTAATTTCCTCTTTGTGATACTGTATTACCAAGATTTTCATGGGGTTCCATGGGAAGTGCTTCTGCCAGTGCTTGCCATTGCGTTTAAAATGGCAAAGATCTTTCTTATTTAGGCAAGGCTTTGTTTATTTTGATTCTCACAGTTCAACAGGTTGGTACTTAGGAGCCTTACTTTTTTTTTCTTTTTCTTTTTTTCTAGAAGTTGGTGCTATAGCACAAGTTTTTGGTTTCTCTTACCATATCTGATTTCAGTGCTAAGGTTGGGAGCATATGCAAAGAAAACAAGCAAATGAAAAAGCAAAGGGTGGTGGCAGAGTGGGGGTGGGAGGTGTGTACTTAGCTCTTGGGGCTTTGGGTGTGCCCACACAAGAAGGGGGATTCTGTAGGGGGCTCCAGAGGTCTGTGCGTGGCCCTCTTGCCTCTGGCAGTTAGTTCTCTGGTTCAGTTAGTTCTCTTCACTTACCTACTTTTCTTTCCTTCCCCCAAATGATTGTCATCTCTCTTCACAGAAAGCAACTGGTCCCTCCAGTTGCAGCACATAAGCCTGTGCGGTGCCCTACTCACCACCTTTAGCTTCGACCTCCTCTGCCAGAAAGGGGGTGCTGGATCACTGCCTGACTGGCCACTGCTTTCTTTGTCAGCACTGCCTCTGCTGCTCCTGGCTCCGCTGCCACTGCTCTCACTCTGCTGCCTCCTCCCTAGTCCAGTCCGCTGACTTCTGGGCACAGAGATGGCGGCTCTTCCGGTGTCCTGGGATGCTGTGCAGAGGCCCCCTTTCTGTTCCCTTTGGTTATGGATATCCGATTAATTGTAAATCAAAAGGGACAGATTGAAACGTGTCTCACACTGTCATGATGCTGACATCGCTCTCCACTTTTCAGACACTAGCTGCTGAGGGTGGCACAAATCAGCACAATTGGAGAAAACATCTAAGATTTATTTATTTATTTTCTTTTTTATGTTATGTTAATCACCATACATTACCTCATTAGTTTTTGATGTAGTGTTCCATGATTCATTGTTTGCGTAGAACACCCAGTGCTCCATGCAGAACATGCCCTCTTTGATACCCATCACCAGGCTAACCCATCCCCCCACCCCCCTCCCCTCTAGAACCCTCAGTTTGTTTCTCAGAGTCCATAGTCTCTCATGGTTCGTCTCCCCCTCTGATATCCCCCCCTTCATTTTTCCCTTCCTACTTTTTTTTTTTGCCTTCTCATTTTATACTTCACATCAATTGATTCATTTGTCTTGATCAATTCATTTAATAGATATTATTACTCTATGTTAGACTTTATACAAACTACTACAGATACAATAAAGAACAAGAGTGAAGAGGCTTCTTCCCTCTTTCCCTTTCATTTATTTTTCACATTGTTCTATCTCCCATTCTAGGGTGTAATCTCCATAAGAGGCTATGCATCTTTTACTTAAAAAAAATCTTATCATAGTGCCTAGTATAGAATCTGCCTAGTAGATGCTCAATGAATCTGTAAGCAAAAAAAGTAAAAAATAAAGTCACTGTTAGAAGTAGTTTGGAAATATATAGTCTAATGGTGTACTTCTGTAGATAGTCAACTTGACACTCAAGATCCACAGTTAGTGACATAAGCAGGACTAGACTTCAAGTCTCAACTTCAGGGTCAGGACTTTTTTCACTGTCATGCTCTGCCACTTCTAGGAAGATGATTATCATAGAAAATGTCAAGGAGTAGATGAAATCCACGCATTATATCAGAAATAATATTATAAATATATTAGAATATGTACATTTCACATAACTAATTAGAAAAGAATATAGTGAGCAAACTATAGTGGTGGTGAGTTAGGGAAAGTAGGATGATGCTGAAGATAATGACAAAGTCTGATTATGTGTAAAATATCTTCAAAGATTAAGGTAGTTTTATTATAAATCTTATAGAAAAGAAATGAAAAAACTAGTCCAGAAATTTGAGAAAATCATAAAGAAATAAGAGATGGATAATGTAAGGATTATATGCCTCAGAAATGGAATAGTTGAGAAGGGAGAAAGGTTTGAAAATAGACTTTTTGTATTTATATCTACATTACAGAATTTAAAGTAGAAGCTGGAGGATATTGTAAATTTTTTTGTAAGTAGAAATCAGTGGTACATTTAAGTCTATAGAATTTTGATTACTATATGATAAGTGTAATTGAGTTTTATCAGAGTAATATTTCTTCAAAAGGTGCATATTAATTTTATTAAGGAATAGGTTGAATTAGGATAGGAGATAACCATAATATTTAAAATGAAGGAAAACAAGAGAGAGAGTTATTCTAAACTTACAAATGCAGGAGGCAACAATTTGAACTTCTAGTCTTTATAATATTTTTCTCAGTTTTATGGTTTTAATCCTCATTATGTGGAGTGAATGCTCAATGAAACTTAAGGACTGAACTGTATATCCCCAAAATTCATATGTTGAAACCCAAACCCCCAGTGTGACTGTATTTGGAGATAGGGCTTTAGGAAATAGGTCATAAGGGTAGGGTCCTAACCTGTTAGGATTATTGGCCTTATAAGAGGAAGAGAGAGCTCTTATTCCCTTTTTCCCTTTTTCTTCCTTCCCACCTCCATGTGTGCACAAAGAGGTCCTGTGAGCACACAGCAGAATGGTGTCAGACTACAAACCAGAAGAGGTCTCACAATAAAACCTACCTTGCTGGCATCTTGATCTTGGCCTTCCCAGCCTCCAGAATTATAAGAAATAAATTTCTGTTGTTTAAGCCACGCAGCCTATGGTATTTTGTTATGGCAACCTAAACAGAGTAAGAATGAATTAAGTGAGAATTTTGCTATTATCTACACTTAACAGCTAGGATACATGATGTGAAGAGTGGCCTTTTTTACTTATGTTTTTATAGTTGCGGGTTTGGCACATAAAATCAGCTTGACTTATTTTATGTCCATTGTTCATTTTCTTGGTTTATCCCTAATTGAAGAGTCATTTTGAAGTAACCTCATTCAGTTACTTTACTTGGTATTTTAAGTCATAGATTGATCAGTAATGCAGACATCACTTCAGTATTGCCAGCAGTAATCAACATAACAGAGTATTCGTTGCTTGGGAATGTCATAGGAGAAATCGCAGGAAACCACAGTTAGGATTTCAACTGCCCACATCATCAGGGAATGGTTAGAAGGTTGCCTAAAACCATTACAGAACCTCACATTTGTCATCTGCTGAAGCCACTTGCCCAAGGGGCAATAACGGCATCACCTCCTTCAGCCTTTCACATTGAATGCAAACAGCTTTTGTTGGCAGGGTCTTAACTGCATCCTGCTAGCAAAGGGCTCTGGAAGATATACTTGTTGGTTCTAGCTCCAGGAATACACAGGGTAGAGGACAGTGGGAAATGCACGCTTCTTGTCCCTGGTGAAAATATATCCAGCCCAGTAAAGAAGCATTTTAATTGTCCTTTCTGTCCCTATTTGTCACTGCCTTGGACTGGGGAGAATTCAAAGACAACTAAATCAGAGTTAATGCCAATGCATCAAGGTCCTCACAATCCAGATGACACATAAGAATAATAAGCTGATAAATGCTAGAATGTTATACTGTAATTCTCTAATAGTCATATCATTTATGTTATATAATATCACCTCTTCATGAGAAGACTCAATCTAAAACATAGCTCTTTTCAAAAAGAAAAATTACTAGAATAGATAAATCTCTTTCAAATCCCACTCTGACTAGATTTTCTTGTTCAATTACATGAGTTTGCTTTAGGAACATCTTTTCTGAAAGTGTCTTAAATATTAGCATAAGTATTATGAATATATTTAAACAGTCTCATCATTTTAGTATCTATACCAGATATTAGCATAACTCAATGAAAATTAGGCTAGATCAAAGACTAAAATTATAATTCACTTTAAGCTTCAAACTTATTACTGAATTTATATATGACTTGGTTCCACTTTACATTTGGTAGAATAATTATAGTTTTCTAAATTCTCTTTTGACAATATCACAAGATGTATAAATATGTCTAACTATTTTTTATCCTACAGAATCCTTTAAAATAATATCTCATATCCATAAGAGTCAAATTTTAATATAATTATCCTATTATTATAATAATAAATCAAATTAAAGAATACCTTTTATAATTATCCGCTCAATTTTCATAAGGCACTGTGATTTTCCCATCTTCCTTTTATTAGAAAAAAGCATGAAAAGAACCATATTAATAAATTACATTATTTATACTGAATATTATCATTGGTTTGATAGCAAGCATTAGTGCACTGTGTTAATATTAGTCAGTATTATATTCCTGTTTTGCTTCAGTGTAGAAGCAGGTAAATAATTCACTCAACACTTACTGAATATATACTATCTGCTAGGAATTATAGTCAAACTAGGAACATTTCAATTGCATCCTCATTTAAACATTTATTATACTTCCTATCCTATGCTCATGAAAAGAAAATGAAAATAATCAGTCTAATAATGTAAGAAATAGATTATATAAAATCATATACTAAAAAAAGAGTGACACAATTTTTAATAATTTTTTGTACAAAATTAAAACTAAAATTTTCAAATTGTAACTTGCTAAAATTCATTTTAAGACTACACGTCTTTAATTATAATCCTATCCAATATTAAGTATTCTCTCCAATGTGTGTATATATTTTGAAGATTCTCAAGAGATTCTATCTCAAGAATATAAGTTGAGTATAATATTTCACAATGCACATCTCGGTAGGTCCCCTTTTCTTCATTGTAAATCAGGATTTTGGATGATAATTTTAAATTAAGGGTCTTGCAAATATCATGTCTTTCTCTCCTTCCCCAATGCGTTGTCCTTCAACATGTAGAGCTTCTAAACACCTTAAAAATAGGCTTTGTATTCTAAATTATTGTATGTTGAAAACCTAGAACTTCTTCAGAATAGTGTGTACTTAACATGTTTATTGTTACATATTTAGAGTGGTTTTCTGCAATTTGGTTCAGTGTCATATTCTGATACATCCTAAGAAAAATTTTCAAACTTGCTCTATCTATATTTTAAAAACGTGTTTTGATTAAATCACCTATGACAATGAATTAGTAAAAATGGCAATAAAATGAATATATAAGCATTTACTGAATGTGTCCTATATTTATAGTACTATGCTTATGTCCTTTACATCTATTATTTCAAATCTACCACAATACTTCTAGGGAGGTATTGTGAACTCCACTGTAGAAAGACGAAAAAGCCAAAGTGAAGAAATATTGTGTACTTTCCCAAGATCATAATGTTTATTCAAACATAAGTGTATCTGACTACATATGCCACATTTTTTCTCCTATTATATATATGTAAATTAAGATTATATGAGTAGAAGTAAATACAGTATATCATTCATTCAATTTCTGACTTCTTCCCATAGCAGAAAATCAGAACCTACTCATTCCCCCTCCTTTTTTTTTTTTTTAGTAGTTTAAATTAACTCTTTGCAAAGTGGGAAAGGAAAATGTTATAAAGTAAAAAATTGCATTTTATATAAATACCATTCTCATTTTAAGACGACCCATAGGGATCAATTGCACAACTAATATCCCCTAAAATGTCATTTTCTAGTAAAATAATAAAATCTAGAAAGGATCTTCTTTTAGTTCTTTGTTTCAGAAAGCAGTGGCAGGAAGAAATGGCCAAAAAACAAGTGCCTCCTGACATTGAGCGCTCTTTCCTTTCAGGTTATCTCTCTTGCTGTTCTGCCTTTCATTTTTATTCTTTCCAAAATGTGCAATTTTGTAGCCAGACAGGGTATTGACGAGCCATTATCACCACTGTCACCACAGACTTTCTGAATGTTCATTCCAGTCAGATTCTCTGGTCAAATTGCATCAATGACGTTCTCTTTCTTCTGAGAAAATATCAACAGCTGTAGCTGAAGTTTGACACTTCCAGTTATCAATTTAGGGCCGAACTGGAAAGATTAGTGGTGTTTGGCCAAGATGACAGAATGGTGACAGAATGGCTCAACTTCAAGACTCTAGAAGGATCATTTTCCTAGAGATGTGAAAAACAAAACACTTTTCTCTCAGCTAATTCACCACAGCCACCATTATCTACTCAAACACTAAGTTAATCTGTTCTCCTTACAGAAACAATAATTTCAGAAAGATTTTAAATATGGTTCTAATAACTCAAATTAAAAGCTAAATTGTAATCTTTCTCTAAACCTTTCCCCCATGTGCAAACAGGAAAACTAGGCATCATTGTTAACACCATGACATCTTCTTCTTCACCTCCACCCTGTATGTATTAATCAGCAAATCTTATGGATTTTCCCTCCAAAACATAACAAATTCACGCAACTTTCTCCATTTCCCATTCAACCCTGGTCTAAAGCTATCATTATTTCTTATCTGGATTACTTCCAGAACCTCTGCAGTACTTATCTATATTTACTGTTATCTCATACTCTAATCACCATTGTTTTAAAAGTGATCTGTATAAAGATAAGGTCATATGAACTTTTTCCTCACCAATGGTTTCCCATAGCTCTAAAATATTAATTCTCAATAGGGTCAGAAATTGTCCTTCATAGAATATTTTGGAAATACAAAGAGAATTATTTTATTTCTAGCTCATGGTAAGTTGCATTTTCCAAAAATGACCATGGCACCATCCCTCAGTCCATATATCTTCTTACAATGTGACTATGGCACTCATCCCATCAAGAAGTGGAATCTAGGTTCCCTCCCCTTGGACCTAAGTGGGCTTGTGCCTTATGTGACTTTAAAGGTTAAGTCATAAAAGTAGATGCAGCATCTACTAGCTCTTTTGTAATGCTCTAGGAAGCTAGTGACCACGCCATGAGGAAGCCCAAGCAGTCACATAGAGAGACCATTTGCATGTGGTCTGCCCAGTAGTTCCTGTTGAAGTCTTACCTTACAGCCAAAATCTAGCCCTAGATGTGTGTAAATGAACATTCAGATGATTCTAGTCCCAGTTACTGAGTCACTCTTAGCTCTCAAGTCTTTCTAATTAAGGTGAGACCCCAGATGTTGTGGTGCTGAGATACACTGTCACTGATTTGCTCTTTCTGAATTCTTAGCACCCAGAATTTTTAAGTCTAATAAAATGGTTGTTATTTTTATGCTACTAAACTTCGGGTTGTTTGTTATGCAGCACTAGTAACTGGGACAGTGCTTGAACATTTATATATTGAATTTGACATAATTTTATTATAAATTGCTTTGTTTTTATTTACTTTATTGATTTAAAAATATTATATATCTAGGTATCCATATTTGTCAACATTCTCCAGAAAAACAGAAGAAAAAGATGTATATCTATATAAAATTTATGTCTATATCTGCACCTGTATCTATATAGGAATTGGCTCACATGATTATGAGGGCTAGCAAGTCTGATATCTGCAGGGCAGACCCAGGGAAGAATAGTTATTATAGTCTTGAGCTCAAAGAGACAGAAATCCTTCCTGTTCTGAAGACCTCACTCTTTTGGTTTAAGGCTTTCAACTGATTGGAAAAGGCCCGCCCACAGTATGGAGAGTACTTTCCTTTACTCAAAATCTACTTACTAAAATGTCATCACATCTAAAAAGGAATAAAGGCCATGCAGGCTCGAGAGCATCAGGAGGATCTCCATTTTTCTTTCTTTTTTCAGTCTGGGATCTGCCTCAAGGCCAGTCCAAGGTGTGGAACTATACAATCTCATTAGCAGGCATGTGAATCCCCAACAGAAAATCTCTTTCTGGATAAAGGTATCTTTCAAAGAGTCCCTTGTTCTCATCCTAAAATTTACATGGAGAGGGGAAGGAACTAGAAGAGCCAAAATAATTTTGAAGAAGAAGAAAGAAATGAGAGAACTCAGAATCCCTGCTTTTAAAATTTACTGTTAAGCAACAGGAAACACGGCAGTACAGTATTTGTGAAAGGATAACCACATCACTCAGTGGAGCAGAATAAAAGAGCCCAGAAATAACCCACATAAATATTTTTACTGCATTTAAATTAGAAATAAATTATAAAACCAAGAAGTTACAAAATAGTTTTATAGCAGCACTTTTTTTATATGGTGTAATCTGATATACTAAATGCTGATTCAGCCAAATATTGTGATACAACTATATTGGAAGAATAAGAGGAAGGGGCATGTTTATGTGGCTGGGTAAGCGTTAAATCCTGGCCATCTACGGTAGGTAGTCAGTAGATAATTCCCAATGTTAAAACATTAAGAAACATAATTTTAAAACATGTTATTAAGAAATATGGTGATATACAACAGAAGAAATGGTTAAGAGTTGAAAGTAGTTGTTTCTGTGCAGTGGGGTTCTGAGGTAGAGAGCCAGGCAAGAATTCTTATTTGATAATGTACTACATGGATAACTTAGGGCATAGTTATGTGTATTTGTTCTCTAACATATAATAGAAAATAAATGGGGTAAATGGGATTTTAAAGGGTAGGAACCATTCTGGGTAAGGGAAAGAGTGAGAGCAAAGACTAGCTCTTTCAAACCAGGAGTTTTTTTGTTTTTAAGATTTTATTTATTTATTTGACGTAGCAAGAGAGAATACAAGCAGGAAGAACAGCAGAGGGAAAAGCAGGCTCCCTGAGGAGCAAAGAGCCCCATGCGGGACTTGATCCCAGGACCCTGGAATCATGACCTGAGCTGAAGGCAGACGCTTAACCAACTGAGCTACCCAGGCATCTCTCAAACCAGGAGTTCTTAACCTGGAGGTAATGGTGAGTCTGGTGGGTGGAGGGGACTATAAAAGAAATGAGCTGTCTAGAGCAAGGGAATGTGTTCCAGAACAGTAGAACAAGGGGCACCTGGGTGGTTAAGTGTCTGCCTTCAGCTCAGGTCATGATCTTAGGGTCCTGGGATCAAGCCCTCCATGATCATCCAGTTCCTTGCTCAGCGGGGAGTCTGCTTATCTCTCTCTCTATCCCTCTACCAAACCCCCCCGCTTGTGCTCTCTCTCCCTTCTCTCAAATAAATAAATAAAATATTAAAAAAAAAAAGAACAGTTGGACAAGGGTGACAAGTGATTGGGTCAACCTTGAATGTCAGGCTGGGAGGCTTGGACTTGTCGCCCATTTATAGATTACAGTTTGAAAACCTCTAATACATTAAAGTTTGATGTTAGAGTAAATATGTAAGGCAAATATGATTTTGCCAGAATAATTTGGATTGGTTCTAGAAAATAAGCTACACAACTTTGGTTTCATGTTTCCAAGTGAAAGAATTCTTTGGTGTAAATCATGTTCCTGGACTAGATGACCTTTAAGAATCCCTTCAAACCTAAGATTATATTATTCTATGAATCATTCTTATTGGCTAGTTAGACTATTCTGATTTCATTGCTCTGTTGCACCACCCTTACTTCACAGGAATTATATCCAACTGGCCTCATGTTTATTCCCCAGAAACTGTAGTCATAAATTTATCTTTCAGTTTCCTTTGCTTAATTTGGAAAATGTCAAGCGAATTAAAAAGTCTATTTCCAGGGAATAAAAAGCAATGGCAAATAGCCTATTTATGATACACATACATACTTTTAATGACAAGGAACAAGAAAGGAAGTGGTTTTTGGCTAAAGCATTACATTTTTACAATTCAGAATTTTTTTTTAACTAGTAAATTTCATCATTCTTTATTGCACCACTTTTCCAATAGAGGAAGATTTTCATTAAGAAGATGAAGGAGAAGAAGGGGAAGAGGAAGAAAGAGAAGGAGAGGGAGAGGGAGAAGAAGATGAAGACAGAAGAAGATAGAAGAAGAAGGAGAAGGAGAAGGAGAAGAAGAAGAAGAAGAAGAAGAAGAAGAAGAAGAAGAAGAAGAAG